>NC_081356.1:15679403-15988441 GCF_030684315.1 Stegostoma tigrinum
ATCGGCAGTTCCTACTGTCTCAGATGGTTTAGGAATGATGTGCAGAATTTGGTGATCTCACTGCCATCGTACCAAGTTATAACCTGCATCTGTGCTTGCACCCCAATCAGAGTATCTCTGCCAGCAATCATTTTGTGTGATGGTCACGAGTAAAACTTGTTTTCAGTATTCTCTCCTTCTTGCATGGTTGCAAAAGGGATTGGTTAAACTGTTGGTGCACAAGTGGAGGTTTTCCAGCTATTGTGTTGGCAAACTGTGTTTTAATAAAAACCTATTTGATGGCATGCAGGTCACAAAGCATTGAGACCACATTAGCCTTTGCATCAATAAGTGTTTTTTTCAACCAGAATGCGAACATGGAGCAATAATGGATCCTGCATCCTCTTCCCCTTCTTGCTGTTTTCTTGCCAGCACATTATCAGTTGTCACACTGACAAATTGGACCAAGGTGGCCCAGGGGACTTCTATGCCCCTTGGGTTAAAAGTCTGTTTTGCTTGTCAAGCTCAGCTTGTCTGGGAAACTGTAATCATTTCCTGGTGTGAGGACCCCTTCGGAATACAAAAATTCCAATTGAGATTCATCCAGCGCCCCCATTAGTGTGCAGTCTCTTACGAGTTTATGTTATACACAGAGAGTTCACGCTGAGATGGTAACAGTCATTTATCAAGGAATCAATTGTTTTCCTAAGTTCTTGGCTGCACTGGTTCTAAATCTCAACGCCTCACTAATTGCCTGTCAAATGCTCGAGTGGCATAATAAGACATTCTGTTCAGTGTTTTGGCTAGTATTGGTCCCTAGCCTAACACATCTACAATTGTGGTCATGATTTTGCTGTGGGCCTGAACTCACATGTAAGCCAGACCAGGTAACGATGGCAGTTTCCTTACTTAAAGGATGCTAGGGAACAGGGTGGGTTTTTCCTATAATAAACAATGGATTCATGGTCATTATTAGGCTCTTAATTGCAGATTTTTAAAAATTGAATGCAAATTGTACCATGGTTGAATTTGAATCTGGGTGCCCAGAGCATTACTTGGAATCACAGTCCAGCAATAATATTGTTCAGCCGTCACTTCCCCTGGTTATTAAGTTTTGATGTGCTCCCACTGTCCTGGGCTCTGGCAGGTGGTTATCCCCTTCAGAAGGGCTGACCCTCCCATTCTGACAGCCACATAACCTTCTGTGCAAGGTCATGTCTACTGAGCCAGTGATCTCCACTTCTGGCATTAGGATGTGCTGTCACTAGCAGACACTTAAGAACCCTCCACGTTTAATCTAGTCAGGATTTTAGGTTTGCAAATTGACTGCCCATCCCCATCCAGTAGATCATTCTCGCCATTTGGGGTGATCTGGGAAGCATATTAGGAATTATCCTCCTACCCACACCATCCTACCCACACCAACATGGAGCTAGCGTCAATCATTGAGGACTTCTTTTCATGATCTTAGAGTTGCTGTGGACCCGAGCTGTTTACAATTGCCTGCAGCATCTCCTACATTACAACCGTGACCAGACTCCAAGAGTACTTTACTGGATACAAAGGACTCTGGGATGACATGATAAAAGCAAATCTTTCCTGTTTTTTTCTGTTACTCCTTCCTCCCCTTAGTTCTTCAGAAATAAAAAGCATGTGACTCAGAATTTGGCTCATCCTCAGGTTCATTGGTTTATTGACCTCATGGAATTCCCTCCCTTGACTTGTCTGGAACATAACACAACACCCACAACACAAAATCCTGTACAAGGTTAGTTGAAACTTACATCAATTACAACATATAATCCTCTCCTTGACTTGGCTGCAATTTAAAAAATTTTTCCAGGGCAACCTGCTCTACAATTCGATTGAATCTTACAATCATCCTCACACATTGTCGTTACCGGTGTTGATTGTAGACTGGAATCTACAGATTTCCATTCTTTGTATTTCAATTCCCGACTTCAGTAATCACACTGTAGAGCTGTGCTCCTTTTATGATGATTCATATTCCAAATTTCACTAATACTCTCCTGATATCATTTTGCCAAATTGTTCTTGTTAAACACCGGTTTGGACCTCTTTGTTTTATTGCACAGCCGGTTCTCAATGGGCATAATGTCAGTTCACACCAGGAAGCAATACAATCACTGCCCCATGGTGAGGATAACTGGCCCCAGGGTTGATAGACATGTGAATGCTCCTACTGTACCATGGTTTATGATAATGTTTCTTCCAGTCTCTTTATGGCAGTTACCTTGAAATATCATTTGTAATTATATTACTTAAAGCCTTTAATGAGCTGGGGTTTTGCTGGTTCACAATTCTACAAGTTTACAATTAACTTTTCATACCTGTATAGGCAGCAGTGGCAGACACTCATTCAGTCATATCTTTTAGTTGTTAAACTATTCAGAACATTGCCAGATTGTGATGTCAGTTGATGCTTTTCACTATATTTTATCGTATTATTCTCTGTATTTTAACGTTTATTCTCTGTATTTTACTGTATTATTCACTGTATTTTACCGTATTATTCTCTGTATTTTACTGTATTATACTCTGTATTTTACTATATTATTCTCTGTATTTTACTGTATTATTCACTGTATTTTACTGTATTATTCACTGTATTTTACCATATTATTCACTGTAAAATAGAAGTGACAATAAATTGTTGGTCATTTATTCATTTGTGTAGCTCCCCACTGTGTGTTGCGCTGAGGTTTGGCTATTCATATTTTTCAGCTTGATGTCATATTTGCGAGAGAGAAAATGTGAAAACACAAAATCAACGCCACAAGACATTATTTTTAAAATTCATTCAATGCACTGTAGGAAATGATGTCAAACTGCCTCTTGTAATACTGCAGTTTACTCTCGATCAGCAATAAAGAGATGGAAGCACCCCCCTCCTCAGCAATAACCCAGTGATGCCCAGCTTGGGTTCTGTCAGGGCCACTCAGCTCCTGACCTCATTACAGATTTGGTTCAAACATGGACAAAAGAAATGTGGGGATGTGAGAGTGACAGCCCTTGGCAACAAGGCTGCATTTGACCGAGTGTGTCATCATGGAGTTTGAGTAAAACCTAAGTCGATAAGGTGCGGAGGAAAGCTGTCCTCTGTTTAGAATCCCAGCTGGTACACAGGTTGTGGTTGTTGGAGGTCAATCATCTCAGCTCCAGGAATTCCCCAGGGTAGTGTCCGAGGCTAATCATCTTCAGTTGCTTCATCAATAACCTTCTGTCCATCATTAGGTCAGAAGTGGGGATGTTCACCAATGATGCGCAATGTTCAGCACCATTTGTGGCTCCTCAGATTCTGAAGCAGCCCATGTCCAAATACAGAAAGACCTGGACAATACCCATATGTGTTCTGAAAAGTGTCAAAAATGCTATAGTTTAATCTGCATCAGTTGGTGATTCCCCAACTCTTCTTCTTGCCTCGGAAACTATGAATATTGGACTAAAAGATGGGCAGAAATGCTGTTCTTGATAGTGTTGCCCACATTCCAAAAGTGAGAATTAAAAAATGTGTAAGCGATATAGTTGCAGCAAAAACAAAACAGATCAGCCATAAAATAGAAAGCTAATGAGATTCTAGAGAAATACTTTGGACTCTTAAAACACCATTCAATAATAATGGGAAATAGTGAATGAGTTCCTCTCATTCCTGAGCCCAGGGCTTGTCTGTTCCAAGATAATAAAATGTGAGGCTGGATGAACACAGCAGGCCAAGCAGCATCTCAGGAGCACAAAAGCTGACGTTTCGGGCCTAGACCCTTCATCAGAGAGCCCTCTCTGATGAAGGGTCTAGGCCCGAAACGTCAGCTTTTGTGCTCCTGAGATGCTGCTTGGCCTGCTGTGTTCATCCAGCCTCACATTTTATTATCTTGGAATTCTCCAGCATCTGCATTTCCCATTATCTCTTGTCTGTTCCATCTGCTTTCTTCTTTTTCCTTTTTCCTTCTGCTCTTTTTTCCCGTTGTTTTCTCAGTTTTCTTTTCATAAAGCATTTTGCAGCAGGTTGATCTGCTGTTTCGGCATAGCAGCAATAGTGGGCCATGTGCAGAATGGCCATCTGTGGCTGCAAATAGTGGCAGCAACAGAAGCCAGAACTCCCAGGCTGACCAAGATTTTAGGCCGTGCCTAGGCCCAGGTCCTTGAAAAAGTGGTTCTGAACACCTTTATGTGGAAAAGACTTAGACTTGAACATCTAGGTGTTTTTCTTACCCGTTGGCTTCCTCTTATTTCAGTTGCTTTTTAAAAAAATTCTGGTTTTGTAAATGGGGGATGGGCTTAGATTAGTTCACAGGTCGGCGCGATGTCGAGGGCTGAAGGTCCTATTCTGCACTGTATTGTTCTATGTTCTATGTAATGAGGTAGCACCAGAGAATGGCGAATCTGTATTTTTTTTACTGTACCCATGTATTCCTATACTTGAGCACTTGTAACAATAAAATCCAGTTCTAATTCTAATTCAATATTGCAGGCAAATTTAGGTTGACTTGATGAATGTGAAACAGGTGAATGAGGCTTCTAGTAGCAGCATATGTTTCCTAAATTTGGGGTAAAGGCATTTGAAAGCTGATTATGATTAGGATTTACAAACTCAGAAATTTTCCTCCATCACTCCTCCATCCTTTATTGCTTTCAATGGAAATTACCGTACACCAGTCCAGAAATAAAAACAAGGAGAATTCCACTAAGGATGGCATAATAGAGCTATTGTTTGAAATGTATGTACCGATAAAGCTGGCTTAATAATCACAGTGAGGCCTGGGAGAACTACTAGAGCTGCCTCAATTTATTAGTAGGCTGACAGCAAAGACGGACTGCAGAGTCGACTTCTGGTGGATGAGATAAGTTAATGAAACTTGACTAGAGCACATACTGAGGCCATTCAAGCCTCATCTGTGCAAATGATTGCTTAAGTAAAAATGCAATAAATGTCATCTGTCATTGATCAATGTGATGGGCATAAAATTGTGCTTTCTGAAATGAATGGATGAGTTTTCTCTGTTTTTCTTTCTGCAGATGCTGCTTTAACTGTTACGTTTCTCCAGCACTCCCAGTTCTTGTTTCACCTTCGCAGCATCCACAATTCTTTGAGTTTACATCATGCAGTATCTTTGGTTGCAGTGAAAGAACAGCAAAATGTCTGATAGTCTCTGAAGAAAGGTTACTTGCTTCTGTTGATGATTTGATTGCTTTAGTCATGGATGCCTTAAAGGTTTACTTTTGTATTTCGTCTAACTGTAGACAACTTGTTTACAGTTTGTGAGTGGCAACCACCCATTAAATATGTCAGGGAATCTGGCTTTGTTGCTATAAGGTCCATGCACACTGAATTCGGTCATCTCGCAGGGCAGAAACCAACTACTGGCATGCACCGAACAGTAATCGGCATAGGGACAAAAATTAAACAGTTGCCTAGTTTCAGCTGAGTGGCAGTTTTCTTGGGAATTACATTGACTTCAACCTCATCTTAAGCTTAAATCATTGATGTTTAGTTAATTGTTTTCCTTTCTCTGGTCAAGTTTGCTCAAGTGTAGAACTAACATACAGTTCAACAATAGACACGCCTGTGATTGATCTGTAGATATGTATTCAAGTTAAAAGAGCGTATGACCATGAGGTAAAGGAGCAGAGGACCCTGATCAGACAGGCCGATGGGCTGACGGGTGGCAAATGGAGTTTAATTTTGATAAATGTAAGGTGCAGCATTTTGGAAAGACAAATCAGGGCCAGACTTACACACTTAATGGTAACGTCCTGGGGAGTGTGGCTGAACAAAGAGACCTTGGAGTGGAGGTTCACAGTTCCTTGAAAGTAGAGTCGCAGGTAGATAGGATAGTGAAGAAAGCGTTCGGTATGCTTTATTGATCAGTTCATTGAGTATAGGAGTTGGGTGGTCATATTGAGGCTGTAAAGGGCATTAATCAGGCCACTTTTAGAATACTGCATTCAGTTCTGGTCTCCCTGTTGTGAAACTTGAAAGGGTTCAGCAAAGATTGACAAAGATGCTGCAAAAGCTGGAGGGCTTGAGCCAAAGGGAGAGGCTCAATAGACTGGGGCTATTTTTCCTGGAGCATCGGAGGCTGAGGGGTGACAATGTAGAAGTTTCTAAAATCATGAGGGCTATGGATAAGGTGAATAGCCAAGGTCTTTTTCCCAGGGTAGTGACATCCAAAGCTACAGGGTATCGGTTTAAGGTGAGAAGGGAAAGATTTAAAAGGGAACTAAGGGGCAACTTTTTCACACAGAGGCTGATGTGTATGGAATGAGCTGCCAGAGGAGGTGCTGGAGGCTGGTACAATTACAACATTTAAAATCCATCTGGGTGGGTACATGATAAAGAAGTGTTCAGAGGGATATGGGCCAAATGCTGGCAAATGGGACTAGACTAATTTAGGATATTTGATCGGCATAGATGAGGAGAACTGAAGAGTCTGTTTCCATGCAGTACAGCTCTATGACTCTAAATAGGCCATTCAGCCCATTGAATCTGCTTCACCATTCAATGAGATCATGACTGACCTGATAATCCTCAAATCCACTTTCCTGCCTTTGTCCCATAACTTTTGATTCCCTTACAGATTAAAAATCTGTGTATCTCAGCCCTGAATATACATAATTACCCAGCTTCTATAGCCCTTTGTGGTAGATAATTCCACAAATTCGCTACTCTCTGAGGCAAGGAATCCCTCCTCATCTCTGTCATAAACATATGGCCTTTTTCCTTTGAAGTTGACACTGAGTTATTTAAATACACGTAAGCTCAGCTAATATTCGCACTGAAAATGTATGTATGTGTTCATCAAATTTAGCTGATTGAGGCTATTGTAAGAATGTGGATTTCTTACAAATTAAAGAAAAATTACATCAAACAGCAGAACCAAATGCAGTGTAAAGCTCAAATCAAAGCACAGTACTGCAGATGCTGGAGAAACTCAACAGTTCTGGCAGTATTGTGGAAAGAAAAACAGAGGTAACATTTTGAGTCCAATATGATGTTCTTTGGAACATGGAGTAAAACTCTTTCCAAGGCTCATAGAGTCATATGGCATGGAAACAGACCCTTTGGTCCAAGTACTCCATGCTAACCATAATCTCAAAGTAAACTAGTCCCACCTGCAGTCAAGTCTCATTCCAGAGGCTTGAGTGAAAAATTCAAGCCGACATAAGATGGTGGTGGTAGTGGGGTGGTGGGTGGGGGGGGCAAGGTGGGGTGCAGAAGGGGGTTAGTGGTGAGACAGAATGTGAGAATAGGTGGAGATAGAGCCCAGAGAGGGGGAATTACGGCTAATGGGACAAAGGAATGGATGATTGTATGCTCAGGAGAAAGCAAAGCTGATAATGGCAACCATAAGTAAGTGCCAATGGGTTGGCTGTGCTGAAAGACAGAGCCCGGGATGTGGCAATGTGTTAAAGACATGTAGGAAGGTGTTCAGGTTCTAAAATTCAATAATTTCCTCCCACCCACTATCTTCAGCATAAACAACACCTTTTCCTAGCTACTATCAGTTCTAAAGAAGGGCTGCTGGACTCAAAATGTTTTCTCTCCACGGGTGCAACCAGACTTGCTGAGTTTCTCCGGCAATTTCTGTTTTTGATCCAGATTTTCAGCATCTGCAGCTCTTTATTTTATTTGGTATGTATATTGGCTGCTGTGTTTCTTAGTTAATGGTCCAGGGAAGGAATGCAATATGCCAGAGGAATAAATATGATGAGAAGTGTTTTCTATTGAGTATCTGCCCATTGCTTTAACTTACCTCAATATTGTGTACACATAGACTAACACTGGGCCCCGGACAATAAAAGGACCACCATATAGATTGATTTGAGAATTAAACCAGCAAAAAAAATACTTACAAGGTTCCCAAGATTTTACTCATTTTGTTCTTAGAATAGTATTATATAACTTTACAGCTCATGACCATAATTACTGAAGGACAGAATTAGCTTCAGGATACAGGAGTCAGTGACTTGTTGATAATAATTGTACAAGGCGACTAAAAAGAAAGGAAACGAGACTTAAGATCAAACAACTTGAGATTATTTATTGTTCTAATGAATTGAATTTAACAAATCATACATATTTAAGAATAGGAAGTTTACCATCTCAAGTGAATATACATCACATCGATATGAGAATATGCAAATGCAAATGTTAGAACTACATTTCTCAATTTACTGTAACAATGAGACCAAACATTTTTGCTTCATCAGAAATTTCACTTGCTGAATCTTTGTTATTTGTTGAAAAGAAATTGATGTGAAGGAAATCACACTCGCAAATTGTACTGAAAGAGAAGGGAGATTTCCTCTGTGTCACATGCAGTGAGTCATCAAAACATTCTTTGGTAATGCTGAATATAAAAGCAAGAAATCTTGGAAACACTCAGCAGGTCAGGCAACAAGGAAAAATAAAGGTAACGTTTTGACTCACTGACCTTTCGTTAGAATTATTCACGGACAGTCCACGACCTGCTGAGTCTTTTCAATATTTTAAATATTTGTTATAGATTTTTGCTGTCCACAGATTTTGCTTTTGCCTTACTTTTCTTTCATAAAGGATTTCCTCCCACAGCCCAAAGATGTGCAGGTTAGATGGATTGGCCATGCTAAATTGCTCATAGTGTTTACGGATGTGTAGGCTAAGTGACATTAAAAGTAATATTAGCAAATTTGCTGATGACACAAAGCTGGGTGGCAGGGTGAAATGTGAGGAAGATGTTATGAGAATACAGGGTGACTTGGATAGGTGAGGTGAGTGGACGGATGCATGGCAGATGCAGTTTAATGTGGATAAATGTGTGGTTATCCACTTTGGTGGCAAGAACAGGAAGGCAGATTACTATCTCAATGTATCAGTGATAATGGGAACTGCAGATGCTGGAGAATCCAAGATAATAAAATGTGAGGCTGGATGAACACAGCAGGCCCAGCAGCATCCCAGGAGCACAAAAGCTGACGTTTCGGGCCTAGACCCTTCATCAGAGACCTCTCTGATGAAGGGTCTAGGCCCGAAACGTCAGTTTTTGTGCTCCTGGGATGCTGCTGGGTCTGCTGTGTTCATCCAGCCTCACATTTTACTATCTCAATGGAGTCACGTTAGGCAAAGGGGAAGCACAATGAGATCTAGGTGTTCTTGTACATCAGTCAATGAAAGCAAGCATGCAGGTACAGCAGGCAGTGAAGAAAGCTAATGGCATGCTGGCCTTCATAACAAGAGGAATTGAGTATAGGAGCAAAGAGGTCCTTCTGCAGCTGTACAGGGCCCTGGTGAGACCGCACCTGGAGTATTGTGTGCAGTTTTGGTCTCCAAATTTGAGGAAGGACATTCTTGCTATTGAGGGAGTGCAGCGTAGGTTCACAAGGTCAATTCCTGGAATGGCGGGACTATCATATGTTGAAAGATTGGAGTGACTGGGCTTGTATACACTTGAGTTTAGGAGGATGAGAGGGGATCTGACTGAGACGTATAAGATTATTAAGGGATTGGACATGCAGGAAACATGTTTCCGTTGATGGGGAAGTCCAGAACCAGAGGACAAAGTTTAAAAATAAGAAGTAGGCCATTTAGAACAGAGTTGAGGAGAAACATCTTAACCCAGAGAGTGGTGGATATATGGAATGCTCTGCCCCAGAAGGCAGTGGAGGCCAAGTCTCTGGATAGTTTTCAGAAAGAGATGGATAGAGCTCTTAAAGATAGTGGAATCAGGGGTTACGGGGATAAGGCAGGAACAGGATACTGATTGTGGATGATCAGCCATGACCATAATGAATGGTGGTGCTGCTTCGAAGGGCCGAATGGGCTACTCCTGCACCTATTGTCTATTGTCTATTAGCCATGGGAAATGTAGGGTAACAGGGGTGGGTTGGCGGATGAGGGATGAAGTGGTTGGGTTAGAGGTGAGACTGAGTGAGATGCTCTTTGGAGGGTTGGGATGAACTTGATGGGCTGAGTGGCCTTCCACACTGTAGGGATTCTATGATTCTATGTTTGTTCTTATCTTCTGATTGCTCCATAATGTAACCCTAGTCCATCTTTTAAAATTTCTATTCTGCCTATTCATTTATTTAATTGCTGCTCCTTTGGTGCACTTCCGGTAGTCTTTACCTCATTGACTCAACTCCGTAATTCCATCTGTTTGTGTCACTTTTCTCTTCAGCTGTAAAAATTATTTTTGAAACTGTTTCTAAGTAAGATTTTAAATATCTCTCCCAATTCTCATGCCATGACTCATGCTCCATTTATTTTGTTTTGATCCTCTCTCCTGTACATTAGTTTGATCCTAGCAACAGGGATACTATAACATCCCAAATATTTTTGCCTATATTCTCACTGCATATAATACAGCCTGGAATTCCTCCTCCTTGCTGTTGTTATTACAAATACATTGAAAACTTGGGACATCAATTCACACCAATTGCAGGCAGAGTGTGCAACAGAAACATCAAAACTGCTTAAATATTCTGAGGTCTTGATTTGGTCACTGAAGAACAGCACAAGTTGAATATTAACATACATTTTCACAAGGGACAAAACATTCAGAAGAAATTTCAAATCTTGAAGATCAGAAGAAAACTCCTTTTAGATGACGGAGTGATTTTGTAAAATCTTATCATCACGGGTGTAAAGCATCACTTGGCTAAAGAGCTGAAGGGGACGTACGGAGGAAGCATTTGGACAAAAACAGCAATTTGCATTTATATAAAGCCTTCAATACCATACACATCTTGAGACATTTTGCACAAAAATGACACTGAGCCAAAACAGCAGATATCAATAACAGAAAGATTTAGGAAGGGAATGGTGAAGTTTTGTACCCAGCTGAAGGCTTATCTGTCAATGGCAGTGCAAATGAATTCTGGGATGTTCGGGGAAAACCACAAATCTCAGAGGGTCGTGGAGCTTGAAGGAAATAACAGAGGTTGAAAATGGAGAGGAAAAAGAGTGTGTGATTATACAGGTAAGAAATTAACATCAAATTGTGGCAGAGGAGACAGGTGAATTGCACTTTATGTTGGATATAGGCAGCAGAGTTTTGTATGACTTCAAGGGTTTTTGGATGGCAAAAAGGAGGAAGCTGGCTGAGCAAATATTGGAATAACCGGGAGTAAGAGACATGAACAGAACTCACCCCTTGGATCTTCCTTCTAGAAAAAAGTCTGACCCATAAAATGCCTTGTGCTGATTCTTAGATGAAATCAATTAAAGAAATAAGGGAACCTTTCTAGGTGGATATTACTCAACTAGTAGAAATCTTCTGAATTCCAAATTTCATGAATAAAGCTTCTGACTCCAGATATCCTCAGCCCAACATCTTTTAGATATTGTGAAGGCCTCAGCTTCCCATCAGCCCCTGAGTGGAAAGATATTTAAAGAATAATACTGTAGGGCTTTGTTCCTACCATGAATCCTCATAACAGGTACATGAGTCAGAGATAGGGCCAAGATGTTATCAGATGGATCCTGTGATATACGCCTAGTCGAAGTCTGAACTAAAAGTCATTTCTGAGGAAACTTCTTCTATTGACTAATAATTTCACAAAGTACAAAACCATACATTAACTGGTGGTATAAAAAGGTGTAGAGCTGGATGAACACAGCAGGCCAAGCAGCATCAGATGAGCAAGAAAGCTACCGCTTCAGGGATAGACACTTCTTCAGAAGGGTTCTTCAGACCCTTTCTCTGAAGATGGGTCTAGACCCGAAACGTCAGCTTTTCTGCTCCTCTGATGCTGCTTGGCCTGCTGTCTTCATCCAGCTCTACACCTTTTATCTAAGATTCTCTAGCATCGGCAGTTCCTATTACCTCCCCCCCCATACATTAACTGCTTCCAGGTTTCATGAATGATGAACTAGATAGGCTCAATACCGCTCTTGTTCCTAGCTTGGTTATAATATTTTCCCATTGCTTTCCCTTCTGTAGGGAATCTCATTATCTAGGGGATAGTATGAGAGTCTCTGTTTGCTGTTGCTCTTAATGAATGCGAAACAGAGCCCTTAGATACAATGGCCTGAGGTGAAAATATTTTACAAATCATAAAGACTAAAAATTGGAGGTGATGAATGAAGTATGCAACCTTTGTACATCCTCCTCATCTTCATAGTTGTGACATGCCTCAGAAGTAGAAGCAGGAATAGGCCATTTTCTTATCATTCTTTCATGGAATGTGGCCATTGCAGGCAAGACTAGCATTTATTGCCCATCCCGAAATACCCTTGCGCTGAATGGTTTGCTGGCCATTTCAGAGGGCAGTTAAGAGTCAACCACATTGCATTGATCTCAAAAGGAATCAAGGGCTATGGGGAGAGTGTAGGGAAGTGGTGTTGAAATGCCCATCAGCCATGATTTAAATGGCGAAGTGGACTTGATGGGCCGAATGGCCTTACTTTCACTGCTATGTCTTATGGTCTTATGGTCTTGTTAGGTCTAGAGTCACAAGTAGGCCATACGATGTAAGCTGATTTCCTTCTCTAACAGACGCAGGTGAACCAGATGGGTTTTTACAGTAACTGATAGTTTTATCAACAAGATTTCAATTCCAGATTTTATTCATTGAATTTAAATCCCACCAGGTAGTATGGTGGGATTTAAATCCATGTGGCCAGAGAGCCTTAATTTAGGCCTCTGGATTACTAATCCAATGACATTATGGCAATTACTGCTACTATTTGCCCCTTCTTTGACTGTTACAAAAATCACAGCTGATCCAATTGTGGCCTGATTGGCACTTCCTTACTTGACCTCTATAACTCAAAGATGGGTGATTATTTAAGACAGGAAGTTTCTGCTCCTCTCCCTACCTCGTGGCCAATGCCTTATCTTTAAACTGTGTCCCTGGTTACTCATCCTGGATATTAGCCTCACAATCACATTCTACAGTTTCAACACACTATGAGCTGTTCACCAATGACTTGTACATCACTCTAAAACATTGCAATTGCTCTCTCGCACTCCTTCATCTCTCAGGCAGAACAAAGTGACACCTGGCAGGAGGGAGCAGCAAAGAATCGGCATTGCCAGATCCAATTCCTGAGGCAGTGCCTTGTCTTATTTTTGCAACCAATGTTGCTTATAGATAATAATATGTCCAACCCATGCACCTTGACAAATTTCTCATCCGGCCTAAACAACAAACAGTAGACAGTGTTACTATGTGCCTTTTGCTTTCCTTCTCATCCCTTTCCCTTTCCCATTTGCTCTTCTGTTTTTGATATCCATGACCTGCTGACTGGCCAGAGGTAGTGCATGATGATGAAGATAGACTAAAGATAGATAGGCCCAGAGTTCGTAAAGGTAGTCCTGACAATATCCCAACCATAGTACTGAAGGCTTGTGCTCCAACAATAGCCAAGCCCCTAACCAAGATACTCCAGTACAATCACAACAATGGCAATTCCTCAACCATAGAGGATGTGAGATTAGTTCATCTGAACCCTCTTGGGAAGTACATCCAAAAAGAAAATATCTCTATCGTTTTCAGGGTCGTTTTTTAATGTCCATTTCGGGAAGTAAAAATGCTGTTTTTCATTTTTCTCAAACTTCAAGTCCAATATATCCTTCCTAAGTTCTAAGCCATGTTGCAGCCACTGATGTAGCACTGAAAAACACAAGGATGAATAGTTTGGTGTAGTATGTATCACTGTTAAGATAGTATGAATTGGCTATTTTGTGGCATCATCTATTTTAGGTCAAGATAATACTGCAATGAGGTGTGAAGAAGGGATGGAAATGTGGGGAGTTGAGGTGAAATGAGGTTCTGTGAATTTATTTGGGGCATGAGGACCTGAAGAAGCTCTCCTGGTCGGGAGAAATGTTATCTCAGCCATCTCCTCTCCTCCTCCTCCTTATATTGCTCCTCCTCCTGCTGTAGCTGGTAAGGACCTGGTGGCAAGGATTGTACTCTCAGATCACCAGATTGTGAAGATGATAGAGAACCCCCATGAATTAGCAAGACAGAATCCTGTAGGTTCCAGAGGAAGTTATCCTCCCTGAGCTGTGGAGCTGTTGCTTCAGGAAATTATCTGTTCCACAAAGCTCCTGATTGCTCCTAGCTCTGATTGTCAGATTGCTTTCCATGTGTAGTGGGGCTATAGAGAAGACATGAGTCACTGAGCACCTGCACCGGCAAGATGTTGGAAACAGTTGACTGGCACAGAATGTAGGCACCATGCCAATTCCATGATAATACACATTGATGGTTTGCATGTAGTCACCAACTGCATGTGAAGGGAATGGTATCCCTCACTATTCCTGCATTGGTCCCTGTTGAGATGTGCCATCTGAACAGCCACAATTGTGGATTCCTCACCCCTTTGTGAGACTCCCTGGGTAAAGTTGCATGCCTGCTTTTTCTCATTCTCTTTGTTGGAAAGAGGCCAGTAATGGTCCCTCTTCAAGAGGATGGAGTCTCTGTGACATCCTAGATGCAGTAATGAAGGGAAGGCTGGAAATGTTAGTGGCGTTAGTGGAAGGATCCACTGGATTAGAAATGGAGGGCTGCAGTGCCCTTAGCAGCCTGCAGGTCCAGGTGAAAGGGGTAATGCAGGGGTGTCATCATCTTCTTGGTAAAACATAGCCAATGCAGAAACTTCCGTTGACTGAGGAAAGGGTAGGAATTGTATATTGGTACTCCACTCTTCTCCTCACTGAACCAGTTGTTCTCCCTGCATTCTTAGCTCCATCTCCCAGTCATGCTGGGGCTCGAGAGGAATTGCAGCAACGTTCTCTATGACTGGCAGCGGGCCTTTTGCATCGACAACACCACCATCTGACTAAAGACAACTTCAGTCAATTCCTCTGGAGCATCAAAAGAAAGGCAAAAGCACCTCACTTGTCAGTCCCTTTAAACAACATTGCTAAGAGGTCCCTCTTCATACTCTTCACCTGTTTAAGTGTATTAGAGGGCCTTTAGGATCCAAAATGGCAAGTTAGGTCCAAATGCATCATTAGATGTTGACAGGTACAATGATGCACCTATTCTGCAGGCTTTTGATACATGCCCAGGTTGGTTGTATTGTCTTCTATCCAGAGGTGGAAGTGGGTGGGGGCTGTTTCAGAAAAGATTCCCCTGTTCTATTTTCACATGCTGACTAATGTGGTGCTGTAGCAAATGTTCAATCAACGCCCACAATTCAAACTCACGGAGAATGAGAAAGGGCTATTTCAGAAAGCTTTGAGTTTGTGCTTCATTATACGCTTATGTAATTACTTTTTAGAAAATGTATTAGCAGCTTGTAAGATTTAGGTCTAATCTACTTTCATTGTTGTCAAAATTAATTGAATGCAACTTTACTGATTATCAACACAACTCTTCTAATTCATGCAAACATGGTTTTATAAATGTAATAAACTTGAGACGAAATAGACAGGCTTAATTTATGGTCATGCCACACACACTATATTGGAACTGCACCATGCAGAGAATTTTTCAAACTTTTTGTGAGATGTTCCATTATTTTGAATTTGTTGATCTTCTGTACTTAAAATTCACATTGAAGTAGTCATTGCATTTACAATCAAAATGTTTGGGATGATCCATGAGTGGAAATTTTTCTTGAAAGACATGTTCATTTTTCACCTGGAGTATTTGAGATTTATAACTTAGGAGATGGCACACTTGTAATGAAACCAGTATACCAATTGAAATGAAAACTGACGTTTATGACCAGAGGGCATCGTTTTGAATTACCAAGAAGTAAATTTGAAGCAGATATTATCAAAATGTTTTTTACTCAAAAAATATCATTGCTTAAGGGACAGCAGAAAAATATTGAACATTCAAAATACAACCAGACATGTTAATACATCACTATAGTGCATTTTGAATGGAGACTTAGTTTACCAAAACATGGGTTTCACAGAGAAATGCAGGATATTAAAGGCATAAGGTTCAATAAATATGAGGCAACTGGAGGGAGAGAATGCAATGGAAACCCATTGGAACATAGAAAATGAGAGCAAGACTAGGTCATTCTGTCTCTTGACCTTGCTCTGTTCTGAGCTTAAACATGACTGAGATTCTACCTCAGTGCCACGTTCCTGCACTAACCCCATTTGGCTCAATGTCTTTAACAATCTACCGATCTTTGGCTTAAACATTTTCAGTGACTAGGCCTCCATAGCCTGCTGGGGAATTCCATATCTTCACCACCTGCTGAGTGAAGAAGTCCTAGAATGGAGTATTAGGATAATAAACTTCCTCACATTTATTTATGGTGACAAGATTTATGCTTTAATAATGTATTTGTATTGAAGAGTTAGAAATAATAGGTTTAAAAATTATTTCCTTCAAAGTGGGCGTGCAGAAATTTATAAATTGGTGTCCTTGACCCAGAACCTTGCTGAAGGGAAATCATACCAATGATGGATGATAAATGATCTTGCACATGTTAACTTTCAGACTCAAGTTCTCATCCTGTGATTCCAATCTGTACGTTTTTTTTCAAGGGGAGCTAATTCAAAATGTCTATCTTGGTTTTAATGTAAGAATGGAAGTTCTAGTATCTTGCAAACCAATTATTAACCTTCAGTGTTTTTGAGTTACAGTGCCTGATAATGAAAACAAAAACAGAAATTGGATAGGTCCAACACATGATGGCCACCAGACAGCAATGCAGAGGGTCATTGGAGCCTCTGTCTAAACACCTAATGACGGTACCTCAAGCCTTAAATTGGCAACAGCCATCACTCTGAAGAAAAGTTGCTCCTCCATACATGGCTTTACATTGGAGGTGATGGAAATGGCATCAAATTATTTGTTGAACAAGGTGGCTGGTGAGTCACTGTTAAGGACATGGGAACCCAATCATGGTTCTGGAGGGCAAGGGAAAGGAATGAAAGCAGGCAATAGAATGGCTGGAGTTCTTCCCCTCCCCCCACCGCATCACACAACCAGCCCAGCTCGTCCCCTCCCCCCACTGCATCCCAAAACCAGTCCAGCCTGTCTCTGCCTCCCTAACCTGTTCTTCCTCTCACCCATCCCTTCCTCCCACCCCACGCTGCAACTCCATTTCCTGCCTACCACCTCATCCCGCCTCCTTGACCTGTCCATCTTCCCTGGACTGACCTATCCCCTCCCTACCTCCCCACCTATACTCTCCTCTCTACCTATCTTCTTTTCTCCCCATCTTTGGTCCGCCTCCCCCCCTCTCCCTATTTATTCCAGTTCCCTCTCCCCATCCCCCTCTCTGATGAAGGGTCTAGGCCCGAAATGTCAGCTTTTGTGCTCCTGAGATGCTGCTTGGCCTGCTGTGTTCATCCAGCTCCACACTTTGTTTTCTTAGAATGGCTGGAGTTAAGGATCCTACAAAAACGTATCTGAAATGTTGGTATGGAAGGTTACATTGTCAAGACAGTTGCAACAGAGATGGAAGTACTTGGAGAATTAAATCAATTCCTTACAGATGTGCCATGTAATTTTTTTTAACTGGAGGCTTTCCTTCTCCTCTGGGCCATTAGAGGTCAATGATACATAATGGACACCTTTAAAATCGGGGAGCAGGGTTTAGGAGTCAAACAGCAAAAAGAGATTTTGTCAGCTGGTGCATTGGCAGTACAGCGTACAGGCTGAGGGTAATTAATAAAAGTGTATGGGGGGGATGGAAGATTATTTTCATGGCTTAATGGAACAAGGAATGATTTAGCACAAGACCTTCCTGGCCTAAATGTGACGCCAGTTCCATGGCAGTGTGAGTGACTTAACAGCCCTCTGAAATGACCGAGTAAGCTGCTCAGTTCACAGGACAATTGAGAATGTACAGCACAAGCTGGCTCTGCCAGGCACAACAATAGCCCATAGAAAAATAAAGAAAAAACCAAACTGAAAGGCAACCACATAATTATTAGAGTCTTTGATCAGTTGATCAAACCTCAATGGAATGTAAAACGATGATGCGTAGTGATGTAATGGAGCTGCTGTGTCTCATGATCATGTCAAGCAATCTGAAAGGGATGAGAAAAATACACCAGGGTTTTGAGAGAACGTGTGCATCTTCTATGCTGAATTCTTATAGTAAGTGCCTTGGATTCAAGAAGCAGTAATTGGAGAATGAATAACAGCGACACCATATCTGTATGATGAAACAAAAATTTGTGGATTAGTAGAATTTAAACAATTGTTCTGGCTGAGTACCAGTTACTAGCATAAATTGCAAGAACTGAATGGATTCCTTCTGTGCTGAGCGTGTCCAGCGGAGATTCACACAGATGATCCCTGGAATGGTAGGCCTAACATATGAAGAATGGCTGAGGATCCTGGGATTGTACTCATTAGAGTTTAGAAGGTTGAGGGGAGATCTAATAGAAACACACAAGATAATGCAAGGCTTAGAAATGGTGGGCGCTGGGAGGTTGTTTCCGCTAGGCGGGGAGACTAGGACCCGTGGGCACAGCCTTAGAATTAGAGTGGGTCAATTTAGAACGGAAATGAGGAGACATTTCTTCAGCCAGAGAGTCGTGGGCCTGTGGAATTCATTGTCTTGGAGCACAGTGGATGCCGGGATGTTAAATGTCTTCAAGGTAGAGATTGATAAGTTCTTGATCTCGCAAGGAATTAAGGGCTATGGGGAGAGTGCAGGGAAGTGGAGTTGAAATGCCCATCAGCCATGATTAAATGGTGGAGTGGACTCGATTGGCTGAGTGGTCTTACTTCCACGCCTATGTTGTATGGTCTTATGGTCTTATAATCTCAATGAACTGATAAATAAATTTGAGTGTATACTGAGTGGATAAATATGTTCAAAACCAAACTGGACTGAGAAAATGAAAAGGGAAAGAAAGAGAAAGAGAGATGGAAGTGAAACAAATAAATGGCTTTTCACTGTTCAAACTCTTGGAGTTCCATCCTTAGGAGCCCTGGGTAAACTATTAATCTACATCATGAAGCATTGCAGTGGTTCAAGAAGGCAGCTCATAAGCATCATTTCAATTTCAACTCCACTTACCTGGACAATAAATGCTCACCAAGCCACTAATGCCCACAACCCATGAAGTGCTAAACACATGTATAAAAAGGGATGACAAAGTGCAGAGCTGGACGAACACAGCAGGCCAAGAAGCATCTTAGGAGCACAGAAGCTGACGTTTTGGGCCAAGACCCTTCTGAAACGTCAGCTTTTGTGCTCCTAAGATGCTGCTTTGCCTGCTGTGATCATCCAGTTCCACACTTTGTTATCTTGGATCCTCCGGCATCTGCAGTTCCCATTATCTCTTATAAAAAGGGACATGTAATGTGCCATGCAGTATGCTTGTCATGCAGTTTTCATAGCTGTCCGCTGCCAGAACCATTGTCAGCTTAGGATGAAGGTTGCTGTAGACATTGTAGGTTGGAGACATAGTGGAATCTTGTCAGGAAGGCACAGCAGTAATTATGGGAGATTTTCATCTACATATAGACTGGAAAAATCAGATGGGCAGAGGAAGCCTAGATAAGAAGTTCACAGAATGTTTTTTAGGATAGTTTCTGAAAATTGCATGGACTGTAATCGATCAGAGACAGGCTGGAATCGTATAATAGGATAAGATTAATGAATGATCTCAGTGAAAGTGTCAGAGGAGCAGCGACCATAATATGATTAAAATTTACATACTGTTTAAGGGAGAGCAGAGTTGGGTGAAGACTCGTTCTTGAAAAAATAACTGAAGTAAGGGCAGTAATGAAAGCAGACTAGACTAAAGTGAATTGACAACCTAGGTTATAGGATAGGTTGAGATGCAGTATTGGATATTTAGGGGATATTTCAGAACACACAGTCTAGATTTATTCCAATTAATAAGAAAAAATTCAAGGCATGGACCCAGTGCCTGTGGTGAATGAAAAAAGTTCAGGATAGTATTAAGCTTGAAGGGAAACCAGATAATTAAGCAAAGACGGCTGATAATAGAAGATTAGACAGAATATTAAAACTAAATCAAAAGAATGACTGAAAATCATCAATAAGGACTGAAAAGTATAAAGGAAATTAGCCTGAAATATAAAAACATAAAAAACAAAGTACCTCATCAAAGTTTATTGCAGCAATAAAAGTTCATTGGGTAGTGGGCAGCGTATTGGCATGAATAGAAGATTTGCTACTAACAGGAAGCAAACAGCTGGCAGATATTGAGTATTTCTCTGGCAAGAAGTTGTGAGTAGCATTCCACAGGGACCAGTGCTTGACCTCAACATATAAGATCCTGAAGGGATTTGACAGTGTAGATGTGGAGAGGTTATTTCCTCTTAAGGAAGAAACTAGAATCAATGGGACACTCTATAACAACAATGTGTCACTCATTTAAAACAGAGATTCTTTTTTTCTCAAAGAAGGTGGTGAGACTTCTGAATCACTCTTCCTGAGTTGTAGAGTCTTTGAACATTTTTCAGACAGTAATGGTCTCCAAGAGGTGCAAGGCTATAATGGATAGGTGGGAATACAGATTTGAGGTTACAGTCAGAGCAACCAAAATCTTACCAAATGGTGGAGGAGTGACAAGGCGTCAAACATCTATTCCTGCTCTTGCTTCATACGGTTATAAATAAATTGTAGAGAAGTACAGAAAATAGAGTCTGAGAGTCATGCTGAGAAAAAGAAGACATAGGAAGATAAAATGTGAGAAAAAAGGTCAAGAATAAGCATCAGGAAAGAGGCTTTCACGCATATGAGTACATTACAGACAGGAAGTCGAACCTCTCTCATAACTATAACAGAAACACCCAGAATAGCTCACCTCACCTTATAATCTGTTAAAGGAAATGTGAAAAGTGGTATAACCCACCTCTCACTTCCCAATCTGCCAAAAAGGAAATGTGAAATAAAATGAACAAAAACCAAAAGAACTGCGGATGCTCTACAACAAGAACAAAAGCTAAGTTGCTGGAAAAGCTCAGCAGGTCTGGCAGCATCTGTGGAGGAGAGAACAATGTTAATGTTTCCGGTCCTCAGTTCTGAGGAAGGGTCTCTCGAAAAGTTAACTCTGTTTTCTCTTCCACAGATGCTGCCAGACCTGCTGAGCTTCTCCAGCAACTTTGTTTTTTTGTTCCTGAAATAAAATGAACTCCTGACAGTCAATCTACAGTCAATAAACAGTCAACAATTTCTTTATCTAACTGGAACAGTGATCAAATTAACTGAACAACTAACAAACTAAAGAATTCCCCCCAAACTACTAACTATTGTTGAATAAAACAAAATTCTAACAGTGTGAGTTCCAATAAATACAAGTCCCACTTATATAAACCTAAGTAATAAGTAAAAAAAATTAAAACTTAGAGTGTCAAAACTACAAGATGATAAAATGTGAGGCTGGATGAACACAGCAGGCCAAGCAGCATCTCAGGAGCACAAAAGCTGACGTTTCGGGCCTAGACCCTTCATTTATCTCTGATACTATTTTAACCTCACTGCGAACATTATCTCTGTGTCAAAACTACAGACAGGATTGGTCTTCAGGAATGTTCTGGGCCTTTTTCACTATTCATCAGTTAGTAATTCTTTCTCTGTCAAATCCTAGTGTCAGGAATATTACCTAAGTGTGCCATGCTACCTTTCAGATTGTGCTTAATCAGAAAGCTTGATGATTTCAATGAGAGCCAGAGTTTTACTCTTCTGATGATGGTTTGCTTTCACACTAATTTTCAAAAACCCTCATCTTGTATACCTTTGAAGGCCTATCAATTTTCCTATGAAAGGATTGGTCCTAGGTTGTGAAAACCATCAGATTTAGATGCAATTGGTTTTCAGTCTCTAAGTGCCTGGTTGAAATTAATATTCAAGCCGGTTGCCTTAGCACAAAAACAAGCTCAGGATGCCAACCACACAGCCAATTGATACATGCTTTTCAATTTCAGAACTGTCTGTGCATCTGCAGCTGTTTGCAGACTTCCTTTTATCCACAAGCTTAGAAAGGCACATCACCTTTTAAAGGGACCACACAATCGTTTCCCCCCTTTCATTTTTACACATAAGTTCTAACATCCTTCCTTCTAATTCACAAGTACTCTACCAAACTTTGCAACAAGCAATATTGAAAGGAATTGACAATCAGGTTACAAATCATAGGATTAATATTCTTCAGGCTTTCTGTATCTTTCCTCAAAATAGGGACTACAGGGATGACTGATCAAATCATTGTGGTGGTACTTTATCCATATTTGGTACTTTATTCTGTCAATTTCTTTCCATTTGATATATAATGTATAAAATCTTGCATTTTTTGCACTTCTGGGGTAAGAAAGGAGATCAAGAGGATGGCGATCATCAAGGGGGTGGAATGTTGGAAGCAAGGGACAAGCAGATGGTGAGCAGGAGAGAGTTAGGCAGAGACAAGTGGGAGGAGAGAGAGGGAGGGAACGTTAACCTCTTTAGTCTTGTTAGATAGGTGAATGTCAACACCTAGAGCGATATTTATCAGATCAAAATCTCAAACATTGGCTTCGTATTGATTCATCTCTAATTCATACAATTGTAACAATATTCCATCCATACCCAACCGTCCACTTATCCACAATGTGGTAGAGGAAAGGTATTTCTCTCTGGTCACTGCAGTCCTCCTTCTATCCTGGTTCTGACGATGCCCATTCACCTGGTCCTTCTTCAATTTGGCCTGTTCTTTCCTCATGTGTCACTTTCAGGGTTTGTCAAATCTAGACTCTCACCCCGACCTTTTCAGTGTTCATACTTTGTAAATAACAATCAGAGCCCCATGAATGTAACAGTGAAGTGCAGTGTTATTATTTAGTTACGCTTAACTCACTGTACACACTTACAAGTTGTGCTTTTTTGCCTAGCAGGGCTTCCTTTGTTCAACAAGGAGGAAAAAACATCATACACTCATAGTAATGATTTTAACTTTGTACAATTGTTTTAGAGTGAAGCTTTATGGGCACTGTTATTTACTCCTTTGTCTAGCACTCGAAGGGCTAGGTTTTCACTGTGCCTGGATGTGTTTTTGTCTGCTCGGCTTGTACTACAATTGTCTCCAGCCTCCGAGTTGATCGTTACTGGATCTTGCCCAATTTTGTTCTGCCCTGTTAAAGTGAACTTGTTGGATTTCCGATGAGAGTAAGTCTCTTGGTGCTTGACTTCGGCAGAGCATAACTGAAACTTGAAGGCTGCCTGAAACCCTCGTCGAAAATTCTTGTTGAAATAACCGTAGATGATGGGGTTGACACTACTATTGCAGAAGGCTAACCAGTGGGCAAAGGGGTAGATATACAAGTTGATTATTCTCAACCGATTGTGGGATAGCTTTGTGTAATCGGACAGCATCATTAGAGTCCAGAGTGGGAGCCATGATAAGGTGAACAGTAGGGCTACCGTCGCCAACATCTTGATCACCCGTTGCTTTCTTTTAGACACAGTGCTGCCATTTTCTTGGTGAGAGCCTTTGCCGATGGGTATGCTGGTTTTAAACAATGCAATTCCTATCCTTGCATACATGATAACCATGAGTGACAGAGGGGCCAAGTAAATGTTGGAAAATAAAACAGTGGTGTAAATCTTTCTCATTTTCAGATTTGGCCAGTCCTCATAACATTGGTAGCAAGGATACATTTTCTCACTACTTTGGATAATCTTTATGTTGTCAGGCAGTTTGATTACTCGTAGCATAATTGCGGAAGGGCAGATTATTGAGATAGCAAGAACCCATATGACAGCGATAATGATGGTTGCAACAGTCATGTTAAGTTTTTGTTTGAAAGGATAGACGATGCATCTGAATCTGCAAAATAAATGACAAAAAATGATTTATCTAATATTCAAATGCTTTCTATGATTTGTACATTTGGGGTAACACAGGTATGTCGAAGAAAGCAAAACAATCGCTATGGCTAATACTAAAGCTGGATTGGGCCACTAGGAGAAGGCTGCACGGTGGCTCAGTGATTAGGACAGCTGCCTCCCAGCAGCAGGGACCTGGGTTCAATTCCATCCTCAGGTTACTGTCTGTGTGGAGTTTGCACGTTCTCCCCGTCTCTGTATGGATTTCCTCCAAGTCCTCCAGTTTCCTCACACACTCCAAAGTTATGAAAGCTGAGTGGATTGGTCATGCTAAAGTATCCATAGTGTACAGGGATGTGCAAACTAGGAGGATTAGCCATAGGAAATGCAGGGTTGCAGGCATAGGGTAGTGGGTCTTGGTGGGATGCTCTTCAGAAGATTGGTGTGGACTCAATAGGCCGAATGGCCTGCTTCTGCACTGTAGGGATTCTATGAGGGTTGCCCCTGTGATAACACAGAGATATCCAATCATTTATAAGGCAACTTATTTATGGCAAGTAATTTTCAGGGTCCATTTTCAGCACAACTATCTAGCATTAGTTTTTATAAGCAGCCCTAGTAATTTCAGAGTAAGCACAACAGTGAACTCAATTAACAATGAATAAAAAGGAGAAACCTTCTAAGGTATTACGAGTTGGTCTGGAATGGAGTTTTGATTGCAAGGAGTGCACAGGAGAAGTCCGATTGTCAGGATTATTAAATTCAAGTAGCATACATAAGTCAGCTCCCAAACTCTGCTCCCCAGGCTCCCCATGTACAGAAAAATACAAAGAACTGTGAATGCTGGAAATCAGAAACAAAAACAGAAATTGCTGGAAAAATTCAGCAGGTCTTGCAGCATCTGTGGACAGAGAAAGCAGAGTTAATATTTTGGCCTGGTGACACTTTTTCAGAACTTCTTCTGTTGTGAAGAAGGGCCACTGGACCCAAAACATTAAATTTGCTTCCTCTGCACAGATGCTGCCAGGTCTGCTGAGATATTTTTACCAATATCTGTTCTCCATGAACAGATGTATGTAAAGCTTCCTCTGTAAGTAAATCCAAACTTATTGGAATCTGAAAAAGCCCAAACTGGAATGGTTCTACTCCAGTTGTTAATTATCAGTCGGGATGATTAAGTTGTCAATCAGAATGACCTAAACTGTCGGTATAAGATTTCCAAAGGACACATTCATTATGTCACAAAATGAAACTTTGTTTTCAAAAATCAAATTCTACAGTCATTTCTTCAGTCTGTGCTAGTCACTCTGGTACCACGGGAGAGACATTTTTGTGCAGACAATACTTTTACAGAGAATTTTATGATCCGCAGTGAAAAAGTGATATTTCAGTAGAGCTTTATGTGGCAGCAATCAGAAGGCACTTTCTTAAAAGACATCTGAAGGGTTGAAATATATTCACCGAAGAATGAAATCTTAAATTGCAGAGGAGAATGATGATAAATTACTGTTTGAACATTGAAAATTGAAGGTGCAGCTCTATTATTCCCAAAAGCTTTTCATGGTTCATTGTGACCCTGCACTTATTTTAAAAACTTTGGACTGAGTTTTCTGTTTTTGATTTAGAGTTAAGGTGTGTTGAGTTCTTTTTTGGAGGGAATCTCACTGTGAGACCCAATGGGTTTCTCACTCTATCTTACCAGACTCACCAGACTAATTGTCAAATCTGTCCCTAAGAACGCCCTCACATCTGATTTCGATCCCATCTTACCGTACACTATTCCTAAAACAACCCACCACTCAGGATATCTAACCTAAGGCCAGATCCCTTGCCTCTGCACTATCTTTGAACAGGAAGAGGGCTGGCACCTGGCAGTGTCCTGGATTTTAGGAGACTACCAGGAGAGCTGGCTTAGGAGGGGAGGTTGGCATTTGATTTCTTTGACAGGGGCATGAAGCTTTTGGTCAATGGGATGGTGCAATAAAGAAGTGTCCTGTTCCTGCAGAACTATTGGATGAGTTTGCACTACTGGGCCATGCCAATCTGGTCAGGGTTGGCTACTTGGGTGAATGTCATTTGACAGTGCGGAGGACTGGGCTACAGTGTTGTCAGTATAAGATTTCCAGCAGAAAAAGTGCTGGGCTCTGCATTCTGCTACTTCACACTTACCCTATCTCTGCCACCACACCCATCTCCCTTCATGGCTCATGCACTGGCATTCTCTCTGTTGAATGCAACTCCTTCTCTTGCCATTAATCCTGCTCCTCCTCTGCTTTGTTTCTTCACTCAAATGGAGCAACTCAACACCTAATTCCCAAAGGCACCACACTAACAGCCACACCATTCACTTGTGTCTTACTCATTCTCCCCTAGGATGAAGACTGATATGAGATGCTGCTATACTAATTCCCCTGAATGTTGGATGTTCCCTTAGCCTTCACTGAGGAGTAGTCTGCCAACACATTGAGGTGCTACAGGAGCAGTGTGTTTGGTGTGAATGTTGCTGCCATGTGGTTCAGATGTGGCACTGATATGGTACAGGTGTGACACTGGCATGGTACACTCCTGTGTGGCAAACTGTATGGGTCCTTGTCTGAGGACTGCTAAACAGCATGGCAAGCTGCTTCTTTGTGTGACTATGCCAATTACCACTGTGATGCATGACAAAGCCAGGCATGTATGCTGCAGGAATGCAACTCTACAAGACCAAACTAGCAGTCCTGGTAGACAGCCCTGTACAAATGTGGGCTGGGTGCCTATCCCTGTGTGGTAACTGTGTAATGCTTACTGCTGCTATGCTCTGTCATGCAAGTTTATGTTTCCAGGGTGCACTGACAGCCCATTGGGAAACTGCCAGAACAGTGGTGGGGGTTACCAATATCTGTGGTAGAAAGCATATGTGCAGCTATTGCCCTAGAATTGCTCCCTGGGCTGCAGTTTGGGTGAAGTCAGCTTGGGGGTTATTTTGACGAAGCTACAAGCTGAATCCATTGGCTACCTGCCCTAGTTTCCATCTCTGGTTGTCCTGATGGCTAGTTTGTCGGGCAAGTTCAGCGAGATTGGGAGTAGAATATCGATGAGGCGAGTCAGGCTGTCAGGAAGGAGATGGCATGCCTTTGCTGTGCTGAACGCTGCCAGTGCATGGCTGCTGTCAATGCCTGAATTCACTGAGGTTAGTGCACCGGAGGGGCACCTAGGGACGGTGATGCCAACATGCTGCTTCAAATCTTTCATAGAACAAATTGTGTGTTGGTTCAGTCCCTGGAACATCTTAGCATTGATCCTGCCATACTGGTTTGAAAGCTTTTGAAACTGTCTCATGCGGGATCACAATATTTCATGAGAAATATCTGCATAAGCTTTCTGGGCAGTTGACGCCCCAGACTTTTTCGAAAAGACATGGCATTTCTGTGAGCTCATTGTTGACATTATTGCTCCAAATGGACAGTTAATGAGCACTATGGACCTGTTCCCTACCCAACTCTTGTGAAGTGCATTAAAACACCTTACTGCTTTAAAAGTGCTGGGAAATGCAACTTGTTGGTCTTGGTAGGGGTATAAGTGAAGGTGTATCACCTTGCAAAAATGGCCTTTATTACATCTTCTTCTGATGTTTTGTAACCTCAGCCATTCCCTTGCAGACTTCTGCAGAACATTTTGGACACAGGAACATCAGAATTAGGAACAGGAGTAGGGAACTCAGCCCTTCGAGCCCTCTCCACCATTTAACAAGATCATGGCTGGTCTTATCCTGGTCTCAACTCCACTTGCCTGCCAACTCGCCACAGCCCTTTATCTGGCTTTTTATCAAAAACATATCCTTTTCTTTCTTGAATCTGTTGATTTATTCTGCCTCCACTGCACTCTTGGTGCAGTGAGCTCTACAGATTCACAATGCTCTGAGAGGAATAGTTTCTCCTCATCTCAATTTTGAACCTACCTCCTCTCACTCTATATCTATGGTCTCTTGTTTGAGGCTGTCCCACAAGAGGGAACATCTGTTCAACATCCACCTTGTCAACCTCCTTTAGCATTTTATACACCTTAATCAGATGCCCCCACATTCTTCTGAACTTCAAGCCCAAGCTATTCAACTGCTCCTCATATGACAATCTTTTCATTCCTGGAATCAACCTGGTGAACCTCCACTGAACTACCTTCAGTGTCACCACATCCTTCCTCATGTAAGGATTTCTGAACTGGACACAATATTCCAGGTGTTGGGTCTCACCACCGCCTCATGTAATTGTAACAACATTTCACACATTGGTATACAATGCAAACTGTACATGCAGCCCACCTCGTTTCTGTCACAAAATCGATTTCCAAGAGCAGAGTGTCCATATTCCTTGTGCACAATCAGGTACGGCTCTGTTGGTAGTGTTTTTAACCCTCAATCAAAACATAAGGGAACAGACCGCTAGGGATTTGAGTTGGGAACATGAGGTGATTCGGACAGGGTGAAGAAGTGAGGTGTGGAAAGTGATGGAGGCAGAAGAAGAGCACATTGTCATCATAAAGGTCCAACATTCTTAATAACTCTATAGAAGATCTGTGCCTCATCTTACTAATGGCACACCTCCTAAGAAAACAAAACACAAGTCTGTTAGGTCTTGTAAATAAGGCTTCTCTCACTTTTTCCATACACCTGTGGGTAGATGATTGACTGGCTTGGCAGGCATTGCTGACAGTAGCTTGGATAGGACACTGGTGAACTTGACAGCCATGGGAGGAGCTGTCTCTGTAACAGGAATTGTTTGCACCAATCCCATTAAGGTATGTCATAGTTCGAAGTCAGCTTCCAATGTAAACCTGAGCTAGTGAAGTGATGGCTGTCTGAGCTGTGCATGCACTGGGTTTTCAAATGTGGTAAATATGAAAGAAAAAGATTATGTTTTTATAACACATTTCACAACTGTGACCCCAAAGACACATCACAGCGCATTAATGACTTTTTCTTGAAGCAAAGCCATTGTTATCATGCTACCATGACTTTACAAAGAGCAAGCTTTCACAAATGGAAATGGGATTGTGATTAGATAACATGCTGTAGTCACACTGATTGAAAATCATGGGGCTGGTGCTCTTACAACGTCGTGGGTTTAAATTTCATTCTGGGGACCTGAGCAGAAATTCTAAGCTGATGGGCCTCTGCAATGCTGAGGGAGAGCTGCCTTACAAATGAGGGAGCAAATTACGGCAGATGCTGGAATCTGTACTGCAAACAACAAATGTTGGCAATCACAGTGGGTCAGACAGCATCCATACAGAGACAGCAAGCTAATGTTTCGAGTCCAGATGGTTGTTCATCAGAGATTTTCATCTCTGCTGAAGAGTAATCTAGACTCAAAACTTGCTGTCTCTCTCCGTGGATGCTGCCTACCTGCTGTGATCTCCAGCATTTGTTGTTTCAAGTGTCTTAAAAATGAGATGTGTAATTGAGGCTCCCTCTGCCTTCTTGGTTGATTTAAAGATCACCTGGTACTATTGGAAGAAGATTATGGAGTTGTTCTCATCAATACTTTATCCGCAATCGACTCTAATTGATTATGTGATCGTTATTTCACTGTTGTGCCCAAACCATTCATCAAATTTCTCCTTCTCCAATGGTAATCACAATTCATAAGTGCTTAATTGGCAGTAAAGGACTTAGGACTTCAAAGGCTAAGATTGGGCCAAAGTGCTAAATCAATGCAAGCACTCCTTTCAACTTCAGGACCCAGTTCTACATTGTGCACACTATTCTCAATGTGCCTCAGTACTGGTGCTAGCAGTAGGTCATAGAAATCAAATTTTCCATGCTACTTTCCCATGTTCACCTACCTGTCCACTGCAATAGCTACTAGGGTAAAAACTGAGGCTGAAACGGAGATTCCTTGAACCAAGCCACTTATCTTGCAGACAAAGCTTCCAAACGGCCATCCTGTAAAACAGAGTACACTTCATGTCATTCATTCTGGTGAAATATAGCAAAGATGATTGAAGGGTTCTGAGGAAGGGCCAGCAGACCCAAAACATTAACTCTGATTTGTCATCACAGAATCTGTCAGAACTGCTGAGCTTTTCCAGCAACTTCTGTTTTTTTGTAGCCAAGATGATCGCTTTCAGATTAGTTTTCTGCGTAAATAAAGCTGCTCTTAATTTACTTTCTGCCCAAAAATGTTATCACAATAAAGACAGAAGTTGCACCAATTCTTTAAAATACTGAATGCTAATCTGAGAAGGATGATTCCTACATGGCCCAGACTTGTACAAGTAAGTGATCCTAGACAGGAGTTGACACCCAATGGTCCAGATTGCCTGGGAATCTACCACCATGACTGCCATAAACTATATCCAGCCTCCTACTCCATAGAACCTACCACTGGGCAGCCACAGCACTGGATGGTGGGTCCATCTAAACAGCAAATTAGAGCCCTTAGGGGAACTCACTTGCCAGGTTTCAATATTACTGATAGGGCCTGTGTAATATATCTTTTGGCAGCTCAGACAAAGGAGTGCTGATCTAGGCTATATTAGGCTAACCCGGGCCATTACTTCATCATCCAGAGATGAGGAATCTCTATTTTCTACTAAAACTACATTACTCAGTCCCTAAAGCAAGCATTCCTGCTTTTTAGCAGGCTACTATTATGAACTCATTCAAATAAGCAATTAAATATTGCGAGGCCCAGCAGTCCTGGACATGTATGGGATATCCTGCCTGGACCATTGGATGTCCAGCCACCCTGACATTACCGCTGTGGAGAAATTACCTTGCAGCATCAGTGAAAGGACAAGGGCACTTGTAAGTAGGAAAACATGCTGGAAATAGCATTGAGCAAATATTGTCACTCATAAAGAATGCTGAATGGGCATTCTAGGGAGTGAGGGTTTAGATAGATTTTAAGCCCAGTATTTCTGATGTTGGCTAATTTGTACACAGTTATAATGTACCTTTGCAATTGGAAATTATTGCAAACAAAAATACCAAAAGCACCAACTGGAACGATTACACATTATTTATAGTGAGTTTTCTGAGGCATTGAAATGAATACATTAGTTCCATGCTTAGTATTCTGTGCCAGGGATCTCAGGATTGAGACTTCTTCAGTAGACCTTACAAGAATGAAACTGCACCACACCATAGTGATCACACTGCATTAGCAGTGGAGACACATTATCAAGGCTGTAGATAGTGATATAAATGTTGAACAATTCGATGGTGCAACATATGTAGGTGAGGCATGATATGCTAGAGGCTCTGCCAATGGGCTATGGAGTGCAGGATGGAGTTAAATTTACATACATGTGAGGTGCTGCATTTTGGAAAGGCAAATCAGGGCAGGACTTCTGCGCTCAGTGGTAAGGTCCTGGAGAGTGTTGCTGAACAGAGACCTTGGAGTGCAGGTTCCTAGTTCCTTGATAGTGGAGTCTCACATACATAGGTTAGTGACGAAGGCATTTAGTATGCTTGCCTTTATTGGTCAGTGCATTGAGTATAGGATTTAGGAGGCCATGTTGAGGCTGGTCAATGGTCAAGTGGCCATTGGTTAGGCCACTTTTGGAACACTGCATTTAATTCTGGCCTCTCTGCTGTAGGAAGGCTGGTGTGAAACTTGAAAGGTTTCAGCAAAGATTTACAAGGATGTTGCCAGTGTTGGAGGATTTGAGCTACAAGGAGATACTGACTAGGCTGGGGCTATTTTCCCTGCAGTGTCAGATGCTGAGGGGTGACCTTGTAGAGGCTTATACAATCATGAGGGGCATAGACAGGGTGAATAGCCAAGGTCTTTTCGCTGGGGTGAGTGAGTCCAAAAGTGGAGGGCATAGGTTTAAGGTGAGGGGTGAAAGGTTTATAAGGGGCCTATGTGGAAACGTTTCCACACAGAGGGTGGTGTGTGCATGGAATGAACTGCCAGAAGAAGGGGTGGAGACTGGTACAATTACGCCATTTAAAAGGCAGCTGGATGGACTTAAGGGAAGGAAGAGTTTAGAGGGGTATGGACCAATAGCTGGAAAACGGGACTAGAGTGATTTAGGATATCTGGTTGGCACAGATGAGTTGGACTGAAGGGTCTGTTTCCATGCTGTAGAGATCCATGACTCCGGAAAGACTTGAATTCATTGTGTAGAAATACTGTTTGGTAACTATCAGAACAGGAGAGCTTTAAGGCTTAAGCTTCACTGAGCTTCTTTCAAAAGGAAAACATTGCAACAGATCAACAATTCACTCGCAGCAAGCTAACCTAGATAACATAAAAGAATCTGCCACTGGGCAGCAGTAAGCAATAAGAGTAGTGAATATAAAGATGACTCGTTTGGCCTGAACACGATTAATAATTACCTGAGTAATTTGTCATTCTGGGAAACCACTTCAGTCTACCTCTTGGTATTGCTGAGTCTGTCGTTATAATGTGTAGTTAATTTTGCAGTGCGTTCAATGGGCTTTGGATTAGTCATAAATTAGTCATTTAATTAGAGACACGAGTGATTTGGTGGTGGAGGAGAAAGGGGAAGAAAAGCTAACATAGATGATTTGGTGGTGCATAAAGATATCTGTGGAAAATCAAAAGCTCTTAACTCACAGGGGCTCTTGTGGCAGAATGGTAATCTCCCTACCTTTGAGCCAGTGTTTCAAAGTTCAAGTCCACCTGCTCTAGATGGCCACCATTGAATCGATGAACAAGCTGCTTAGGAAAGTGTCTATAAATGTGTTAGAACATACTCAAGGCATTTAAATGCTACAGAACAGAGGGATTTTCAAGTCCTCTCCATGAATTGTAAAAAGCTAGTATTCAAGTTCAGCAGGTAATTGAGAAGATAAATGGAGTATTGACATTTATTTCAAAGGTAATGAAATATAAAAGTAGGAGGTTTTGCTAAAATTATACAAGGGACTAGTTAGACCACAGCTGGAATACTGTGAACAATTTTGGATCCTGTATCTAAAGAAAGCTGTATAGGGATTGGATGCAGTCCAGAGAAGGTTTACTAGGCTGATAACATGTATGGAGGGATGGTATCATGAGACGAGGTTGAGTAGATTGAACCTGTACTCACTGGAATATAGAAGAATGCGAGGAACCTTATTATTGAAACATAGGCTTCTTAGAGCGCTTAATGAGTTAGATGCAGAAAGGTTGTTTCTCCTTGCGGGAGGGTCTAGAGCCAGAAGGAGTAATCTCAGAATGATGGGTCACACATGAAAGGTAGCGATGATGAGGAATTTCTTCTCTCAGAGGGTAGTGAATCTATAGAAATCTTTATGATAGAAAGCTGTTGAAGCTGGGTCATACAGTATATTCAAGACTGAGATATTTTGTTTAAATCTGTAAGGAAATCAATAGTTATGAGGAAAATGTAGGAAATTGGAGTTAAGAGCAGTGCTCTGTTGTGGGTCTCTTAGGTGACATTGTTGAACTGAAATTATACATGCCTTCTAAGATGAATGTTTAAGATCCCGAAACCCTGTTTGAAGAAGATCTGGTCATTGTTATGTAGTTCTCTTTGGAACATTTTGTCTGTAAATTGGCTGCTGTTTGCCTACTTTCCAAAACTGACTATACATTGAAAACGTTTCATTGATTGCTAAGTGATTGGGACATCTTCAGAATGAGAACGGGACCACCTGTTTCCTTTCTTAACAGTATGATTATCCCAGCAGAAATGTGCTGCTCACAAAATAATTATTGCTGAAATTGGCTCAGAAAGTTTATCAATCTGCTGGTTATGCTGTTATGAATAAATTTGCCTTTGAAGAACTTAAGAATTTGGAACAATATTATGGGGACTAAATGAAAAGAAATCACAAACATCTCTGAGATTTAAGTTTGCATCCATCTCAGAATGAAGCATTGAATTTGTTTCTTCTTTACAGTATAAAGTGGCAAATGCAATGAATTTGACCAATTACAACACGCCAACATCCTGCTGAAATTGCCACTTTTAGAGTGTTGGCATAGATTATTGGAGTTGAAAACAGCAATTTGTTGCGAATTCAAATAAATTGTCTTGCAATTAGCATTAAGGTTCATTTGGATAGATGTTGATGCTGGGTGACTGATGTTTTTGAATCAGCAACCTGTTCTATATTCTCCTACTCATCTTTAAAGGAAACAAAAAGGCAGGAGAGACATAAAACAGGATGCTGATTTGCTATTGTCTGCTTTGCACTGTCATCCAAAGTGTAGATCTATCCCATTCCGAGGGTGAAGAACAGAAGGTTGTTCTATATATTATCTGGGTTGAGATTTTCCATTTGTCAGACAGTTATTTTTTCAACCTAGGTGGGAATTACACATGCAGACCCTGTGTATTCTCCCTTTCGGCACATTCCAAAGGAAATTACCCAGGAAATTAAATTGTACTCCTCTACATTTGGAACTGTTTGGGATTCTCCATTTAAACTAACTCCTGCGTAATTACCAAACATAACCTATATGTAACCTCACACACCCACAACTCCACCTTGCCCAGACTCCTTACATCTGCCAGAACTTATCGTGACTCCGTTCCGGGACCCGAACCTGCTTAGCTTCAGGCAAGATCTTCCCCACTCTCTCACCCCACCTGCTGCTAGACCTGCCTCAAATCCTCCATTGTTACCTAACCTAATTTCTCTCGCTCAAACCGACTTGCTCAAAAACAATGCATCACTTAGCTTGTGCCATGCATCTTGGCACAATACCCATTTGGCATACCACCCACATCTCACCTGGCACCCTATCCTCTACTCACCAGGTACCCTACTAACCTAAATCCCTAGCCCCGTCACATGTTACATTCTACCCTGGGGCTCTGCCCCTTCCCCAGCTGCCTCCCTTCTTACCTGGCAGCCTACCTCCTCACGCATCTGGCTCACTACCCTCCCAGCACTCTAACATCAGACTTACCTCACAAACTTACAGTTTGTCAGCAGCTGCCTAAGTGGTTATCAGGTCCTTTGCATTTCAGAATACAGCGAGCTGACTGCTGTGAAAAGCGGGAAAGCAGTTTGCCTTCCTCCAACAGCTCTGTGCTACAGAAGAACTTCCAGATGGAAGCACAGTGCTGCATTTTCTGAAGGATCAGAAGTCAGATCCTTTCAAAAATGCACAGCTCCCTCCTTTCGGGTAAAAAAGAATAGAAACGTGTGTGAGATTGCCACTCGTAGGAAAACACAGCCCAAAAAGTTACTTTCGAAAAGTAACACATAATGCCTTTAAGTCAATTTGATAATCACAATTTACCTCCTAAAATTTAAAGAAACATTTCTAACTTTTCTTTCAAAGTTGGAATTTATATGCGCCGCATGATCAATATTACAGAGCTCTATATCAGTTTATACGACACGTACTCTCTCTCTCCCCTGGAATTGCCAAAATGATACTCCCAATAACCTCACACACCCAACAAAAACTAAGTTGCCGGAAAAGCTCAGCAGGTCTGGCAGCCTCTGTAAAGGAAAAGACGGAATTAATGTTTCAGATCCGATGACCCTTCCTCAGAACTGATGGTCACTGGGAAAACATCAGTTTCTATGCAGGGTGTTTATATGTTTTTACTCCCAATAACCTATTGACTAAATACCCAGTACCAATCCACCTACCTGTCAGGATGTTGTCCATAAGAGTTGTAGGCATGCAGAATATCCCAACAAGAAGGTCACTAATGGCAAGGTTAAGAATGAAAAGGTTGGTGACTGTCCTCATGTGTTGGTTCCGCACCACAACGAAACAAACCAACGCATTCCCGAGCATGCATAGCAGGAAGATAAGAAGGTATGATACAATGAAGACCGTGGCAACTGAAGAGGTGTGTTGGTAAAAGGGAAGATATGTAATGTTGCTCTGAAGATGAAAATATGAAGTTGTTCCATTTGTAAAGAGTGAATGATAGTCTTGGTCTGAGATGTTCTGATCCAATTCTTTGTTCATCGTTGTGACTCTATAACATGAGAAGGCAACACAGTTAGAGATATCATTCATAATCTCACAGCTGAATAAATTCATCAACAATTTCAGCATTGTCACTCTAACCTGTGACACAGTAACGTTCAGGACTTTAATAACTGCTCATGGAATAAAAAAAGCAGCCATAACTCTTTCCAGAATAAACGATTTCTTGAGAAGAAAGGGACAAACTATTGTAAAAGAATTGAAGAACAATTAACAATCCCTGAGGAAAAGGAGTTGAAACAACATAAACAACTGTTTTAACATAAGCTTGATAACTAGCTGCCTCGTGACAAATAGTCAATTAAGATTGCCTGCAGAAGAATTTAAGGAGTTAATGACAGGACAGAGGCAACACAGTGTGGAGCTGGGGTAACATAGCAGGCCAGGCTGCTCGGCTCCAGCTCTGCACTGTGTTGTCTCTGACTCCAGCGTTTGCAGTTCTTGCTACCTCCTAACGATGGGACAGGCTGTGTTTTGAGCAGACGGCAAAAGTCCAATCTAATGAGGAACAGAGAAGCGCCACCTGAAAAAGAAGCAAGCTCCAGACATGGTGACTTCAAAGGTGAGGTCACGCTGTTTGTCAACTCCACAGGCATTCAGGCAAAACTACAAAATCACCTTCAAAGAACTGCAGATTTTGTTTGGTTGGCCAGAATATACGTCCCACCAGTTTCTGTTCTCTCAGACCTTCAAAAGTCAATGTTCTAGTGTAGGAAATGTTCTAGCCAATCCAAAACTCTCATTGAAGTGTTGCAGTATTGATATGGATGAATGAGAGGAGCTTGCTGCTGATTGTTCAATGTGACCTGTTCATCAAACTACATCATGATCTGAGTCCAACACTTTACTGATAAGATGAAGAAGTGGTAGGGAAGAGAAAAAAGGAAGAAAATCCTATTCTCCAGATCCTGCCACATGGTGCGATGTCCCTCCTCATGTGTTCTATGAACTATGGGTTCATAGTTGTTTCGTCACATAAAGGAGCCCAGCAGCAACACAGGAGGCACCATCTTTGGATCATGGTACAGCCGACACATTCTGATTCCATTGAGAAAGGCTAACAATCCAATCGCTGGTTTATTACTTTTTGTTTTTGACCAAGTATAGACCTCGAAGTCTATATGTTCCTCCATAATTCCTAGTTACTAAAAGCACCTTTCTTGTACAAAATGAATGACTGTGGACTACCCCAATATTGAACTCAATCTACCTGAGTTATTTCCAGTTTATTTGTCAGCACACCAGTCTTGCCTCTTCCAACCTTCACCTATGATCTCAGGCCATATAGATGTCAATGTAGATTCAAATCTCATTCTGGAGTCTTGAGCACATGATCCAAGTCCACAATTAAGCCCAGAGTAGACACAGATCTCCACTATTCATATCAGTTCTGAAGAGGAGTCATTTAGACTTGCAATGTTAGCATGCTTTGTCTCCATGGATACTGTTTCACCTGCTGTGATCTCCAGCATTTTTTGTCTTCTCCACTGTTTAGATTAGATTAGATTAGATTTCCCTACAGTGTGGAAACAGGCCCTTCAGCCCAACAAGTCTACACTGCCCCCTGGAGCATCCCACCCAGACCCACTCCCCTATAACCCACACACCTCTGAACACTATGGACAATATAGCATGGCCGATCCACCTAGCCTGCACATCTTTGGACTGTGGGAGGAAACCGGAGCACCCGGAGGAAACCCATGCAGACATGGGGAGAACGTGCAAACTGCGTAGACAGTTGCCTGAGGCTGGAATCGAACCTGGGTCCCTGGTGCTGTGAGGCTGCAGTGCTAACCACTAAGCCACCGTGCCATCCCATATGCTGTTTTTCAGACATGGGATTGAGGATGTGTTTGATTTCTCAGGTGATTATAAAAGAATCAAAGCAGAACAATAAATCCCTAATTGCCCAGAGAGTTGTTAAGAGTCAATCACATTGTTGTGGGTCTGGAGTCACATGCAGAGGTCAGACCAGGTAAGGATGGCAACTTTATTTCCCTAAAGGACAGTAGTGAAACTGACGGACTTTTCCTGATAGCTGGCAATAGATTCATGATCATCATTGGATTGTTAAATCCAGATTTTTATTGAATTCACGTTCCACCATCTGCTGTGGCAGGATTTGAACTTGGGTCCCCAGAACATTATCTGGGTCCCTGGATTATCAGTACAGTAATATAACCATTAGGCCACTACCTCCCTGCTTTGTGTAAATTGGGTGTTATTTTCATACAATTACAATATTTCAAAAGTATTTTGTTGGCCTGAAATGCTTTGGGATGTCAGATAATCAGATAATAAATGCAAATCATTTTTTGCACAGTTGCAAGCAAAGTTCCCTGAAGTTCTGAAATTTACAGTATGTGTCAGATGAAGTATGTAAGGCTCATTATCGCAGGAGCTGCTGACAAGTTTGTATCTCTCACATGTTGCCAATTAAACATCGAGTTTGAAATGGACATTTGTGAATCTATTAAATGTTGGAAAATCTTATTTCTCATTTTTTCAAAATGAGGAATATCAGTAAGTGAACCATCATTCGTCATGTAGTGTCAGAGGACAGGGTTGGCAGATCTCATATTAAATTGCAGTTTTTTTTCTGAGGAGCAATTTCATGACAGAATGCAAGGCCTCAGAGACACTACAAAGACAGATGTAGAATCCTAGGTAACAAAGTGTGGGGCTGGATGAACACAGCAGGCCAAGTAGCATCTTAGGAGCACAAAAGCTGATGTTTTGGGCTCCAGCTCCACACTTTGTTATCTAGGATTCTCCAGCATCTGCATGTCCCATTATCTCAGATGTAGAATCCTACTCCTTTCGCTTCTCCATGACAATGGTTTCCAACATCAAGTCCTGGATTTTACTGGTAGACGTTTTATTAAGGTATGGACAGCAGCTGCATGACTCCCTCTTCCCAGGCACTTTGAAATGGCTCCTTTTTGCACTGAGCTGTCATGTTGGCTGCATGCTGGTGATCTTCAAGAGAAGCCTCCTGTAGGAGGTGCTGTTGCATCCATGACCAATGGAGGGGGATCCCTGTTGCCAAGGCTTTCTCCATGACCCCAGTGTCACAGATGGAGGAGTTTTCTAACTAGACTCAGAATCCCTACAGTGTGGGAACAAGCCATTCAGCCCATCAAGTCCATAATGACCTTCTGAAGAGCATGACACCCAGCCTCACACCCCCTACCTTATTCCTGCGGCTTATCCACCTTACCTGAACATCTTCGGACTGTGGGAGAAAACCACAGCACCCAGATGAGAGAGACGTAGAATGTGAAAATTCGAAACCAGCAGTCATCCGAGGCTGGATTCAAACCCAGGTCCCTGGCATTGTGAGGCTATATTGCTAACCATTGAGCCACCATGCCACCCACTGGGAATGGAAGCAATTGTGGATTTGAAATTCCCTGGACTGTATCTCCCCAGATCCCGGAAAGCGCAGGGCATATTAATAAGGTGCGAAAGAAGGCATATGGAATGTCTCCTTTCATTGGCTGAGATACTGAATGCAAGTATCACAAACTTGACCAAACCCTCTCAAAATATATTCATCTTTCCTCATTTTTAAAAAAAGGAAAAAATACACCCATAAATGCCATAGTATCGTCACTAGAGCAGGGATGTAAACATACTGTAAACATACATTGAAATGTTAACACACCTGCAAAACATACTCTGTGCCATTGTGACATTTCATTCTACACAGGCCTTAAAACAAGTTACAAGTTTCTATCATAGTCTTAATGGTTGTAATCTCCAATAATTTGATTCCAAAATCTTTATTGAGCCAAATCATGTCCTAAATTCCCACTGTACAAGACCCTACTGGAGATGCATTTTGTGACAATATGCCTGGCAAGATTTCATCAGTCAAAATATGTCGGTCTAAGAAGTTATAGTTTTGTTCCTTTTGCAAACCATTTTTAATTATTGTTGCATGAAAAATAATTTTGTTATAAGTTTAAAATGATTTTTTTCCAACCAATTTACAAAGTTTTCAACCTTTTGGCTAGAAATTTGACTTACTTTGGCTAAAGGTCTGAAAATGAAGATAGGGATGTGATAATGACAAAGCTTAATCAGAAAAGTTGCAATTGAAGTTTCACATAATTTAGACATATCCTTTAGCCTTAAAGCTGATAACTCACGCGTTACCTCGATGGTCACAGTTAGGTCAAGAAGCTATGTCTGTAGACTGCAGAAGAATTAAGATTTTAGCAACAGTCATTTACTGAACAAGAAAAACATCCTACTTTAAAACTATTCTTACAGGTCCGCATATTGATTGAGAGGCACATGTAGGATCACCTCATCTCAATGCAACACAGATCTACTCACTAAAGGGACAGTATATAGCATTCGTTTCAACATTATCATGTTCACTAAAGGGCCAGTGCAAAGCATCAATTAGAGAGAAATTATTATAATTAATTCTGACACAAACATATTCAGTAAATAATATAATAGAGTCTTTTGAAGAAAGTTCCATAGGCTCTCAGCCTGCTTTGAGAAAAAAAATCTCATCTCTGTCATAATGGAGAGCCTTTTTTTATTATAATGGCCCTTTGTTCTAGAGTCTCCCATAAGAGGAAATATTCTTTGAACATCTGCCCTAGAAAGGCCTGTCAGGATATGTTTCCATCACATCACCTCTGGTCCCTCTAAACCCCAGTATATACAAACCTATCCTGTCCAATCCTTTCTCATGAGACAACCTGCCTATTCCAAGACAAAAACAGAATTTACCAGTGAAACTCAGCAGCAGCTGAGGGAAGAAAGCAGAGTTAATGTTTTAAGCCCACTGACTATTCATCAGAACTGAGGCTAACTGAGAATGGGTAGTTTGTGCTGAAAGTAAACCATATAAAGTAGTAATAGGCCTGAGTATGGGTGAGAACGGGTGGGTTATGTTTAAAGCAAGCCATGTCATGACAGGGCTGGGTGTGGGCATTGGCACAGTACATGGAAGGATGGAATCATGCTCTCAAGTTATTGAACCTGATGTTGAGTGTTTGAGTCTGCAATCTCCCTAAGTGGAAAATGAGATGTTGTTCTTCCAGTTTGTGCTGAACTTCACTGGAGCACTGCAGCAAGCCCAAGACAGAGATCTTGGGCAGGGAGCAAGGTGGTGTGTTGAAGTGGCAGGCAACCAGAAGCTCGATTTATAAAGAAGGGTCCCGAACCGAACCATCAGTTTCCCTGTTACTCTGATGCTGTCTGGCCTGGTGTGTTCCTCCACCTCCACACTGTGTTATATCAGAAGCTCAGGTTCTCTTTTTACAGACAGAATGTAGGCTTTCTGCAAAGTGGTCACCCGGTCTGTGTTTCATATCCCCAGAGTAGAGGGGGCCACATTGTGAATAGTGAATACAGGGGACCAGATTGAGTGCAGTGCAGGTAAATTGTTGCTTCACCTGGAAGGTGTGTTTGGGCCCTTGGATACTGAGGAGGGAGGATGTAAATACATAGGTGTTACACCTTCTGCAATTGTATGGGAAGGTGCTGTTGAGTTCTGGGCTAGTGTTAGGAGTGGAGGAGTGGACCAGGGTATCCTGCAGGGAATGGAGATGGCTGACAATAGAGGGGAGGGGAATATGTGTCTGGTGGTTCCATCCCACTGGAGGTTGTGGAAATGGCAGCTAGTGATGCTTTGGATGAAGATGCTGGTGGGGTGGTAGGTGAGGACCTGGGGAAAACTATTGGTGTTGTGGGTGGGAAGAGATGGGTTAAGGCCAGAAGTAGTCAGAAGTGGGTCAGATACAGCTAACGGCTGTGTTGACTACAGTAGTGGGAATCCTTGGCTGAGGGAAAAGGTGGACATTTCGGATGGCCCCCTGCAGAAGGTGGCATCTTCAGGACAGATGCAATTGGGATGAAGAAACTGGGAGAACTTAATGGTGTTCTTTCATGACCAGGGTGTGAGGATGTACAGTCAAGGTAACTGTCGGAGTCAGTGGGTTTGAAATGGATGTCGGTGGTCAGCCTATTTCCAGAAATGGAAACAAAGATGTTGAGGAAGGGAAGGAAGGAGTTAGAGATGGACCAGGTGAAAGTGAGAGCAGACTGGATTTTGGAAGTGAAATTGCTAAATGTTTACAGTTAAGAATGAGTTAATGAACAGGTCGAGCCCAGGTAAAGTCCAGAGGGACGGGTCCAGATGGACGGAAGGTATGGGAAGTTGGTGAAGGGGTTTGTGAGATTGGGAGAGGACTCCTGTCCAAAGAAATGGGCACAGAGGCAGAGGTGGCCAAAGAAAAGTTCAAAGGCATGCTGTGCCTGAAATTTGTTGTTGTTGGGGCACAGAGGAATAAAATTGCTGAGTTCAGACATTCAGCATCAAAATGTCAAAGGCCAGAAAGGATAGTAAAGGCTTGACAGGAGGTGAGGTCAGGAGAAAGGATGAAGTCATAGAGAAGTGGGAAGGATGGGTTCCAGAGGGCTGTGGGTATCTCTGAGTAGCTGTAGCCTGTGTTCCTTAATGCCTGAAAGGACGAGAATAAAAATTCTTGTTAGAACATTGAGTGAGTCGGAGGATGAATTGGAACTGGGCACAGGAAATCTCTGAGTCGATGTGAGGCAGTGTTGATGGAGAGAGAGAAGTCAAGAGTGCGCATGTAGTGGTGCAGGACACTAAGCGTAGATCTCAGGATGTGGTGAGAACAGCTGTCTGAGGTGCGTTGTACATCACCGAGATACCTGTGATCCCCGGTGGGTTTGAAACACAAAGGATGAAACTTCAGTTGGTATCCACGTGGGGTGAATCTGAACCAGTGGTAGCCATTCAGGAATGTGATATGACTGTGAAAAGGCTGTGGAAAAGATTAAGTCAAATACAAGGGGAGAAAATGAAAGTTATGATGGAGAACAAGAAGAAAGGCTCAAACGGAAATCCCTTTGTAGAGAGCAGCAGAACTCCTTCGAGGAGAGCATACCTTGAAGAGATGTGGCAGTGAGTTAAACACTAAAATTAAAAACAAAAACTGCTGATACTGGAGATCTGAAGCAAAAGCAGAAATCTTTGTGCAAAATTCGATAGGCCTGCAATATCTGTGGGAAGAAAGCTGAGTTAATGTTTTGAGTCTGGTGACTTCATTAGAACAGAACTGCCTACTCTAGATATCAATCCAGTAGAAATATTTACCTTCTTCCTTAAATTAGGAGACCAATAATGTACGCAACACTCCATATGTGGTACTGTCATTATGCCGACAAGTGAAGGGTAAACTCCCTACATTTGCTTCCAATCTGTTTGCAGTAAACAGTAACTTTCTATTAGCTTTCCTAATTACTTTTTGTTCTGAACACAACTGTCTGCAACTCATGCATGAGGCTACCCCGATCATATTATCTCTCAGAGCTTTGTAATCTCTCACTGTTTAGATATTATGGTTTTTTAAAAAAAATGTCTTCTTACGAAATTGGATGATTTCAGATTTTCCAGACCCTACTCCATTTACCACATCTTTGTCCACTTATCTAACCCATGTACATATTTTTGTAACGTCTTATTGTTCTTTTCACAAGCACTTTCTGACCGCTCTTTGTGTCATCAACGGATTTGACAACCGTAACTTTCGTCCCTTTAGTCAGTTGTATGAATGGAAAAATGGTGAGATGCCAGCAGATAGCCCTGTGCCACACCACATGTTACATCTTGCCAAGCAGAAACTCACCCATTTGTATCTATTCTGTTTGCTGTTTGGGCTATTTTACTAGCTGCTTCTTTTAAGACCTTGGATGAAGTCCATTGGGCACCGGGCACTTGTCAGCATGCAGCTCAGCAATTTACCTCAGTAACAGCTCCCTGGGTGATCGCAGCTTTCCTGAGTCCCCCTCACCTTGATTTACAGATCCTGCTGGGGCTGTTACTTGTATCCTCTATTATGAATGCTGAGTACAGGAAGGAGGAGGAGATGGTGTGGCAGCACAGTGATAATATCACTGGACACAAATCTATACGCCAAGGATATTCTCTGTGGCCTTTGGTTCATGGGACTCTGGTTCAAATTTTGGCAGCTTGTAGAATTTGATTTAAATTAAAAATATTAAGCCAGTCAAAAAAATCCATGTGGCTCACCAATGTCCTTTAAGGTAGGAAGCCTGGGGTCTTTAGCTTCACCCAAATGCTATTCCAGATTCACAGCAATGTGATTTATCCTTGACTGAAATGGTCTGCTCTGTGCATGGGCAATTTGGGATGGTCTACAAATGCCGGCCTGCTGCTGACACCCACATCCCGAGAAGGAATTAGAGAAAGCTCCTGACTGAAACATCGGGTTGTGATACATAGATAACAAGATGTACAGCAGGATTAACACAGCAGGCCAAGCAGCATCAGAGGAGCAGGAAGGCTGATGGCTGACGTTTCAGGTCTGGACCCTTCTTCAAGATTTTCTGAAGAAGGACCCAGACCCGAAACGTCAGCCTTCCTGCTCCTCTGATGCTGCTTGGCCTGATGCGTTCATCCAGCTCGACACCTTGTTATCTCAAATTCCTCAGCATCAGCAGTTCCTACTATCTCTGGTTGTCATACATGTTCTTTCCTGACCAGCTTCCTTCTCAAGTCTCCATCTTCAAAAGACAACACTCACACTTATCCTACTGTTCCTTGACACTCATTGTTCATATTCACCATCCTCAGATATTCTCAATCTTTCTGCAAGGCACATCCCACTTCTCCTATTCATAGTCAACAGCTTTTCCCCAGGGTGGGGGAATCCAAAGGCATATGTTTAAGGTGGGAATCTTGAAGGCATAGGTTTAAGGTGAATGGAGGGAGATACAAAAAGGCCTAGAAGGGCATTTTTTATCACTCAGAGGGTGGTGGACATCTGGATGGGCTGTCAGAGGTAGTGGTGGAGGCGAGTACAATGTTGTCATTTAAGAAACATTTGGACACATACATGGATGGGATTGGTATACAGGGATATCGACCAAGCGCAGGCAAATGGGATTAGATCAGTTGTGAAAACTGGGTGACATGGACAAGTTGGCTTGAAGGGCCTATTTCCATGCTGTAAGCTTCTCTGATTCTATAACTTTCCACATTCTCTCACATTCCCAGTGAGAGGCAGTGAATCAGGTTCATCACTGAAAAGGGGGCCTCCAGCTTTGGACAGGCGTCAGAAACATGTCTTGATCAACTCATTTCTTGATCTCCTGTTGCCCTAGTAATAATATGGTTCTTGTTTTAACTGTCATCTGGCTCATTAGTGGGGCTCTTCCTACAAGTCAGAAGCAAGGTCCTCAGAATCATTGTCTACCAGTACCTGTTGATGTGTGTGGAGGAACGAAAGCCCACTGGAAATGTCACAGCCCACAATGAATGAAGCTTGGCTATTTTATGTGAAAGATCACTTGGCAGTGGATGCAAGCTGACTGGACATTAAGGGATTTGAATCCATTCTAATGCATGAGCCTAGCTGATTTTTTGTGAATAAAGCGTGAAGCTGGATGAACACAGCAGGCCAAGCAACATCTCAGGAGCACAGAAGCTGATGTTTCGGGCTTAGACCCTTGTTCCCTTTGATTGTTACATGCTGATAGTCTGTCAGTTCCTGAAGTTTTGGAAGTTCAGTCAACTCAGCAAAGCAGATGATTTTCCAATAAACTCTTTCACAGGCTCAAGAACATTGATCCGAGTTGGTCAGAAGTGTTTATCTGGGCATTGTGCAACTTCCTGCAAGCTGACATGCAGAGAGCCTCAATCAAAGGGACAGAAATTTGAGTGCTAATCAAAGTCACAACAATCCAAGATAACAAAGCGTGAAGCTGGATGAACACAGCAGGCCAAGCAGCATCTCAGGAGCACAAAAGCTGACGTTTCGGGCCTAGACCCTTCATCAGAGAGGAGGATGGGGAGGGGATTCTACAATAAAAGGGAGAGAGGAGTAGGCAGACTGAAGATGGATAGAGGAGAAGATAGGTGGAGAGGAGAGTATGGGTGGGGAGGTAGGGAGGGGATAGGTCAGTCCAGGGAGGACGGATGGGTCAAGGGGGCGGGATGAGGTTAGTAGGTAGGAAATGGAGGTGCAGCTTGAGGTGGGAGGAGGCGATAGGTGAGAGGAAGAACAGGTTAGGCAGGCGGGGACGTGCTGGGCTGGTTTTGGGATGTAGTGGGTGGGGGGGAGATTTTGAAGCTGGTGAAGTCCACATTGGTATCATTGGGCTGCAGGGTTCCCAAGCAGAATATGAGTTGCTGTTCCTGCAACCTTCGGGTGGCATCATTATGGCACTACAGGAGGCCCAGGATGGACATGTCATCTAAAGAATGGGAGGGGGAGTGGAAATGGTTCATGACTGGGAGGTGCAGTTGTTTATTGCCAACCAAGCGGAGGTGTTCTGCAAAGCTGTCCCCAAGCCACCACTTGGTTTCCCCAATGTAGAGGAAGCCAAACCGGGTACAGTGGATACAGTACACCACATTGGCAGATGTGCAGGTGAACATCTGCTTGATGTGGAAAGTCATCTTGGGGCCTGGGATGGGGGTGAGGGAGGAGGTGTGGGGGCAAGTGTAGCACTTCCTGCGGTTGCGGGGGAAGGTGCTGGGTGTGGTGGGGTTGGAGGGGAGTGTGGAGCAGACAAGGGAGTCGCGGAGAGAGTGGTTTCTCTGGAAGGCAGACTAGGGTGGGGTTGGAAAAATGTCTTTAGTGGTGGGATTGGATTGTAGATGGCGGAAGTGTCGGACGATGATGCGTTGTATCCAGAGGTTGGTGGGGTGATATGTGAGGACTAGGGGATTCTCTTTTGACGGTTATTGCGAGGGCGGGGTGTGAGGGATGATGTGCGCGACATGCGAGAGATATGGTCGAGGGCATTCTCGACCACTGCAGGGAGCAAGTTGCGGCCCTTGAAGAACGAGGGCATCTGGGATGTGCCAATGTGGTATACTGCATCCACTGTACCCGGTGTGGCTTCCTCTACATTGGGGAAACCAAGCGGAGGCTTGGGGACCGCTTTGCAGAGCACCTACGCTCGGTTCGCAATAAACAACTGCACCTCCCAGTCGCGAACCATTTTAACAGCCCCTCCCATTCTTTGGACGACATGTCCATCATGGGCCTCCTGCAGTGCCATAATGATGCCACCCATAGGTTGCAGGAACAGCAACTCATATTCCACTTGGGAACCCTGCAGCCCAATGGTATCAATGTGGATTTCACCAGCTTCAAAATCTCCCCTCCCCCCACTGCATCCCAAAACCAGCCCAGCACATCCCCGCCTGCCTAACCTGTTCTTCCTCTCACCTATACCCTCCTCCCACCTCAAGCCGCACCTCCATTTCCTATCTACTAACCTCATCCCGCGCCCTTGATCTCTGTGTTCTCTCCGGACTGACCTATCCCCTCCCTACTCCCCACCCACACTCTCCTCTCCACCTATCTTCTCCTCTATCCATCATCGGTCCGCCTCCCCGTCTCTCCCTATTTATTTCAGTTCCCTCTCCCCATCCCCCTTTTCTGATAAAGGGTGCAGGCCCGAAAGGTCAGCTTTTGTGGTCCTAAGATGCTGCTTGGCCTGCTGTGTTCATCCAGCTCCACACATTGTCATCTTGGATTCTCCAGCATCTGCAGTTCTCATTATCTCTAACCACAACAATCCAGGATGTTTATGCCTGAGTGCTGTGAGGGATATTAAGACTGGAGAATAAAGTAGGTCAGTGTGAAAAGGGTAACAAAGTGTGAAGCTGGATGAACACAGCAGGCCAAGCAGCATCTCAGAAGCACAAAAGCTGACGTTTCGGGCCTAGACCCTTCATCAGAGAGGGGTATGGGGAGAGGGTTCTGGAATAAATAGTGAGAGAGGGGGAGGCAGACCGAAGATGGAGAGAAAAGAAGATAGGTGGAGAGGGGAGTATAGGTGGGGAGATAGGGAGGGGACAGGTCAGTCCAGGGAAGACGGGCAGGTCCAGGAGGCAGGATGAGGTAGTAGGTAGGAAATGGAGGTGCGGCTTAAGGTGGGAGGAAGGGATGGGTGAGAGGAAGAACAGGTTAGGGAAGTGGAGACTGGCTGGGCTGGTTTTGGGATGCGGTGGGGGAAGGGGAGATTGTGAAGCTGGTGAAGTCCACATTGATACCATTGGGCTACAGGGTTCCCAAGTGGAATATGAGTTGCTGTTCCTGCAACCTTCGGGTGGCATCATTGTGGCACTGCAGGAGGCCCATGATGGACATGTCGTCCAAAGAATGGGAGGGGCTGTTAAAATGGTTTGCGACTGGGAGGTGCAGTTGTTTATTGCGAACCGAGCGGAGGTGTTCTGCAAAGCGGTCCCCAAGCCTCCGCTTGGTTTCCCCAATGTAGAGGTAGCCACACCGGGTACAATGGATACAATGTGGTATACTGGCCTTTAGGATACACTGCTGGAATAGGTAGGACCTGAACCAGGCCCTCTTGACTCAGAGGTAGGGACACTACTGCTGCACGGCAAGAGCCCTTGTGGAAGTGAATATGACCTTTTACTAGTTTGAGGTTACTTTCAAAAATGCTTTTTATTAATCAATTTTTCCTAATCAACTGGTTCAGAGATATTAGTACACACCTCCGGAGCATTTGAGATGTGAACCCAACATCTCAGTCCACAGGCAGAGGCACGACCATTGCACCACAAGAGCCCTTAGTACCTGCTATCATTAAATAAACTTTAATCAGAAACCTACTTGTTAGGAATTCAACCCATTTACTGTGCCACTGATTATGCATTGGTCAGTTTCTTAATTTCCCCTTATGTTGGGAGAAATTAATCAATTATCGATTTGATTAAATCATTTATTTTCATGTATATTCAATACAAAATACAGTGAAAAGTGTTAACTGTAGCTATACATAGGTGCCATTCAATTAACTTAAAAAAAAATAAAAAATAAAAATAACTTAAAGAGAGTCCAGTTTTTCTTTTTCCTCTGCTCCAGTCTCACTCCAGTCTTCGCAGTCCATGTTGTGTCACTAGCAGAGTCCCGCTCTGGGCTGCACCAGCCCACTCTGTGCCGCTGCCAGTGTCCTGCTCTGGGATATACCAGCCCACTCTGTTGCTGCCAGTGTACTGCTGTAGGCTATACCAGCCAACACTGTACCGCTGCCAGAGTCCTGCTCTGGGCTACACCAGCCCACTCTGTACTGCTGCCAGAGTCCTGCTCTAGGCTATATCAGCCCACTCTGTGCCGCTGCCAGAGTCCTGCTCTAGGCTATAACAGCCCACAATGTGCCACTGCCAGTGTCCTGCTGTAGGCTATACCAGCCCACACCGTGCCACTGCCAGTGTACTGCTGTAGGCTATACCAGCCCACACTGTACCGCTGCCAGAGTCCTGCTCTGGGCTACACCAGCCCACTCTGTACTGCTGCCAGAGTCCTGCTGTAGGCTATACTAGCCCACTCTGTGCCGCTGCCAGTGTCCCGCTGTACACTATACCAGCCCACTCTGTGCCACTGCCAGTGTCCTGCTGTAGACTATACCAGCCCACTCTGTGCCACTGCCAGTGTCCTGCTGTAGGCTATACCAGCCCCCACTGTGCCACTGCCAGTGTCCTGCTGTAGGCTATACCAGCCTACACCGTGCCACTGCCAGTGTCCTGCTGTAGGCTATACCAGCCCACACCGTGCCACTGCCAGTGTACTGCTGCAGGCTACACCAGCCCACACTGTGCTGCTGCCAGAGTCCTGCTCCAGGCCATACCAGCCTGTACCATGCTGCTGCCAGAGTTCTGCTCTCGGCTATACCAGCCCACTCTGTGTCGCTGCCAGTGCCCTGCTCTCGGCTAAACCAGCCTGTGCTGTGCTGCTGCCAGTGTCCTGCTCTAAGTTCCCAGCCTACACTGTGCAGCCATAATTATCCCGAATAGAGAAGACTGTACATATCATTGGATGAACAAAACCGCTTCTTCCGTAATGAACCTGGACATAGCTTCAGGGTGCCCATCAGTCCATCACTATTTCTCTGCACTGTATTCCCATGTTGCCTCCACATTCCCTGAACAATACAGTCACTTGGGCTGTGTCTCACTCTAGATGTGATCTCTCCTGCCTGACTGCGTGAAGCTTATTGATCTTGTGCTTTCCACTGGCCCTTTCTTAAATACGGTTCTCGTGTACTGCTCAAACAACTAAATAAATGGAGAAATTAAGAAGCTAAGTTTTAACAGGATTAAGATTTCTTTACCACCACTCTGATATAATATTTAGTAATGTTGAAATGCCATTAGTTATGTACCATTGCTAAGGAAGGGGTCAGGCCTATGGAAGGATCTTGAATGGAAGTCAAGAGAACGTGAAAGGAAGAGAGGGCAGAGAACACAATCTCCTGCTCAAGAGTGTATGACTGTAAATCAGGACCATTTTTAGGTAGTAAAATGTGAGGCTGGATGAACACAGCAGGCCCAGCAGCATCTCAGGAGCACAAAAGCTGACGTTTCGGGCCTAGACCCTTCATCAGAGAGGGGGATGGGGTGAGGGCTCTGGAATAAATAGGGAGAGGGGGAGGCGGACCGAAGATGGACAGAAAAGAAGATAGGTGGAGAGGAGAGTATAGGTGGGGAGGTAGGGAGGGGATAGGTCAGTCCAGGGAAGACGGACAGGTCAAGGAGGTGGGATGAGGTTAGTAGGTACGAGATGGAGGTGCGGCTTGGGGTGGGAGGAAGGGATGGGTGAGAGGAAGAACAGGTTAGGGAGGCAGAGACAGGTTGGACTGGCCTCCTGCAGTGCCACAATGATGCCACCTAAAGGTTGCAGGAACAGCAACTCATATTCCACTTGGGAACCCTGCAGCCCAATCGTATCAATGTGGACTTCACCAGCTTCAAAATCTCCCCTTCCCTCACCGCATCCCAAAACCAGCCCAGTTTGTCCCCTCCCCCAACTGCACCACACAACCAGCCCAGTTCTTCCCCTCCACCCACTGCATCCCAAAACCAGTCCAACCTGTCTCTGCCTCCCTAACCTGTTCTTCCTCTCACCCATCCCTTCCTCCCACCCCAGCCGCACCTCCATCACCTACCTACTAACCTCATCCCACCTCCTTGACCTGTCCATCTTCCCTGGACTGACCTATCCCCTCCCTACCTCCCCACCTATACTCTCCTCTCCACCTATCTTCTTTTCTGTCCATCTTCGGTCTGCCTCCCCCACTCTCCCTATTTATTCCAGAACCCTCACCCCATCCCCCTCTCTGATGAAGGGTCTAGGCCCGAAACGTCAGCTTTTGTGCTCCTGAGATGCTGCTGTGATCATCCAGCCTCACATTTCATTATCTCAACTATTCATCAGTCAGGTTACAGCCAATTTGCATTAACAAAACACACATTTATAGAGAAACTATCTGTAATTGCACAAGTGGCCAAGATACATGCCATAAAATGTGAGTAAAGAACGATAGTCTGGTATTTGCACAGCATTTTTCACAACCACTAATGCCTTGTAAGTGCTTTACAACAATTACAGACTTTTCGAAATGAAGGTCCGATTTTCCAGTGGTTTGATAGGGGCTTGTGCACTGCAGATGGGTGTTATACATTTCTGAAGGATTTAGCAAGCAGTCAAAATTTCTCTTAGAAAGTGACTTTAATGACATAGCTATTTCCTCGGAAATTGCATAGTACGCTTTAGCAGCAGGGTCCCCTACATGCTGAGTATTAGAATATAATGATTGCTGCTGTTAAACAATGATGCCATATTGGAAAATCTATATTTACTTTATTTTGCTAGGCATTTATCATACAATTTCTTTCACCTTGTATTTGTATATGACATTCTTTCACCACAGCTACCTGTTGCTTACAACTAAAATTGTAGGCTTGCTACAAAGAAATACAAAATTAATTTTGCTAATTCAAGTGCACACCAGCAGAGAACAGTAAAACATTTGCGTCGGTACATTTCTTCCAACAGTCATTCTGTAAATAAAGGATTTCTAGCTATTCTTTCAGTGAAGATTTTGAACAGAACTTCTCACTTTGGAAAAGTCCACACAAAGCTGTCCATGTGTGAAAACAGACCGAGGAGCATGAGTCATGCAATGAGGGAGTCTACTTAGAAATTGCTCTTTTCTTGGATTGAAAGTGTGGATTTTCATCATCTGAGTGCAATATTATTTGAGGAGCTAACACACTGGGCTGTATTTTATCAGAAATTGGCTGTCATTGTTACTGTCTTTATTCAGGCTGTTGGCCCAAGCTCACTTCATTAACCCTTTACCATGCTCTCATGGCATCACACTCATCTGATCCTAGCATGATTCTCCCACTCACCATAGGTGGAAGTATTCGCCACTCCCCGATATCCCACATCCCTCACCTTCCTGGACCTCTCAGTCTCCATCTCAGGCAACCAGCTTGTAACTGATGTCCATTTCAAGCCCACCGACTCCCACAGCTACCTAGAATACACCTCCTCCCACCCACCCTCCTGCAAAAATTCCATCCCCTATTCCCAATTCCTCTGCCTCCGCCGCATCTGCTCCCACGACAAGACATTCCACTCCCGCACATCCCAGATGTCCAAGTTCTTTAAGGACCGCAACTTTCCCCCCACGGTGATCGAGAACGCCCTTGACCGCGTCTCCCGCATTTCCTGCGACACATCTCTCACACCCCGCCCCCGCCACAACCGCCCCAAGAGGATCCCCCTCGTTCTCACACACCACCCTACCAACCTCCGGATACAACGCATTATCCTCCGACACTTCCGCCATTTACAATCCGACCCCACCACCCAAGACATTTTTCCATCCCCTCCCCTGTCTGCTTTCCGGAGAGACCACTCTCTCCGTGACTCCCTTGTTCGCTCCACACTGCCCTCCAACCCCACAACACCCGGCACCTTCCCCTGCAACCGCAGGAAATGCTACACTTGTCCCCACACCTCCTCCCTCACCCCCATCCCAGGCCCCAAGATGACATTCCACATCAAGCAGAGGTTCACCTGCACATCTGCCAATGTGGTATACTGCATCCACTGTACCCGGTGCGGCTTCCTCTACATTGGGGAAACCAAGCGGAGGCTTGGAGACCGCTTTGCAGAACACCTCCGCTCAGTTCGCAAAAAACAACTGCACCTCCCAGTCGCAAACCATTTCCACTCCCCCTCCCATTCTCTTGATGACATGTCCATCATGGGCCTCCTGCACTGCCACAATGATGCCACCCGAAGGTTGCAGGAACAGCAACTCATATTCCGCCTGGGAACCCTGCAGCCATATGGTATCAATGTGGACTTCACCAGTTTCAAAATCTCCCCTTCCCCTACTGCATCCCTAAACCAGCCCAGTTCGTCCCCTCCCCCCACTGCACCACACAACCAGCCCAGCTCTTCCCCCCCACCCACTGCATCCCAAAACCAGTCCAACCTGTCTCTGCCTCCCCAACCGGTTCTTCCTCTCACCCATCCCTTCCTCCCACCCCAAGCCGCACCCCCCGCTACCTACTAACCTCATCCCACCTCCTTGACCTGTCCGTCTTCCCTGGACTGACCTATCCCCTCCCTACCTCCCCACCTACACTCTCTCCACCTATCTTCTTTACTCTCCATCTTCGGTCCGCCTCCCCCTCTCTCCCTATTTATTCCAGTTCCCTCCCCCCATCCCCCTCTCTGATGAAGGGTCTAGGCCCGAAACGTCAGCTTTTGTGCTCCTGAGATGCTGCTTGGCCTGCTGTGTTCGTCCAGCCTCACATTTTATTACCCTGGTATAGTTGCCATCTTTAAAGAGCTGGTGCACTCCCAGTGAAGTACTGTCAGTCTGGAGTTCCCCTGCACAGATTGTGACATATCCCCCAACAATATAGATCAGGGGAAATTGGCATCCAACTTTGCAGACAGGGACCTGGAGGTCCTGGTGGATGAGGTGCTGCGGAGGACTGCTGTTCTCTTCCCCGAGGACTGGTGGGGGAATTTGCAAGATCATGTCAGCCTAGTCTGAGGTTGCCACCCAGGTCAGTGCAGTCTCAACTGTCTGCAAGAACCCTCAGCAATGAACCAAAAAGGTCGCTGGCTTTCTCCATTCTGCCAGGCTGAGTGCCACCATCTGCTGTCAGCTGCTTCACACACATTCTATCTTTGCGACTGCACTGACCTCCCACACAGGCTCATGTCACTTTCACTATTGCATCCACCCTCACTCACTCTGTCCCACTCAAATCAGAACCCCTTCCTGTCCCAGTAATGTCTGCACCTCCTCCCCACTCACTCACTCAGCCAGCCTTTACCTCATCTGCATCAGCATTAACAAATGTGCCAGATGCTTTTCTTTCACTCCCTTTCTCACATTCCAAGGCAAAGTGAGGCACAAAGGGCCAAGATGGGTGGTGGGTCAACCCTCTTCACACAATATAAGAATGGTATTGACCATGACTGTCCCAAGCAACCAAATGACTGTGGCCATGGACTGATATCTCCCTTGACTGACTGTGCTGGCACTCTCTGACTGAAGGGTGTCTCCCTTGACCTGGCTGACGATTACACCCACTAGACTTTGAGAAACGGCCATTTGGTTTAAGCACATGCAGTATGTTTGGTACATATACAGCTGGAAGGGGCTGTACGTGTGAAACAACACAGCCCATGCCCCACAGCAGCATGTCCACCCCCTTGATTGGTGACTACCGACATTCAGGACAAACTGCTGGTTAAAAAAAACACGGACAATGTTAGAGAAACTCAGCAGGCCCAGCAGTATCTGTGGAGGGGGAAACAGAATTAACGATTCGAGTCCTATATGACTCTTGCACAACTTCTGCAGAATTCTGCTCTCATTGATTGACTGTTCACTCGCAAGCTTTGGCTAAAAGGAGTAAAGCACACAAGTTCAAGGCAAGTGACATCAAAGAAAGGCGGGGCAGGGATATTATGCGCATCCAAGTAGGCACAATGTGAGCGAGTGCCAAAGGAATGAGAGATCAGCCTAAAGTATTCCGAGTCCAACCATGTGAAATGGGTGCCCAGCCCCATGAGAGATAGGTGCCCAGCCCCAGGTGAGATGGGTGCCCAACCCCATGTGAAATGGGTGCCCAGTCGCATGTGAAATGGGTGCCCAGCCCCATGTGAGATAGGTGCCCAGCCCCAGGTGAGATGGGGGCCCAACCCCATGTGAAATGGGTGCCCAGTCCCATGTGAAATGGGTGCCCAGTCCCATGTGAGATGGGTGCCCAGCTCCATGTGAGATTGGTGCCCAACCCAATGTGAGATGGGTGCTCAGCCCCATGTGAAATGGGCACTCAGCCCCATGTGAGTTGGGTGCCCAGCCCCATGTGAGATGGGTGCCCAACTCCATGTGAAATGGGTGCCCAGCCCCATGTGAGATAGGTGCCCAGTCCCATATGAAATGGGCGCTCAGCCCCATGTGAGTTGGGTGCCCAGCCCCATGTGAGATGGGTGCCCAACTCCATGTGAAATGGGCGCTCAGCCCCATGTGAGTTGGGTGCCCAGCCCCATGTGAGATGGGTGCCCAACTCCATGTGAAATGGGTGCTCAGCCCCATGTGAGTTGGGTGCCCAGCCCCATGTGAGATGGGTGCCCAACTCCATGTGAAATGGGTGCACAAGCCCATGTGAGATGGGTGCCCAACCCCATGTGAGATGGGTGCCCAGCCCCATGTGAAATGGGTGCCCAACTCCATGTGAGATAGGTACCCGGCCCCATGTGAGATGGGTGCCCAGCCCCATGTGAAATGGGTGCCCAGCCCCATGTGACATGGGTGCCCAGCCCCATGTGAGATGGGTGCACAACCCCATGTGAGATGGGTGCCCAGCCCCATGTGCAAATTGGCCTTGCAGGAGCATTTTGATAACAGGTGCCAGTGTGCTCCAAAGTGTAGCACTGAAGTAAATGGTTCAGGGATGTGTCATGATGATGTGGTGAGGGGCTGTACGTGTGAAACAACACAGCCCATGCCCCACAGCAGCATGTCCACCCCCTTGATTGGTGACTACCGACATTCAGGACAAACTGCTGGTTAAAAAAAACACGGACAATGTTAGAGAAACTCAGCAGGCCCAGCAGTATCTGTGGAGGGGGACCATCTATAGGATGTCCAGATTTGTGACTATGGGGTGCATATAGTCACTGTCCATAGAGTGCACTCTGAGATGTTGGTGCTGGGTGTCCAAGAAGGGGAGGAGGAACAAGTGGTGAACTGGAGTCACCAGGTTACTGCTCTGACGTTCATGTCAGGAATTCTTGACATCCAGTTTCCATGTGGTGGGTAGAATGGGAGACTGTACATTAATGAGGTGAGATGAGGTAAGAATGAGGGTAATATTGAGTGATAATCCATTCAAATAAACCTTTTGCTACTTACTAGAGAGAATCTCATTTTATCATCCAACACTAGGTTTGGAAAGAGATAATGGGAACTGCAGATGCTGGATAATTCCAAGGCTTGGAGACCGCTTTGCAGAACACCTCCGCTCAGTTCGCAACAAACAACTGCACCTCCAAGTCTCAAACCATTTCCACTCCCCCTCCCATTCTTTAGATGACATGTCCATCATGGGCCTCCTGCACTGCCACAATGATGCCACCCGAAGGTTGCAGGAACAGCAACTCATATTCCGCCTGGGAACCCTGCAGCCTAATGGTATCAATGTGGACTTCACCAGTTTCAAAATCTCCCCTTCCCCAACTGCATCCCTAAACCAGCCCAGTTCGTCCCCTCCCCCCACTGCACCACACAACCAGCCCAGCTCTTCCCCCCCACCCACTGCATCCCAAAACCAGTCCAACCTGTCTCTGCCTCCCTAACCAGTTCTTCCTCTCACCCATCTCTTCCTCCCACCCCAAGCCGCACCCCCATCTACCTACTAACCGCATCCCACCTCCTTGACCTGTCCGTCTTCCCTGGACTGACCTATCCCATCCCTACCTCCCCACCTATACTCTCTCCACCTATCTTCTTTACTCTCCATCTTCGGTCCGCCTCCCCCTCTCTCCCTATTTATTCCAGTTCCCTCTCCCCATCCCCCTCTCTGATGAAGGGTCTAGGCCTGAAACGTCAGCTTTTGTGCTCCGGAGATGCTGCTTGGCCTGCTGTGTTCATCCAGCCTCACATTTTATTAACTTGGTTTGGAAACGTGACTTTTTGGTCTTAGCACCTAGAAGGGCTCGGCTTGACATACTGCCTAATTTCCCCACATTTGTCACCATGGCTCACCTCATTCAGGGGCTGGGAAGATACCACCCCCTCTATCTCTTGGAAATTTTCCTCGAATAATTTCTGCAGATAACATGAAAGCAAACAGCTTCTTATATATTAATCTTGTTCCACTTTTACAGAGTGAGTCATAGAACCACACAGCAAGGAAACAATCCCTTTGATCCAACCAGTCCATGCCAAACATAATCCCAAACCAGAGATAATGGGAACTGCAGATGCTGGAGAATCCAAGACAACAAAATGTTTGGATCCTCTTTGGAGACAGGTTGGACTGGTTTTGGGATGCAGTGGGTGGAGGGGAAGAGCTGGGCTGGTTGTGTGGTGCAGTGGGGGGAGGGGACGAACTGGGCTGGTTTAGGGATGCAGTTGGGGAAGGGGAGATTTTGAAACTGGTGAAGTCCACATTGATACCATTAGGCTGCAGGGTTCCCAGGCGGAATATGAGTTGCTGTTCCTGCAACCTTCGGGTGGCATCATTGTGGCACTGCAGGAGGCCCATGATGGACATGTCATCTAAAGAATGGGAGGGGGAGTGGAAATGGTTTGCGACTGGGAGGTGCAGTAGTTCGTTGCGAACTGAGCGGAGGTGTTCTGCAAAGCGGTCTCCAAGCCTCCGCTTGGTTTCCCCAATGTAGAGGAAGCCACACCGGGTACAGTGGATGCAGTATACCACATTGGCAGATGTGCAGGTGAACCTCTGCTTAATGTGGAAAGTCATCTTGGGGCCTGGGATAGGGGTGAGGGAGGAGGTGTGGGGGCAAGTGTAGCATTTCCTGTGGTTGCAGGGGAAGGTGCCGGGTGTGGTGGGGTTGGAGGGCAGTGTGGAGCGAACAAGGGAGTCACGGAGAGAGTGGTCTCTCCGGAAAGCTGACAGGGGTGGGGATGGAAAAATGTCTTGGGTGGTGGGGTCGGATTGTAGATGGCGGAAGTGTTGGAGGATGATGCGTTGTATCCGGAGGTTGGTGGGGTGGTGTGTGAGAACGAGGGGGATCCTCTTTGGGCAGTTGTGGCGGGGGCGGGGTGTGAGGGACGTGTGGCAGGAAATACGGGAGACGCGGTCGAGGGTGTTCTCGATCACTGTGGGGGGAAAGTTGCGGTCCTTGAAGAACTTGAACATCTGGGATGTGTGGGAGTGGAATGTCTTGTCGTGGGAGCAGATGCGGCGGAGGCGGAGGAATTGGGAATAGGGGATGGAATTTTTGCAGGAGGGTGGGTGGGAGGAGGTGTATTCTAGGTAGCTGTGGGAGTCAGTGGGCTTGAAATGGACATCAGTTACAAGCTGGTTGCCTGAGATGGAGACTGAGAGGTCCAGGAAGGTGAGGGATGTGCTGGAGATGGCCCAGGTGAACTGAAGGTTGGGGTGGAAGGTGTTGGTGAAGTGGATGAACTGTTCGAGCTCCTCTGGGGAGCAAGAGGCGGCGCCGATACAGTCATCAATGTACCGGAGGAAGAGGTGGGGTTTGGGGCCTGTGTAGGTGCGGAAGAGGGACTGTTCCACGTAACCTACAAAGAGGCAGGCATAGCTGGGGCCCATGCGGGTGCCCATGGCCACCCCCTTAGTCTGTAGGAAGTGGGAGGAGTCAAAAGAGACGTTGTTGAGGGTGAGGACGAGTTCAAATCCCAAACCAAACTAGACCCACTTGCCTGCCCATATCCCTCCAACATTTCCCGTTAATGTACTAATCTAAATGTCTTTTGAGAGTTGTAACTGTGCCCACATCTATCACTTCCTCAGAAAGTTCATTCCACATGCGAAGCCCCCTCTGTGTAAAAAATTTGCCCTTTGTATCATTTTAAAATCTCTCTCCTCTCAACCTGAACATATGCCCCCTGATCTTGAAATTCCCCCATCCCAGAGAAAAGGCAACTACCATTAACCTTACCTATACCCCTCATGATTTTATAAACTCCTACAAGGTCGCCTCTCAATCTCCTATGCTCCAGTGAAAAACATCTCAGCCCATCCATGAAGGGCCATTTACAGACTTCATTAATACAATTATTTGTAAGACATAGCAAGACAATAAAGAAAAAATTCTGTACTAAAGAGGCTTTACTTGGGACCTTTGGTGGCACCTGCCAAAGGAAAGAACAGGTTTTGGAGGCTTTGATGAGTTTAAAAGTGGGCAGAACCCTAGGACCAGAAAATTGTATCCCAGGTTACTCTGGGATATGCAGGAGAGAATTACAGGGGCTCTGACCCAAATTTTTAATTCCTTTCTGGTCGCAGGGAAGCTGTTAATGCCGTTCCACTGTTCAAGAAGGACAGTAAAGATAGATGAGGATATTACAGACCAGTTACTCTCACATCAGTGGTATGAAAACTACTGGAGAAAATTCTGAAAGAGTGCCAAGGTTGGAATCAGGGATGGTCAACGTGGCTTTGTAAGAGGGAGGGTATGCCTAACAAATTTGATTGAATTTTTTGAGAAGGTGACCAGGTGTGCAGATGAGGTCAATGCTCTTGACACAGTTCAAATGGATTTCGGCGACGCCTTTGGCGAGATCCCACGCTGGGTAATGATTAGTCAGGTAAAAGCAAGTGGTAACTTGCGAAGTTGGACCAAAATTGGCTTAGGAGACAAAAGGTGGTGGCAGAAGGCTGTTTGTATGACCGGAGACCAGTGTCCACTACACTGGGTCCTTTATTGCTCATGATCTGGCTAAAACAATATTGAAGAAAAGCTGGGAGTGGAGCAAGTTGATAAGGTAATAAGGTAAGATGATTGGCCAGGTGGTTGACATTGAAGAAGAAGGTCTTGGGTTACAGCAGGATGAAGATAGATTGGTCAGATTGGTCAGGCAGCACGGTGGCTCAGTGGTTAGCACTGCTGTCTCTGAGCACCAGGGCTCTGGGTTTAATTCCACCCACTGGGCAACTGTCAGTGTGGAGTTTGCACATTCTCTCCAGTTTCCTCCCACAGCCCGAAGAAGTGCAGATTAGATGGATTGACCATGCTAAATTGCCTGTAGTGTCCAGAGATGTGTAAATTAGGTGGATTAGACATGGGCTGGCAGGGAGAGGTTGGGGGATTGGGTCTGCGTGGGATGCTCTTCTGAGGGCTGGTGTGGACTTGTTGGGCTGAAAGGCCTGTTTCCACAAAGTGGGGATTCTTATGATTCTATGTGCAAATCATGGCAGATAGAATTGGACCCTGATAGGTATGGAATGATGGACTTTAGAAGAAGTAACAACGGAAGCTCAGAGGGACACTGGGCTGCTTATCTACAGATCCCTGAAGGTGGCAAGACAGGTTAATAATGTGAGTAAGAAAGCAACGAGATACTTGCCTTCATCAGTCATGGCATCAATTATAAGAGCAAAGAAGTTCTGTTGGAGCAGTACAGAGCTTTGGTTAGGCCACTTCAGGAATCCTGAATGTGCATTTCTGGTCACGACAATTATAGGAGGGATGTGATCACACTGGAGGGGTGCAGAGGAGATTCACCAGCATGTTGCCTGGGGTGGAGCATTTTATCTATGAAGACAGGCTGGAAAGGCTTGGGTTGTTTTCTTTAGAGCAGTGAAAGCTGAGAGGAGACATGATTAAGGTGCATACAATTAAGAGGGGCATGGACACAGGAAAAGCAAACAGCAGTTTCCCTTGGATGAAGGGTCAATGACAAGAGTTCAAATCTTAAAGTGAAAATCCAGAAGCGTAGAGGGGGTTTCAGGAAAACCTTTTTTTGCTCAGAAGGCTGTGGGAATCTGGAATATGCACACTGCCTGGGAGGTCATTAGAGGTGGCTAACATCACAACCTTCAAAGTGTACTTGGATGTGCACTTGAAATATCATAACATTTAAGGCTATGGGCCTAATGTGGGAAAGTGGGACTCATGTAGATTTTGAGTAGTTTTTATCACTATGGCCTCAGTGGCCTGAAGGACAATTTCAATGCTGTACAGTTCCATGATTCTATGATTTTCTTTTTTCCAAAAGAGCATGTTAATAAATAAAAGTAGCACATGTATAGTTATCACTCCTTTATTGATTTGAACTCTACCAATAGGCAATAACTTATTATATACAAAGGTACATCAAGGAAAGAGAAAATTAAGCAAATAGATCATTTGAAAGCCATAAATAAAAAAACAGTAGCAGCCAACTTCTTCTTTTAGACGTACAATGACAAATGAAGCAGAGAAGGACTATTAATGCCATCACAAATTTAGAAAAATAGAAAAAAAGTTACTTTGCAATAGAGTTTTATTCTGATATTTTAAAGTGCACAGTAAAATAGTCAGTAGATACATAACAATAGATTTGAATTCCACTGTCATTCTGTCAGAATTTCAGTTAATTAAATAAAAAAATAATATTTACTTTACAGATCAGCTGATAACTGGCAAAAAAAAATGACACACAGTCGGGCATTTTCTCACTGTGAGCAATGAAGTGTTCAGAGCAATAAATCCAACTGGTAATGACTGCAAAGATCCCAACATTTCTTTTCAGGTTTTAGAAGGTCAATTTAAAATTTGAGTCAATTCCAGGATACACAACAGCCAGATAGAATGATGGATCAATTCATAGGCAGCTGTTGCTATGGAGATATGTGATTTCACCAAAGCTACCTTAGCTGAAAGACTTAGGGAACTGGCCTTATTACACACCTGTGAAGTCCTTCAGAAAATAATTTCTGGACAAACTCAGATTATATCATTATCATCATTATAGAAGAAGAATGCAAATTCAGAGCAATCAAAACAATGCAATAGCTTCTGGAATTGCTTGAATCAGGAACAATTAATGTCACAGAACTATGGCTCAGTACGACATCCAAATCTTATATGAAGTGTGGCATGTATCATTCAACAAGATTGCTACTTAAGAGGACACTGGGATAAATGTGTAGGAAGTCTAATCTTCAAGAGAAATCCAAAGTACAGCACAACGCTCCACGGCAGCATGTAAAAAAGAACCAATAATAAGCAATGCCAAAGAAGTTTCCACATTTCTGGCCTTCACACATGAAGGTCAACAATATCCAAGAGGTAAATCCAGCATCACAGATTGCAGATCCTCATCAGGCAGTAAATGTGGTAAATGTAACACACCACATAGATGGTGTCAGAAATGCTGAAGCCTTTACTCCCCGTGCAAGTAATATATCCAAAAGGGAATGGACATGTTCTATATCTGAAATGACACTGGTGCCTGCGCAAATATGATATCCTTTTACGCATCTGACACAGTATGGCCCTTTGGATGGGCAACTGAAACCATTTGTATATTTGAAGCCTAGTGACTACTTACCATCAGCCCGCCAGTGTGTGCTGCTCTATGTACTCTCATGATCCTTGAAGGAACAAAGCCATCAGATGCAATGCTAAAGATGTTAGACTGCATCCTGGATCTCACACATTGTCGTCGCAACCAGGCATAGCCAAGTCAGCAAGCTCTGTCAGACGATGACTAACCTCCTTGGAACCGCCTCCAATGTTCTTACAGCCTTCCCTAAATGAGACCACAATTGTGCACAGGCTTTCCCCAGTCCAAAAATTCTTAAAGACCACCCTCTTGCCCTAGTCACAAAATCCAATCTCCTGTACGACTTTGTACCTTTCTGCACCATTTTGTATTTGTCTCTCCTCCACAGACTGGTCCCAAACAGTCTGAGCAGGGCACTGGATCTCTGTTACGACAGGAAGTGGGAAGTGTGGGTTTGGGTAGGTAGTGATAATAATGACAGGGAATGGGCACAAAACCTCAAAATAAATTTCTTCCAGCCATAGTTTCACACACATCAATCAAAGGCAAAGTGTACAGTAGGTCATATGTTTGATGCCCTGGTCCAAGAGAAACTCAGTAGCACTGACTTGAGGGAATTTTCTGTACAGCCTGACAGGATAGCACTTCTTTCTCTTAATTTGTCAGCATCTCAGAAAATTTCCTGTTTCAGATCTGGAGCCATGCAGGTGCTTCCCACTCTCTCCTCCCTTGTTTTTGTGTTGTATACAGCCTCTTGCTGAGTCCATCAGGAAGGATGTGAGCCTGAGAGGGGTGACTATACCAGGCAGTGGGGACCTCCAGGTCAAAGCCTCCCTGTACATGGATGACATCACCATTTTCAGCTCACCTCTGCTGTCAGAATGCAGACTCATGAGCATCTGCGACCAGTTTGAATTCAAGATAAATTGAGGCAAAAATGATGCTATGTTTTTTGGGAACTGGGCTGACCAATCTTTAATACCCTTCACTGTCAGGACAGATTACCTAGTGGTGCTACAAACACGGTTTGGAGAGACCAGGGTGTGTGGAGAAACTTGAGAGGAGTGTATCACCAAGGTGAGGCAGAAACTGGGCTTTTGGGAGCACCACTTCCTCTCCGTTGTGGGTAAACACCTGGTCATCAGATGTTGTTTCTGTTGTTGCATGTGGTGCAGGTCTGGTCCTTTCTAAGAACCTGCGCCGTTGCAGTCACCTGAACCATCTTCCACTTCACCTGGAGGTCTAAGATGGGCCATATCCACAGGGACTCCATCTACAAAGCTCTGGATAAGGGAGGAAAGAAAGCACCCAATGTCACCCACATCCTGATGGCCACGTTTGTGTGTGGCTGCATAAAGCTGTGCATAGACCCTTGGCAGCCACCAAGAGTCACTCTGTACTTAGACTATCACACACATCCATCTGGAATGAGCCTTTGAAAAGGAAGCATGGAGAGAGATGCAGTGGTTTGTCCCAAGCAGCTCTGTGGTGCAGTAGAGTCTATTCCCGCATGCTGAGACAAACATCGACTGTGTCTGGGGGACCATTGTCTCAGTGAAAGGCCTTCTTTGGTCTGTCCAAAATTGTTGGTCTTCCAGAGCGAGGAGTCGATGCTGACTGAATATTGAGGACTGGCACATTCCAAGGTCTGAGATCACCATGTGCTGAGGGATGCACTAAAACTTGGGGCAGCTGCAGTGAAGAAAGACCACGGACTGATGTCTTCCTGCTGAAGGTAAATGTGGGCCTGTTCAGTTATTGGATCCTCCCCTGCTTCAAATATATGCAGGTGTAATCTTATATAGGTAGGAGGTGCCTTGGGTTTGTCTATTGGTGGAAGTAAGGCTCCAATGGTTATTTGTTTCTCTGTGTGCCGCTGTGCAGGGCCGGGCTGCTTTAGTGACTATGTATGTATATAATGATATTTTTATGATTAAAGCATATTTTTGAAAAAAAAAACCCAATGACTAAATATACAAGCTGACAGCAGCATCAGCTGTCTCATGGCTGATCTGGGAGCCCAACACTGAAGGGTAATGTACTGGGAACTTGCACGGTACAGCTAATTTGTGCTAATTCTAGGCTCTGATGCATGCTTGCTTCTCAGCTGGATACGAAACCTTGGCAGAGCAGCAACATCCACACACACATCAGAGCTAATCTAAACCAGATGTATTTTCTGGCAGCATCTGTCGAGAGAAAGCAGAGTTGATGTTTCGGGTCCAGTGAGCCTTCCTTACAGGAAGACTCCAAGACAAACCCACTGACTCCCACAGTTACCTTGACTACGCATCCTCACATCCCACTTCTGGTAAAGACTCTATTCCATTGTCCCACTTTCTCCATCTCCACCACTTCTGTTCCAATGATGCCAACCTCAACAAGGAAGCCCCTAATATGTCCACCTTCTTCTTCCACCAAATATTCCCCAGCAAGTGGTAGACAGGGCCCTCAGCATTGTTCGACACATCTCTTGCACTTTGGCCCTCACCCCTTTCCTTCCCTCCTACAACAGCCATTGGATCCCCTGGTCCTCACTTATGACCTTACTAGCATTCACACCCAAAGGATCATCAGCTGCCATTTCCCCAAGCTCCAAAGGAACACATATTCCCTGCTCCTCCACTGTCAGCCTTCTGTAGGGACCATTCCCTCTGAGAGACTCTGGTCTACATCTCCGTTACTCCCAACGCCTCCTTACAGCCCTATAGTATTTTTGTCTGCAATTACAGATGATGTAACATCTGCCCATTTACTTCCACCTTCCTCAGTCTCCAAGGTCCCAAACACACCTTCCAGGTGAAGCAGCATTTTACCTGCACTGCACACAATGTGGTCCCCTGTATTCACTGCACACAATGTGGTCCCCTGTATTCACTGCACACAATGTGGTCTCCTCTACACTGGGGAGAAAGAAGAAGAGATTGGGTGACTGCTTTGTGGATCATCTTCTTTCTGTCACAAAAATGAGCCCAGAGGAAGAGAACGGCACTTGAACAGACAAAGGAATGAGTAAAAGTCAGCCTTGGAGAATCCATAAATGCTAATCTGGACCATTTGTTGCTAACAATGGTTTGTTTGTGGTAGCGGCCCATGTGATGACATGGCCTGGTGTGTGGGCTGAGCTTCCTGTTGCTTGCAACTTCAACACACCACTCACTGTGCTCCCTGACAACATCTTTGTCTCAGGCTCGCTGCAGAACTCCAGCGAAGCTCAGCACAAGCTGTAAGAACGGCATCTCATTTTCCTCCCCGGGACACTGCAGCCTTCAATACTCAACGTCGAGTTCAACAATTTTAGGACTTGAGCACCTTCGCCCATGACCTTCCCCCAAAGTCCATGCACCAGGCCATGTCATCACATGGACTGCTACCACAAACAAACCATTATCAGCAACAAATGGTCCAGATTAGCAGTTACGGATTCTGCAAGGCTGACTTTTACCCATTCCTTTGTCTGTTCAACTGCCGTTCTCTTCCTCTGGGCTCTATCTCCACCTACTTTTACTTCTCACCCCTCCTCCCAACCCATCTTCAGCAATATATGCCAAGCTTTAATTAGCTACAAGCAGTTCCCTAGGACCAAAGCCTTAACTCTGCTTTCTGTTCACTGATGCTGCCCAAGTTTTTCCAGCAATTTCCATTTTCGTTTCTGATTTCCAGCATCTACCGTCCTCTGTTATTTGACATGTATTTTCTGTTGGCTATTTTAATAGCTTATGAAGTGGTTTTCCAAACTGATGACTATGAAAGGTAATTGTGTGTAATATTGACTGTCAAAGATTTATTTGAACTCTATCAATCTGTCCTGGTAGAAAATAATATCTGCTGCTTCCAGTTATCAGCTACCATCACACCTATTCAACAATAAGATGGCCTGCATTGAATCTGTGTAAGTATTGAGTTTTGTTGCTAGTTATGTGGGGACCAAGCCCCCCTGGACAATGTCTAAATTAGGAGTTAGGGCTGTTATGCAGAAGGGGACGTGACGTTAGTTCATAACCCTCAATGTGGAATTAGTTAAGAATGAAGAGGGCAGATTTCAGGTTTGCTCTACTCAATGACCCTGCTCCTGCCAGTAAACACAATAGAGAATCAGTGACAGCAGTTTGAATAAGTATTGCAAAGGCAGCAGGAGCAAAAGTGATCCCTACCAACTCCAGAATTCTGGCAATCATTCCCCGCAGCCTTATTAAAATCATCTTTCTACCATTGCCAGAAATGATCTGAGGGCCACGGCCTAAAATGTATTTCCCTTAAGGAGCGAGATGCCTGAGGAGGTGTAACAGAGCTGGATAGTTTATCCCAGGTAGTGCTCCAGCCTGTCTCTGTTCTGGCACACAGTCGATAACTATCTGTCTAACTTGTATCATGTGCACATCTACTGAGCTCCATTAACAGCAGAATTCTTTTCATCTTTAAATATACAGTTGTAGGCCAATAAACAGGAGGAAAGAGACACCAGGAACACTGGTTTTTCACTGTTAAAATAATGCCTACATTGTTGATTATTTTCAAAGTCTGCTTAATGCAAGCTGAATTGACATTTTTGGTTTCCTACTTCTCTGCCTCTGATGCAGTTTTCTCCAGGTCCACAGTTAACTTTATCGCTGTTATCTCTTACCTGATAGTTTGTTAACAGGAACGTAGGATTTTGGATCAGGAGTAGATCAAGCAGTCCTTTGAGATCACTCACTATCCAGTTAGGTTGAAACTGATCGAGTAGTGGTCTCTAACTGACCACTTCCACCTTCAGGGAATCACTTAGTTTTCTGTCAATTTACTCACGGAATGTGAGCATTGGCGCCTGGGCCAACATTTATTGCACCAGTTGCCCTTGAGAAGGTGGTGGTGAGCTGCCTTCTTGAACTGCTGCAGTCCATGTGCTGTCAGATGGCCCACAATACCCTTAGGGAAGGGTTTCCAGGATTTTGACCCAGCGACAGTGAGGGAATGACCATATATTTCTCGATCAGATCAGTGAACAGATTCAAGGGCAGCCAGCCAGTTGTTGGCCTCAGTTACCTTCTGCCTTTGCCCTTCCAGTTAGAAATGGCTGCAAGTTTGGAAGATGCTCTCCAATGAATCTTGCTGAATTCCTACAGTGCATCCCGAAGATTGTACACATTGCTGCTACTGAGCATTGATGGTAGAGGTTGTGGATTTTTAAGGATGTGGTGTTAATTGAGCGAGTTACCTTGTCCTTGGTGTCAAACTTCTTGAGTTGTACATGCTTCACTCATCCAAGCAAATGGGGGGTATTCCGTCACACTCCTGGTTTGTGCCTTGCGGATGATGGAAAGGCTCTGGGGAGACTGGAGGTGAGTCCTCATCCCTGGCCTGGTCTTTTAGCCACTATTGTGTTCAGTTTCTGATCAATGATATCCCCCCAAGGTATTGATAGAGTGAAATTTACACTATTGAATGTCAAAGGGTGAAGGCTAGATTTCCTCCTATTTGACATGATCATTGCCTGGCTTTTCTGTGGCACGAATGTTCCTTGCCACTTTTCAACCCAAGTCTGGATTTTGAGGAACAGAATTGCAAACCTCTAAGACTCTTTGCGTGTAGAAGTGTTTTCTAACATCTCTCCTCAAAGGCCTCACACGAATGTTGGCCTGTGTTCCCGGCTCTAAAAGTCAAACCAACAGAAACTTTCCTCCCTGATTCCCATTGACTCCATGTTGTCACGCTGTAGTGGAACAAAAGTAAATGACAGGCATTTCAACAAATTTAAGCATTAAAATGAAAAATAAATAAAACAGTAAGCAGCCAGGTCAACGATGTGGGCCAGAGGCTGGGATTTAGAGGTTTGGAGCTGAGAGTTGGGGGTTATTGCTGAAATTCTGTCACAGGAAAACCTTTGGCTGCACACAAGAAAGAGCCTTTCAGCCAATGTGTGGTGATAACAACATTTAGCCTCTTTTACGAGCCTTTAACAAGGCTCTTAGTGAACCTAACTAGCTGCAGCCCAGAAACCATCCCAGTCAAAATGGCTGTCAGTAGAAACTGTCACCTCTGCCACTTTAGTATTTTCAGCTTCTGTTTGCCTTCATTTCTAACCTTGACAAGATCTTAAAAGCTTGACGATATTGTGAGACTATCTGTATCATCTCCAAGAATAACTGTATGTCAAAAGAAGAACTTTTGATTTCAACTTTCACACCTCATTTCTGACATATAGACCCCAGGAGGAAGAAAACAGTGAAACTTGTGAATTGTACATGCTGGTCCAACTCATCTTGTACAATTCAAAGTGGAACACCGGTTTGCCCCGTGCAGTCATTTCTAAGTATGACAGGTTTTAATGTTTCTTTTCCTCTGTGGATTAGTGCGAGTCTCCCTGTCAATGATCTGACATTTTTCACACTTCCTCCTATCCCAAATACCTCAGAAATGGACAGCAAGGTGTGTACAGTGGAAATTGCACGATACTCACATCTTTACATGTTCCATTGGATCACAGTAAAGTCAGGGAAAGAGCACATGGGGACTTTTTTCAGCAGTGGTACTGTATTCGGGTACATTTTTAGATACAGTCTTTGAGTGTGGAGTAGTGAGTGAGCGGGAGTGTGGGGTGAGTCCGTGGATGAAATGGTTCAATGTCTAGGTGAGTGAGTTGAGTTAGTAAACAACAAGTGATTCGATCGATGAGGTGAACTATTCGATCTCTTCTCACCATCTTTACCTCTGGCGCAATCCAGATCATATCAACTGTGTTTGTTAGGAATAAATGACTTATTCATTCATTGTCTGTTTCATTTGTTCATTATCTTCAATCTTTGCCTTGTGGTCACCAACACACCTACCGACGGAAGCAGTTTTTATTTAATTACTCTACTTTCTCGTCATAAAAGACATATCACTGTTCTTCTCCATCTCTTATCCCTGCCACGCTAAGTTACCACCATACTTTTAAAACTATGACTCTGTTTTGCAAATAGATCTGTTTTGTGAAACTTTAACAATTTTTTTTTGAAACCCATAAAGCACGTACTGCATTACATCAGTCAACCCTCTTTGTTACTTCAATAACTAAAGCAGGTTAATTAAACTCAATTTGCCATTAATAAACCCATCTTAGCTGTCCGTCACATTTCTGCAGTGATATTAATTTTGTCTTTGACCATAGCCTCCAATAGTTATCCCATCACTAATATCAGATTAAGAGATTTATGGTTACTAGGCTTACATTATACCTTGGACAGCACGCAGTGAGTAATGCAATTGGAGCTTAGTTTTTACATACCAGGAGATTTTTATTTACAGAGACATATCAGATATCATGCATCCCCAAACTAACAAGCCAATGTTTCAGCTCACTCATTCAACCCATAAAATGTTGACCACCACAATACAATTCAGCAATTTGTGATCCTCCATTCTTCACATCACTTCTGAGTCCAAAGAGGATTTGAAAAAATTATGGACAGCACTTCCAATTGCTTTTCCTACATTCCTATCCGATGTGGTGGCTTCTTTTCGGTAGAGGTTGGGGATGGACCTAACCCATCACCTGATACCACCCCACCAAACAAGTCATCTGTTGGCATAATGTTAAGTAGAAGTCTGTCAGACGAATGGAGGGCTGCTCCTTTTTTAAGAGAGAGAGAGATGACCAGTCATGAGCTGAACCTGAAGGTGCAGATGTGGAACCCACTAAGACAGAATTATTACCTCTTGGTGGCATTTGAAGAGAAGCCAGATATCTGCATGGGTTAGAAAGACATGGGAGGTAATTTGGATTGGTTTGGATGAAGGTGAATTTGAGGAGGCTTGTGTGGAATATAGCCATTTGGCACGTGTAGCTTGGCACATTGGACTAGATTAAGTTGGGATATCGGCATGGACGAGTTGTAGCAAAGAGTCTGTTCCTGTCCTGTACAACTCTATGGCTCAATGGACATTCAGGTCTAATCGAACATTTCCCTCTCTCAATTTATAGCCACTCAAATAATCTGCCTCCCTACTTTTATTACCAAAGTGGATAACCTCACGTTTATTCACATCTGCCACACATTTGCTCATTCACTCAGTGACACTGCAATGTCTCTGATCCTCCTCACCGGTCCCCCTTCCACCCAGCTCTGTCTCATCTGTAAAATTTGATCAAAATCAGAAACAGTACCATATTTCAGGTAATTGCACAAGAGCCATAACATTATTTGATGAAATTTGTTGGCCTTCTGTCTATCGATGTGTATCCCTCAAGCAATGCCACTGAAAGAGATTCACTGATGATCGTTACAATGCTGATTACGTGAAACTGGCTGCCACTTTTACAACAATGATTACATTTCAAAAGTACTTCATTAATGATAGAATGATTGGGAAGCTCTGAGATCATGAAGTATGTCATTTATAAACAGTTCTTTTTAACATTGTCCTTCAATCTGTTCTAAGCTTAGGCAATTTTCACATTTAAAAGACCTTTCGATATTTTGTTTTTGGAAGCCTTGATGGTCTGAAGAATGTTGTATGTGAATACAAGCACTTTCTTTTAAACACGTGCAATGCTAAGCTTAAGCAACTTCATATTTAAAAGAACTTTAGAGCATTTTGTACAATTTTAGCATTACTGTCAAAATTAATTGGCATATGAGATATGGTCTGAGAAAAGTTGTGGTAAATTCTGAACTTGAAATTAACTGGAAATTGAACTTACTTGCATTGGGAAATAACGTAAGACAGGGAGCATTAAAAACTTCTTTAATTCCAATGAAAGCTATTTGACTTCAACAGCAATCAAAAACACTGACTTTTTGAGCATGCAAAGTGGAACTGAAGACTAATGAGATTTTTTTTACTGCCTCAGGGAAGAGATATGTGCAATTTTATCATAACGTATTGAATCAATTTGATGAACTCCCCTGAAAGCGAGTAATTAGATGTTTGGTTATGTTGAGAAAATAAAGTCTGGAGGGTGGAAATTTAACTTCAGTAGAGAACACTCCCCTCAGAGATCATTATCCAACAAATATAAATTATCAGGAAAATGGCAAATCCAGTGACAAAAACTGAATGAAGCTGCAAAGCATAAATATTTGTTTCATGTGTAGGACACTTCAAAGTCACCGTTTCTGACCTGAAACTTACACTGGACATACAGTATGGATGGGACACTATTTTAATGTCAGGAAGTAGTATTTAGTAACTTGACTTGAGGATTTTGTTATGTTCTGTATTCATTGATGCGATGTGGATACTCTTATGGGGAGAATATTGGGATTGTGAGCCTCAGCACTCTGCCTGTGGTACCTAATGCAAATATCCATTTTTGTAAGGTATATGAGTGATTGCATGAATTGGACTGAACAAAGATTGTATCAGTGATAATGGGAACTGCAGATGCTGGGGAATCCAAGATAATAAAATGTGAGGCTGGATGAACACAGCAGGCCCAGCAGCATCTCAGGAGCACAAAAGCTGATGTTTCGGGCCTAGACCCTTCATCAGAGGTCTAGGCCCGAAACGTCAGCTTTTGTGGTCCTGAGATGCTGCTGGGCCAGCTGTGTTCATCCAGCCTCACATTTTATTATCTTGAACAAAGAATTGCACTGGTTAGCAATAGAAGATTGATAGCCAGGAGGAAAATGAGCAACAATACTCATTAAAACCGCATTACATGTTGATGGCACTTCAAAAAGTCTAAATGGGACACAAGACCGGGAAAACTCTAACTGCTAAGTTATCCATTTCCATATTCCTTCTTTTATGCTACTATGTTAGTGGTACAGCAGAAGAAATCCATGGCTGTCCATGGTGCTTACACATATCATTTGTATTTGAAGAGCTAGGGACCACACATAGCAGTAAATAATAGGTAGATCATGTTGCACAAGTAGCTTCCATGTGTAATGCTGATCTGATCTCTGTTTAAGTCATTCCCTTTGGGGCTTACTGCAAACACAAACTGGCAAAGATGACTCAGTGCCTGTGAGACACCTTAAGATGTCCTGTGGATAGGAAAAGTATTGTCATCCCGCATGCAAACCACCAAGCCCTACAAACAATAACTCTCAGCATTACAGGCAGGATGTCCACTCAGCAGCTATCACTCAGATTGTTCTCCCAAACTATTAATTGTGCAGCTCTCTGCACTTCCTACAAACCCACTGGGGACACCTCATTGGTTCTGCTGCTCATGCATCAATACTAACTGCCCTTGCATCCACATGCATCACATTCAATTCCTTGCTTTGTCTTACTGCAGGAAAATTTTCACCCTACCCACCAGCCCAAATTGACATTTCATTAGAACCTCAGCACACCATCCTAAAAACCCAAAGAGCTCACACTTGACCTGCAGGACTGACCATGGCCCAATAGGAGCTGTGGACTGAGGTGGGACTAAATCCCATGCTGATGAAGCCGCTCCCTTGGGACAGGAACAGGACAAGCCTTTGGCTGACTAAGGCTATTAACCCTGACTGGCTGTAACCCTCTTTCCCTCTACTGAGGATTGCTCCCTTTTGACATTGGCACATTTGCTTGAAGTGTTTTTTCTTCATTCATTTACATGATGAGGGTGTCACTGGCCAGGCAGCATTTATTGCCCATCTCTAATTGACCAGAGGGCTGTTAAGAGTCAACCACATTGCTGTGGGTCTAGAATCAATTGTAGGCCAGACCGGGTAAGGATGGCAGTTTCCTTCTCTAAAGATCATTAGTGAACCTGATGGGTTTTTCCAAAAACTGACAACGGATTTATGGCTATCATGAGTCTCTTAATTTTTTATTGAAGTCAAATTTCATCGTCTACCATGACAGGGTTCAAATCCAGGTCCCCAGAAAATTACCTGGGTCTCTGGACCTAGTGATAACACCGGTAGGTCATCGCTTTCCCCAATCAGTGTGTTGGCTATGTACGTTGCTGGCACAAGCTGCAGGTGTGATGTTTATATAGCATGGTGACATACAGTGACATGTGCTCCCCTTACCCACCTGACAGGTTGAGTGTTCAGTGAACCCCATCATTACAAGATGCCTGCCTCTCACTCTGCTGTGAAAAAGCAATACAAGTCACAGGGCTGCCTGCTGACAAATGTGCACAAAGGATCCTATGTATTAAAATAACACAATGTAAGCCACACAGGGCTGGCAGCATGTAAACCAATGCTAAAGTGAGTATGTGTTAAGAATGCGAGGTAATGCAGACAAAGGTTGGCAGCTTTGAAGGAAGCACTAGAGTGAGTGATTGCCAAAAACAAGTTAAGTCATAAGATATGTATGTGCATGTGAGAGCAAAATCGTCCTGTGTAGGTGCATAAGATTCGTGTGTGTCCCTGTGCACCAAGTAACCTGGCAGGAGTGTGCAAGTCACAGATATTCCTGAGTCCAAAGCAAAGTGTTGAGGTGATGCAGTAGTGTCTGAGTTTCTCTGAGATCAGGCATGGTATTATAGTGAAGCTGATGGCTTGCCACTGCTGAAGGGTTCGAGAGGTGGTGTAGCTGAAGGGTTCGAGAGGTGGTGGCCATGGAGCACACAGAGACGTTGTGACGAAACAAGCTTGGGGAAAGCATTTGGTGAACTGCAGCTGCCAGATATCCCACGCTGATTTACCTCCCAGGGATTTGCACCATCCAGTTTCTCAGTGAAGGAGAGGAGATTTGTAAGTGGCCTATAAATAAAGTGAACTGGGGTTTTATTGAGGTGCAAAGGCATGAAAATAAGTTATTCATTGGCAAGATAATTCATTTCTATTTAAGGCTTGAGGTGAAAAATCAGTAAAATCTTTTTCAACATTAGGGAATTTAACCTTTTTTCACTGACACCAAATGTTGCCACATTCACAATTTTATTCATGCCACACCAAGGGAGCTTAAATTCTGTCCATTATGTGTATTGTATTTTGTGTGTCTCTGGGCTATCCTAGTATACAATATTAGAGCGATCACGTGATAAGTATCTCTGGGTAACTCAGACAAAATTCATTGGAACCTCTCACTCATGCTCATTGGGAAGCAGTCGGGAGAAAATTCTATAAGACTATAAGACCAGAGGTTGGATTAGAAGTAGCTCATTTGGCCAACTGAATCTGCTCAGCCCTTCAATGAAACCATGATTGATTGGATAATCCTCATTTCTATTTTGCTTCCTTTACCCAATAACCCTTGATTTCCTTACTGATCAAAAATCTGTCCGACTCAGTCTTGAATACACTTCATGACGCAACCTCTGCAGCCCTCTGTGGTAAAGAATTCTTCACATTTACTATTGTCTGAGAGACGAAATCCTTCCTTATCTCTACCTTTAAAAAGCAGCCCATTACTCTGTACTATGCTCCTTGACTTTCTCATCTGTTTTTGTGAAAAATGGTCAGGAACTGACTGACTTGTAAAATTTCATTGAAATTGAGCAGGAAACTCTGTTCAATATAATTCAGTACTATTTTGATAATGCTGGCAGGTTTCATCACTGTAGTCCCTCGCAAATATTTCATATGACCACTGATGCCCTCACCATTGATCTGAAATAATATTTATTAAACTTATTTCTTGAGACTCTCCTCAATTTCCTACTGAATATGTTTCATGCATCTGATAGATAGCCATAGATTAATAAAAACACCACTTGCTGCATTTTGAATATGATACCTTTGTACCAAATATCATGGTCACAAAAAATACAAAGTACTTGCAGTCAATTTGTTCCAATCTAATGGTCCCGAGGATCTCCGTAACTGAGCAATTAGATCATCTCTCAATCGTGAACAAGCAAAATCAGGTGATTGAGGCGCATAAAAATTCTCTGGATGATTTCATCAATGTCTTTTCTTGTTAATAATGATACTAGTAGAGCAATAAGGGCATTAAAAAGTCATGAAAACTTTATTTCATCATGTTTCAGCTGAAAAACCTTGTTCGATTTCAAATTGAGATTTTGCCTAAAAGGAAATGAGTTAATTGACAAACTGAGCCTACAATTTCCAACATGCAAGTGTTTGTGCAAGCATATCAGAAACTTAGTGTGAAACAAATAAGTGTTTTATTTGTGGTAGAGGCGTAGCATGAACTTCAGAGGTCTAGGACTAAGGTGTCACTGTTCAAGAATTTTTTGGACCACATTCATCCAAGGAGCAATCCTGTCTCACAGACATGTCGACAAGATGTGGAGCTGGATGAACACAGCACGCCAAGCAGCATCTTAGGAGGAAGGAAGACTGACTTTTCGGGCCTAGACCCTTCAGCACCATCGGACAGATTTTTGATCAGTAAGGAAATCAAGGGTTATTGGGTAAAGGATGCAAAATAGAAATGGGGATTATCCGATCAGTCATGGCATTTCTGATGAAGGGTCTAGGCCTGAAACGTCAGCCTTCCTGCTCCTAAGATGCTGCTTGGCCTGCTGTGTTCATCCAGCTCCACACCTCGTTATCTTGGATTCTCCAGCATCTGCAGTTCCTATTATCACAGACATGTTGAATATAATACATAGGGCACCATACTATATGCCTCTGAGCATACAAATCAGAAGCAGGACAAGGCCATTCAGCCCTTCGAGCCTGGTTTGCCGTTCAATAAGGTTTGATCTGATTGGAACTTCAAATCAACATTCCTGTCTACCCCTGGTAACTTTTCAAACTCATTATTTAACAAGAATTTATCTTCCTCTATATTAAAAATATCTAAGGACTCTAATTCCACCTCTGTCACAAGGAAGAGAATTTGAAAGACCCGCCGAGAGAAAAACAAATTGCATAATCTTGATCTAAAAGGGCGACCCCTGACTTTTAAATAGTAATATCCAGTTCTAGATCTTCACAGAAGAAAATACCTCCTGTCCTCATCTCCCCTGTCAAGACCCCTCAGGACTTTATGTGTTTCAGTCCAATTGCTTCTTACACTCTCAAACTCCAGCAGACACAAGCTGAGCTTGTCCAACATTTCCTCAGAAAATTCCAGGTATTAGACTAATAAACCATTCTTGAATTGGCCACAATTTATCCTTCTTAAGTAAGGAGAACAACACTGTACTCCAGACGTGGCCCTGAATGACTAAAACACGGCCTCTCACTTCTGTCTGTAGCACCCCTCCCTATAAATGATAACACTCTGTTACCTTTCTGAATTCATTGTTGTACCTGCATGCTGGCTTCTTGTGATTCTTATCTGAGGGTACAGATCCCTCTGCACTTCAGAGCTCTGTAGTCTCTCACCACCTGATAATATGGACTGGATCTTACTTTTTTCTGGTTGCCTTATGTTTTCTGGAGGGTTTGTTGTAGTCAAGGGCAATGAATTCTTCTGTCTTATCTTACCAGACTCAGCTCATTAATGACCTACTACACCCAACATTCAATTTCTGCCCAATTTTACTACACACTGTTCCCATGCTCTCACCCACGCTACAAGTAAAAGCCCATTGCGCACCTAGACAATGATGTTCAATCAGTGCTACCCTTCACAGTTACTGACATTTTGCTGCAGGCATGGGGGACAGGGACAAATCAGCATCCTGCTGTGTGGACAGGGACCTGAAGCTCCTGATGGATGGGATAGTGTTGGTACAGGACTTCCTCCTCCTCTAGCACCAACAGTGGAGGCCATGACAATAGCCTGTTCCAGCCTGATCTGTGCTTATTACCTGGGTTAAATTGTTCTCAACCATGTGCAGGAATACTGAGCAGTTTAGGAAGAAGGTGAATTACCCTCTTAAATGAGTGCTTAGCATCACCTCTCTGATACTTCACATTCACTTCATGACTGCCACGGTACCCACATCCTAAACAGGCCTTATTCTTTACCATTCTCACTATTACCTGCAACATCTTCCCTCACTCAGGACAACACCCTACCTCCCAAGAATAACAGCTGCGTCACCCATTTTCAGCTCCCACATTATATGTCCCACGAAGGTTCGTAGAGCCTGGCACACCGATGCTCATAGATGGGAATGCATGGGAACAGTGCTCACAGAGCATGTTGGTGCCCAGGATTCAGTGCGACGCTTGATCAGAGCAAGTGGCAAGATGAAACCACAAGGTGCTCGCTCTGATTTCTATGTTGAGCTCTCACAACATCTAACTTGCTTGGCAGGTTCGGAGGCTGCACATCAGTGAGATGAGGTGTGCATTTACAAAGACAATTAAAATTGTGTTAATCCCCTTCAATTGGTGGCCCGCCGCTGAATAGCCAAACTCGCATCACGTTGCTTGTGAGAAGAGTAAAAGATGGTGTAAGCTGCTCCCAACAGTGAGTTGGGTGCTGAACACTTTGCCAGCCCACAGATCCAACAATTTACTCAGCAACATGTTTTCAGACTTTGTAATTTTCCTGAATTCCTCCCTTCTTTCCATTTGCTGTTTAATCACTGCTTCCAGGATGTTACTTGTATCCTATTTATCCTCTGATTTATATCCTTGACAGAAACTGACCAGCGTTGCTACTCTATCCTTGTGTTAATTAAGTTCATGACCAGGATGAGTAAAGTGAATGTTGTTTGGTCAAGTTTGTACATGATACAAAAATAAGTATGAAGGCAAACAGTGAGGATGACAAAAAGAGTCAGCAGAGGGATATGGCCAGATTGAGGAAATGAACAAAAACTTGACAGATGGAATATAATGTGGCAGAATGTGGCACTATGGCTGGAAAAATACTGGACTGAATATTATTCAAATAGAGAACAATTGCAGAAAGCTGCAGCACAAAATGATTTGTGATTCCTGGTGCATAAATTTCAAAAAGCTAACATCCAGGCTTAGCAGGTGATAGAAAAGGCAAATGGAATGTTGACCTTTATTTCAAAGGGAATGCAGTATAAAAATAAGGAGTTTTTGCTAAAACTATGCAAGACCAGTCGAACCATACCTGTTTGGGCCTGTTGATGTAAGGAATGATACAATGGCATTGAAGGCAGTCAGTGAAGGTTCACTAGATTGATCCCAGATATAGATGGAGGAGCGGTTGAGTAGGTTGGTTCTGTACTCATTAAGGCTGAGAAGAATGAAGCATTCAAGATTCTTAGGGGTCTTAGCAGAATGGACACTGAGAGATTATTTCGCCTTGTGGATGAGTTTAGAACCAGAAGACATAATCTCACGGTAAGGAGTTACCCATATTGGACAGCGATGAGGAAAAATTTCTTTTCTTAGATGATAGTGAACCGATGAAACTCTTTACTGCAGAGGGCTGTTGAGGTTGCGATGTTGTTTTTACTTGACACAGAGATAGACAGATTTGTATTCAATAAGGGAATCAAGGTTTATGTGGTAAAGGTAGGAAAATAGAGTTGTGGGTTATCAGATCAGCCATGCTCACAATGGTGGAGCAGATTCGACAGGCTGAAATGCCCACTTCTGCTCCAATGTTTAATGGTCCTAAATTCAGTGGGAGTACTGACTCCACTATGCTGTCTAAGTTGCCTCCTTGCATTTGAAATCACTATCCATCTCTTCTTCAGAGTCTTTTGGAAAAGCTGCTCTTATTTTTCTTTTGAATACAATCTTTCCTCAAATCCACAATGCAAAGCACTATTCAATCTCCAACAACCAGCAACTCCATTTCTTTTGATGCTTTCTTTTCACTGAATTTATTGGGAGTGCTCTCTCTTAAATTAGTCTTGCCTTGAAATGGATATTAGCCTTAGCTTCTGTCTATCATATCTCCAGCTGAATCAACTACTCTTCATCAATCTGTTTGACCTTGAAACAAATCTTTATTATACCTTTTTATGTATGGGTGCTATGATTTTTTTTAGTACCAGAAGTAACATTCTGTTTAGCTGGGCAAGCACTAGACATATCATGTATGTAAAATCAGTAGAAATGTAGCAATGTTGAATCTACTGAATCAAACGAAATGATATTAAAACATTGTTGGGCATTGCTTTATGAACATTAGATGCTGAAATCTTTGAAATCCAGGTTTCAGTGTCACTCCCATAGTTTGTTTCTGAACAGAACAGTTTGTTCTAATTGATCGAGGGCTTTATTAATCAGAGCATTGTGAAAAGGAGCAAGAAAATAATACTGAACTTGGACAGCCCACTAGTTAGACCTCAGCTGGAGTATTGTGTACAGATCTGAGTGCCACACTTTAGGAAGGAGATGAATACACTGGAGAAAGTATAGAACACAAGTATGAGAATGATTCCAGGTATGAGAAACTTCAGTTAGAGCGATAGATTGGAGAAGTTGGGACTGCTTCCCTGGAGAGCACAAAGCTAAGAGGTAATTTGATAATTTTTTAAAATCATGAGGTGGTTGAACCATGGAGAAAGGGACTCCTGTTAAAGGACCAAGAAACAGAAGGCACATATGTAATAGGAACTGCAGATGCTGGAAAATCTGAGATAACAACGTATAGAGCTGGATAAATACAGCAGGCCAAGCAGCATCAGAGGAGCAGGAAAGCTGACGTTTCGGGCCTAGACCCTTCTTCAGAAAAGGGTCCAGGCCTGAAACATCAGCTTTGCTGCTCCTATGATGCTGCTTGGCCTGCTGTGTTCATCCAGCTCCACACCTTGTTATCCTAGGCACATATGTAAGGTATTTTTCCCTAAGCAACGAAACATAGAAACATAGACATTAGGTGCAGGAGTAGGCCATTCAGCCCTGTGAGCTTGCATCACCATTCACTATGATCATGGCTGATCATGCAATTTCAGTATCCCATTCCCACTTTCTCCCCACATCCCTTGATCCATTTTGCCGTAAGGGCCATGTCCAGCTCCATCTTGAATATAATCTAACAAACTGGGCCCAACATCTTTCTGTGGTACAGAATTCTACAGGCTCACAACTCTGCGTGAGAAATTCTTACTCATCTCGGTCCTGAATGGATTATCCTTTCCTCTTAAACTGTGACTCCTAGTTCTGGACTCCCCCAACATCGGGAATGTTCTTCCTGCAACTAGCCTGTCCAGTCCCATCAGGATTTTATGTTTCCATGAGATCCTCCTCTCCCCTCAAACATTCTTCTAAATCCCAGTGAGCACCTCCGATCCAGATTAAAAGCAAATGCCTGATCTTCTAAATTGAAAAGCTAATGTACAACTGCTTTCCTTATTCAATCCTAAAAATCTCTCAGTGTAAATGAGTCTGTATTACTCTCCAGAATTCTCTCTCTGCTACTATGTTTTAAGTTTCATCATTAACTTCAATTTGAATCATTGAATTCTGTATCACGCTTTGGGTCAGTGTATGAATTCCACATTATTTCAATATCCCATAGGCAAATGATCAATTGTTGAATAAAACATACCTGCCAGCAGTGGTTTAAATGTGGAAATCTGCAAGGCTGTGATCACTGAACAGTGAAAGCCTGGTGCTGACAAACATCGTTCTTTCGGTTAGAGTTCTTCGGGAAGGCTGACTTTTCTCACTTTTGTTTAAATGGTTTGGCTTACATTGACGCAAAAAAGATGTTGATGGTTGAGAATTACAAACTGGCACGATCCAAAATCCAGGACTAAACGTTTCCATTTTAGGGCAGCTATTGCAAAGGCTGAATGGAAAAGGTCACTGTCTACAGTTCTCCTGACATTGCACAGTGAGAGTTTGGAACCTACCCATCAGTCTTTCTGACAATCTCATGCAGCTCCTCAGGATGAAGGGGGTGGATACAAGGGTGCGCCTTGAAGGAGTTAGCAAAGCCAACATGGTGTCTATAGGCTAAAGATGAGTGCCCTTGACATACTGAAGCAACAGTGCCTTGGGTAATGAGGTGTAGAGCTGGATGAACACAGCAGGCCAAGCAGCATCTTAGGAGCAGGAGGGCTCAGCTTTTCATGGCTGGGAGTCTTCTTTATTACCTCTACCATAAAAGGTGGGGATGAAGTCTAGGCCCGAAACGTCAGCTTTCCTGCTTCTCTGATGCTGCTTGGCCTGCTGTGTTCATCCTGCTCTACACCTTGTTATCTTAGCTTTACTTGTTTGTTTGCCTGTTTACCACTTGTTAACTAAACAAAATCTCAAAAATTAAAAGAAGAATTTCAACAAAATAATTTTTGTTCTTCTGATGACAGGTCCCTGGGCCCGAAAGGTTAACTTTGATTTCTCTCCACAGAAGCTGCCAGACCTGCGGAGGTTTTCCAGGAATTTCTGTTTATGTTTCAAAAGACTGATTCACTGATAGGGGATGGTGCAAGGAAAAGCCAATTATCTTTTGGAGAAGGCACAAATCTGAATTTCATGTTTTTGAAAAGATCTAATGCTATTGGAAGATGGACAGTATTGATTTTTTTGGCTTAGAATGAATTGTTTTCGTTAGAATGTTGTTGACTATTCACCCATTCCAGCCCCTCATGAATTTACAAACTATTATCAGGTCACTCTTCAGTATCCATTGCTCCAGGGAAAATAGCCCCCAGCCTATTCAGCCTCCCGCTATAGCTCAAACCCTCCAACCCTGGCAACATCCTTGTAAAGCGTTGCTTGATGCTGGTTGTAGAATAGGCTAAAAATCCAGGGAGATTATTTTGATCTTCTCCAAAATTGAGATTTGATATCATTTCCACTGAGACAATAGGGTAAAAGTGAATTTTCATTTTATGTCCTATACATAGGTGGGTGCTTTGGTATGCCAGCATTCTATTAGAATGCAATATTGTCCATCTTCCAACAGCAACAGATCTTTTCAAAAACGTGAAATTCAGATCTGTGTCTTCTCCAAAAGATAATCAGCTTTTCCTTACACCATCCCCTATCAGTGAATCACAGCTTAAGTTCTGGCTTCAACCCACAACTTTTTAAGTCAAAAGTGAGAATATGACCATTGAGCCCCAGTGACACCTCTTACATACTCCTATCATTCGGTTGAGTATTAAAAGGTCTGTGGCAGTTTTCCAAGAGCTAGGATTTCTCCTTGTATTCTGGCCAACATTCATCCTTCTCCAAAGCCATCAACTGACTGCTAACACACAGCATTGTCACACAGTATTTTCATGATGCATGAATATACAGCCATGCTTCACAGAATAGTCCATTGAGATATTGTCTAACTCAAGTACATTTATCTTGTGGTGCATGGACAGAACGGCGGCTCAGTGGTCAGCACTGCAGCCTCACAGCACCAGGGACTCGGGTTTGATTCCAGCCTTGGGCAACTTGTCTGTGTGGAGTTTGCACATTCTTCTAGTACCTGTGTGGGTTTCCTCCAAGTGTTCCGGCTTCCTCCCACTGTCCAGAGGTGGGCAAGTTACATGGATAAGCCATGCTAGATTGTACTGTGATGTGCAGGCTAAGTGGATTAGCAACGGTAAATATAGGGATAGGATGGGATGCTCTGCAGGGGGTGTGGGGTTGGTGCATACGCAATGGGCTGAATAGCCTCTATATGCACTGTTGGGATACTATGGATGTTACTGACTGAGTGGGGCCAACTTTTATGGGAGGCGGTTTGGCTCAGTGGTTAGCACTGCTGTTTCATAGTACCAGGGACCCAGGTTCAATTCCACCCCTCTGGTGACTGTCTGTATGCAGTCTGCGCATTCTCCCTGAGTGTGCATCGGTTTCCTCCCACAGTCCAAAGATGTGCAGGTTAGGTGGGTTGGCCATGTTAAATTGCCCATAGTGTTCAGGGATGTTTAGATTAGGTGGGTTATAGGAGGATGGGTCTGGGTGGGATGCTCTGAGAGTTGATGTGGATTTGTTGGGCCAAAGGGCCTGCTTCCACACTATAAGGATTCTATTAAAATAATGGTCTTTAAAGCCACATTCTTTACAGTTACATCCTTAAACTTTTTATGTAATTATTTCAAAACATTTCTAAAAGTCCTGATATGCAATATTGATCGTACTTGACCAATGACTAAATGATACCTGCCAGACAATAAATAAATTCCGTCAGATTAATTGAGCCTGATCTCCGTTTCTCTGCCAAGTCTCCAATAGAAAGTCATACTTTCTTCAAGCGTTTATTCACAATTCCTCCAGAGATCAATGCAGAGTCTTTCCCTTCACAGTTATTACACTTTGCCTGGCTGTTGCCAGTATGTCTCAAACCTTCTCTTGACTGATGGAGTTTACTACCTAAGAATGCAAATAATTTAAGAAAAAGTTTGGTTGTTATTCAGCTACTTTCAGAGTTCTTTCTCCAAGGATAAGTGTGTTTAGACCTTGTAGTTTGTCTGGTTTGGGAGCATTTAATGATTTTATAATCATATTGCTTTTTCACTTGCTAATTTCTGTCAATGTGGAAAACATTAGCTGTCGGCAGGTTAGTATTTTGATCTGTCTTAAGTGCTACAACATTTAGTTGATCCATCCCCCTGGGTTGGGCTGCAGCAGGGTTTGGGTTCTGAGTGCCTGCTTCCTAAGACTGTACTTTTCCACCGAAACATAGAAAATTGGAGCAGGATTAGGCCCATACACATGGCATTAATGTTATATTCAACATTCTGTGTGATCATAGTTCGCGCTATGTAAAATAAAAGCTGCATCATTCAAAGAAAAGTAGGGCAGTTTTTCCCACTGTTCTGGTCTAACTATCCCTCCGTTAACGCCAAAAGTATGCACATAACAGCCTGCTTTGTAATTTAATATGACAATGGCTTATCACACATCTCAGCACTGTATTCCTGCTTTCTTTCCACAGCCTTTGGTGTCATTAGCCCTGGAAACTATTCTTAACTCCTTGCTGAAAACATTCTGTGCTTTGGCCTCAACTGCTTGCTGTTCCAGTGGGAACATTCAGAAGGAACAGAAAAGCTCCCCCTCCCACCACAAATGCTTAAAATGTTGCAATCTGGTGTGTACCTTATCTAACAGAGACAATTGTCTGATTCTTAGACACTAAACTATTTTATTTGCACTCTACTGCATATCGTACTGATCTCTGTAATATGCCTTTTGCGTACAGGTTAATCCATTCTTTCTTTCTGGACACTCAGTAGCACGTAATCACTGCTGATGTCAGTGTCTCATCATCTTATACATCATCAAGTCATTCACATACACATCTCCCACCCCCAGCTTTCCCCAGAGTCTTTGTATTGGCAGTTCAGTGACCATACCACGAGATCATCGCCTCTCCTAATAATAGTTTCAACATTGAGCACCTTGTCCCATAATTCCAATGGCTTCCTTTGAAGAGCAATGATTGTGTCCATAAATATGCCAGCAAAATTGTTCACATAAACGGGAAATGAATTTATGACAAGATAGTCTGTTATTGGTCATGTTAACTGAAGGAATAACATTGCTGTTAAAATGGCGAGATCACCACAATATCAAACAATATCCATGGTCTTCTACATTTGGAAATCCAGGTAGTTGGGGAACAGAACATATCTTTGTCACTGCAGCGGTTAATAATTCCTCACTGGGCTCTTGTAAATAATTGGCTTAATTGCTAAAGCAGAGATTGAAATAAACTTGACTGAGAAGTGAGAGTATTGTCAATTCAACCAAATGTGACACTTCATATTGAAATGAACTCACAGAAATGGTTCAATTAATTTTTAGAGAGATCCCTGTGAAGATCAGAATTAAATGTTATACTGAACATTCTGTGTGATCATAGTTTACTATATGTAAAATAAAAACTGCATCATACAAAGAAAAGTAAGGCAGTTTTTCTCAATGCTCTGGTCTATCTACCCCTCAGTTAATGCTACGTATTCGGGCTATAATTTATTCTGATAGGGCATCTAACACCATTAGTTAGACATGCTCGAGCACACTTATGTTTGCAACATTGTCTTGTGTCAAGATGTTGAAATTGCAAAAATATATCATCGCAATGAAGGAAACAGTATGCCTGGAACTTGAATGAAGAAAGGTCACAAAGGTAAAAGAGAAATTACAGGCAGACAATTTAACCTTGGAAGCAGAAAAGATTTCAAAACAACAATCTGAAACTTGTTCCCGGGTTTGAATAAAATCTTCTATTTATACACTATTGTACACAATACTGATCTCTGTCATCCAGCCTTCCAATACATTATTCCACTCTCTCTTCTTAGATTCTCAATAGTATGCAACTTTTTGCATCAGTTTTGCATCATTTTACACACCAACATGCAATTAGCATTTACATTCTCAAGCTCCTGCAGTAAGGAACTGCATTTAAACTGTGCCTTGCATGCCTGTAATTAATAATTGCTGATGCAGGATCAAACAGAACTTTGAGAGACAAGTCTTTGCATCACCATCTGTTGTTACTCAAAATTAAATAAATGATTCTCCCTTCTTGGGATGGAAAGATGATACAAAATATGAAAAATTATTTTTTGCCTGGAATGAATTTCAGATTTAGATGTGGGTTAATTCTTGCTGTGGCTCACGTTCACCTTAGTATGGTTAAGCTCCTGATTGCCTTGTAAAAACATTGGGCCTCCCAGAGAGAGGTGACACAGTGCTGTGCCTGGTTTTCTTGCCTCTGGGTGCACCCCCATGGCCAACACAACATTAAAATTCACAACTGTAACTGCGGAAAGTGATTTTGCATACTTTGGCAAGTTAGGGCCTTTGTAAGAAGCAAGTGTACATCATGATTATAAGACACTGCAAAATTTGAAATTTCAGACTTTAATTTCAAAGCTAATACAAGTGTGAAACATTTAGTAATGAGTACAGACTCCTCTTAAGATATGAAGTCCCATTTATCAACAGATCTTTTAATATGAAATACATCTGCAATATTAGCAAAAAATGCTTGAAATAGACATTTGTCATTCAATTATTCTCACTCTGGTGTTTAAATGGGTTAAAGGTTACGTTTCCACCTCATACAAAAGCAAATATTGCAGAAGCCGAAAATCTGTTATAAAATATAGAAAATTTTGGAGTACTCGGAAGGCTACACAGCATCTGTGGAGAAAGAACGTGTTAGTAGTCAGGACTTTACAGTAGTTGGGCAGAGTACATATGGAGATAATGCTTCTGCTTCTAGGGACAACCCACAATTCATAGCTACAGTTTTTTTTCTTAAAACACTTGATGTTGGCATCACTGACTGGCCAACATTTATTGCCCATCCTTAGTTTCCTGTCAGAAGGTGGTGGTGAGCTGCTTTCTTGAACTGTTGCAGTCCATGTATCATAGGTAGATCTACAATGGATTAGGGAGAATGTTCCAGGATTCTGAGTCAGTGAGATTGAAGAAACAGCAACATGTGTCCAAGTCAGAATGGTCAGTAACTTGGAGGGAGACTTGTAGGTGGTGGTGTTTCTATGTACATGCTCGCTTTGAATTGAAGTGGTCATGGGTTTGGGGGGGTGCTGTCAAAATGACTTGCTGTACAAGCTAAATACCAGCCAGAGAAATAAAAAAAATTACCTCATTCAGAGCATGGTTGAATCTGCAACTGTCTATCACAAAAAGTGGTCAAAGAAAGATAATTTAGATGCTTTTGAGCAAAAGGCAAACAAGTACAAGAGATAAGAGGGATTATAAAGACACATTGTAAGGCTGGGATGAGGTAGATGCAATAAGGAGAAACTCAAAGGAAGCACAGATACCAGCACAGGCTAAGCAAATTAGTTGACCTGACTTTACTCATAAAGGTTGCACATTCTATGTAATAGAAATATACGTTTTAACAGTTAAATTCAAAGTCCCCCTTTATTGAGGTGCAGGTGCAAATTACTGCCTATTAATCTTCTGATGCTGGAAATGAAATAAAGTCTGAAAATTATAGAAAACAACAATCAAAATAAATTACATTAGTTTTAACTTTGATTAATTCTACCTCAGAAGCTGTGGAATTTCAGTCATAAAGTCAATACAAGATAGGACGTAATAGATTTCCAATTACTATTGACATTAAAGATAGCTTGGGAAAATGGCTAAGAGATAAATGATCAACTATGGTCTAGAATTGTGGAACAGGCTCAAGTGGCTGAATGGTTTATGCTTACATTCCCACATCTACTGAATTTTGTTTATCTATTCTCTGTTATTTCCTCAAGCTATTGTTCAAGCTACAATTTTGAAGTCTTTTTCAGATATCGTTCTTCCTTTCCTTAGTTTTATTCTTCTTCTGTACCAGATTTAATATTGAACTCACCCACTCTATTTTCTTTGAATCAGTGAAATGTACAAGACAGTACAGGCCCTTTGGCCCATCAAGGCTGTACTGCCAAAACTACACGAGTCCCATCTTCCAGCACTTATCCCATACCCCTGAATAGCATGACATTTCAAGTGCTCATGCAAATATTTTTTAAGGGTTTGAAGTTTCCTGCCTCAAACACCACCATACTCCACAGGTGCATTCCAGACCCTCACCAACCTCTCATTTAAAATTGTTTTCCTCAAATTCTCTCTAAACCTCCTGTTTTTCAATTTAGAATTGTGCTCCCTTGTTGACCTTTTGATAAAGGGAAACAGCTGCTTTCTATTCAACCTATCCATGCCTCCCATAATCTTATACACCTCTATAGATCCCCTTGCTCAATTTTTTGTGCTCCAAAGAAAACAAACTGAGCTTATCCAGTCTCTCTTCATAGCTGAGATACTCCATGAATGGCAATATTCTGGTGAATCTCCTCACATTATACTTTTAGTGCTCTTCAAATAATATTTCCTTCTCAATCTTTAAGACTGTTAATTTCATAACCCTTCAATTGGTTTTGTTAAGAAGGTGCATAGTTGATTACCTGTTTCATTCAAACCTCAAGTGTACTGTTTCCTTTGTTGCAATGTTATAATTTTGCAATTTCAGCATCTTGACACAAGACAATGTTACAAACCTAAATGGGCATGAGCCCATGGTTTTAGATGCCCTATCATAATAAATTATATCCCAAATATATGGCATTAACTGAGGGATAGATATACCAGAACAATGAAAAAAACTGCCTTGCTTTTCTTTGTGTGATGCAGCTTTTATTTTACATATAGTAAACTATGATCACACAGAATGTTCAATATAACGTTTAATTATGATCTTCACAGGGCTCTCCCTAAAAATTAATTGAACCATTTCTGTGAGTTAATTTCAATATGAAGTGTCACTTCGCTTTAGTTGACAATACTCTCACTTCTCAGTCAATTTTAGTTCAATCTCTGCTTTAGCAATTAAGCCAATTATTTATAACAGCCCAGTGAGGAATTATCGAGTGCTGCAGTGACAAAGATATGTTTTATTCCCTAACTACCTGGATTTCCAAATGTAAAAGACCATGGATGCTATTTGATATTGTGGAGATCTCTCCAATTTAACCTTAATGTTACTCCTTCAGTTAACATGACCAATAATGGACTACCTTGTAGTAAGTTCATTTCTTGTTTATGTGAACATACAGTGTAATTTTGCTGGCATATTTACAGACCCAGTAATTGTTCTTTAAATGAAGCCATCAGAATTATGGGATAAGGTGCTCTATGTTGAATTTGTATATGAATGTTTATATTTTAAAGGTAATCCAATAACTATTTTGATGACAGTAAAAGTGAATACCTTTCTCAGTTCAGAGTTTAAATCACAATTAAAATACTGAGAGATCGTTATGTGATTTCAGGATTTAAAATTTCAGTGTGCGGATGAAGGATCTGATAATCACACAGACACTTCAGTGAGAGATTTTAGGATCTGGAATTAGTCTAACAGGTCAGGGTACAGAATTTGACAATCACTCTGACAGATGAATATGGATGAAAGGAATCTCAAAATTATTACAACTCTGTTAGATTGCGACAGGAGTAGGGGTCTGACAATCATCCTGAAAGCTCATTACCACTATGGATCTGAGAATTACCCTGCCAGGTCAGCATGTGATTTAGAATCCTCAAGATTGCTCTAAGAATTCAGCATCTGACAATCTTACTGGCAGACTAATATGTCGGTTGGAAATCTGAAAACCACTTGAACAGATTGGTATGTGGGTTGTGGATGTTGTTATGAAGTAAGAAGGCATGAGTGGTGAAGTTCCAATCCTCTTAAGATACAGTAGCGTTACCAGAGGACTGGAGAATGGCAAATGCTTAAACATTATTGAAAAAGATCACAAGGATAAAAGAGAAATAGGCTTTTCAAAAGAACAATCTGAAACAAAATAAACAGTCACTTGTAAATGTGTCACTTAAGTATAAGAATCAACCGAGTATTTAATAAGGAAAAATCATACTGAACAAGCTTGATTTGGTGTGGTAAGAGAGGGTTAACGTAAAGTTTTTTTAATGGATATAGTTATTTGAGCAAAGGTCATGTAGATATCATTGGCCAAGAGATCCCTGATTGGGGTTGTTAACCTGGGCTAATAAGGGATCCCTGGCTGACAACTATAAACAGGAGAGTCAGAGTCTCCTCATTCTAGGGACTGGCTTTTAGCTCTGTGCTGTGGACATGTAAATAAAGGGTAACTTGGTGATGGGATACTGGCCTCTGTGCAGTTATCTCAGTGGGTAATGTAGTTGTTGCAAAGTATATTAACTTCTAAAAGTATCATACAATAGGTTCTCCTCCAAATTGAACACAATGGAATATGAAGAATAGTGGAGGCAGGGATATGAACATGGCTCAATGACAGAAAACAGAGAATAGCAGTGAATGATTTTTTTTTGGGATTGTTAGAAAAGAAGCACGGAATGGGTTCCCAGGAGTTGATACCAGGAGCATTATTTTTCTTGATTTCTATTACAGCCTTTCACTTTCAAATATAGGGAACAATTTCAAAATTTGCAGAATTTAGAAATTTTATGAACTATGATAAGGTGAGTAAAAGATGTCATAGCTAGGTTGGTGGAATGGTTTGATACATTACGTAGGAAATTTAATAGACAGAGGTATGAAGTGACATGAAGTGCTGACACAAAATAAAAGATATAGCTCTAAGAGTGTGTAGGAACAGAGAAATCTTGGAGCACTTGGCAAATCACTGAAGGTGTCACTGTAGGTTGAGGAAGTAGTTAATGGTTAATGATATGTACATTCTGCTGGGTTTTACACATACTGGCACGGATTTAAGAAGTCAAGGAAGTAACAATTAACATTTATTAAAAATTCTTTCATTCTCAATGGGAGTATTGTGTTAGATTAGGAATTTTGTGAAGGCCTTTGAAATGGTGCAGGCAAGATTTATGGGAATTTTTCAAAATAAATAACAGTTTCAAGATAGATTGATGAACTGGTGCTCTTTTACTTAGACAAAAGAGGCTTGAGAACAGAAGCTTCTGGTTCTGTTACAAAGGACATACAGTCCTATGTCTCTAGGTTCCTACATGAAGGGAAATATTTTCTTAGTATCTACCTTGTTAAACTCTCTCATAATCTTATGTATATGTCAATCTGAACATCTTTCATTCTTCTAAACTCAACTGAACCAACCCGCTCAACTTCACTTCACTTTTGGGGTCAATCTGGTAAATGTTCCCTAAACTATATCCAAAGCAAATGAGATGCTTGAAGCTGCATGCTATGGCTTGGTGTGGTCTCATCAACGCTTCTTCCATTTGCAGCATGACTTCTACACTTTTTCTCCATCCCCCTTCCAATACAGGCCAACATTACGAAGAAAGGCCACAGGAGCAGAAGTAGGCCATTCTGCCCACGAGCCTGTTCTGCCATTCAATAAGATAACATCAGATTTGTCTGCGTCTCAAATTGCAGATGCCCATCTACCTCTGATAACCCTTAATTTCTCCACCTAACAAAAAGCTGACTTTGAATTAAAATATCAATGACCTTGCCCCTACTGCCTTATGAGACAGAGGTTCCAAAGTCACATAACTCTGAGAAAATATTTCTCCTTGTCTCTGTCTGAAAAAAAATGACACCAAACACCTAATTTTAAAACAGCTCTACCCAGTTGTTGACTGGCTAACATGAAGAACCATCACTTCCTCGCCCAGAGGCCTGAACACAACCCCTCCGCCACCACTCTCCTCCACCTGGTTGAACTTGATCTCTCACTGAACAATTTCTCCTTTAATTCATCTCACTTCTGCCAAATCAAAGGGGTAGCTGTGGGCACCCGCATGGCTCCTAGTTATGCCTGTGTCTTTATGGGGTAAATGGAACAGACCTTATTCCAGTCCTACACTAGCCCCCTCCCACAACTCTTCTCTCCGGACATCAATGATTACTTCGGTGCCACATTATGCTCTCGCCAAAACCTTCAAAAATTTGTTGATTTTGCCTCAAATTTCCACCCCTCTATAACTTCCACATCATCCATTTCTGGCACTTCCTTTCCTCAACCTTTCTGTCCACTGCCATTCATTACAAAGTTGCTGGCTCCCATAGCTACTTTCACCACAGCTCGTCACATCCCACGTCCTCCAAGGGCTCCATCTCATGCTCTCAGTTCTTTCGTCGACATCGTATCTGCATGCATGATGCCATCTTCCAAAACAGTGCTGCTGACATGGTGTGCTTCTTCCATAACCATGGTTTCCCACCCACTGTGATTGACAGGGTCCTCAACCTCATCCAACCTATCACCTGTATTTCTGCCCTTCCCCTTCCCATCACTCACAACAGCGTGATCGATTTCCCTTGACCTCACTTTTCATCCCGCTAGCCTCTGCATTCAAATGATCATTCTCTGCCATTTCAGAGAACCCCAGCAGAACGCCGCTATGAAATGCCTCTTCCTCTCACTTCCCTGTCTGCATTTTGCAGGCATCATTCCCTCTGGGACAGTCTAGTCCATTCTACAACCATCAACACCAACACCCCTTCTCACGGCACCTTCCCATGTAACCATAGAAGGTGTCACACCTGCCCCTTCACCTCCTTCCTGCTCACTATCCAAGGGCCTAAACAGTCTTACCAGGTGAAGCGGCATTTCGCCTGTACCTCCTCCAATCTTGTGTATTGTGCTCCCTGCGTCCTTATGGTCTCAAGGAAATGTTATTAACAAAAATTACTAGACATCAATGCCATGGCAACATACATGGACTCCCTGAAAGAAGCCCTTGGAAGCAAACAAGTACCTTTGACAGGCTCCTGCAAGTGAAACTGCTGTCTCCTCAAAGGAACTGATCCAGTTGCAGACATAGAGTTACAATGGAAACAACTCCAGAGAAAAAGAACCAAGGAGCCAAGAATTTTAAAAATAACTGAAACAAGAGTAAAATAGCTTAATAAGCAATAAACATTAAAATCTTCCTCCTCAAGGATAAGCAAAACCACTCTGAACTCTATATTCTTTTACCTTCCTTTATGGTGCACACTATCAATTTATATGTGTTTGTGTGTATGCCCTAGTACTGCATGAAGGTTATAGGCTTGACATTTTTATTGGGTATAGTGCATAATAAATATGTGTTATCTTTAAATCTGAAAACACTTTTGATTGAATCCTTGTTGTTTCTTTTCATTGCAGATTTTAATAGGAGAGATCTATTGCCTCATGAATCCTTGTTGTGAGCTACATGGAGGGTCAAACTGAAAGAGCTAATTCAGCCTTTCTCAGATGGATGTAATGATTCCAATCCTATGCTTTCTGTTAGATACTCAATCCTGTGTGTGTGCTAAAATCTTACTGCTGACACCATGAGCTCTGATCTTGTGCAGTAACATTTTATGTCATAACATATCAAAAATCTTTGGAAATCCCATGAGAGACACTTAGGTTTCTGTGCAGTTTTCGGAGACACCCGTGCCAATTTCTGACAGCTCATATACTTTTCCAGAATAGGAACGATGACCAATGGAGACTCCCACAAGAGAGGAGCCCAAACCCAGCAGGGTCATTTTCTGAAGACGGGTCTCGACCCAAAACGTCAGCTTTCCTGCTCCTCTGATGCTGCTAGGCCTGCTGTGTTCATCCAGCTTCACACCATGTTATCTCAGGGTCATTTGAACTTAGTGCAACTGGATGCGCTTGGGGAGGCAGGGGTGGGGGGTGAACTGGCAACTGGGTGGAACCCAGTGCTGATGGTCTCACTGCATTCTCTGTCATCATTTGCTGTTCATTCGCTGCGAACTGCAAAAGGGCAACTGGCTGGGACAATGTCTCAGGTGAGCGAAGTCAGTATGAAAAGTGTAGGATCCACATTTGGTCGGATGCTTGGATATTGAAGGGGCAGAAACATGAAGCATACACTTGCAAAACAGAATTTACATTTATTTTGCCAATCATTTCATCATCCATTTGCACCGCATGCAGAGTGAATGTGCTTAGAAGTTAAACTTCAGTCAAGTGTGATTTACACAAAGCCATTGATTCTTGCAGATTGAACATTGGTATTCTCAAAAATACAGTAATTCATGAGAATTAGATTAGATTAGATTCCCTACAGTGTGGAAACAGGCCCTTCGGCCCAAGTCCACACCGCCCTTTGAAGCATCCAACCCAGACCTATCCCCCTATAACCAACACACCCCTGAACACTACGGGCAATTTAGCATGGCCGATCCACCTAGCCTGCGCCTCTTTGGACTGTGGGAGGAAACCGGAGCACCCGAAGGAAACCCACGCAGACACGGGGAGAATGTGCAAACTCCACACAGACAGTCGCCCGTGGCTGGAATTGAACCTGGGTCCCTGGCGCTGCGAGGCTGCAGTGCTGACCACTAAGCCACCGTGCCGCCCTATGGTTTGCAAATGGTTTGCAAAAATGAAATGCTGGCCAATGAAGTTCAAGAACTCTTCTCTACCGAGAGGGTGGTGAATCTGTGGAACACATTACCACAGAGGGCTGAGGAGGACAAGGCATCGAGTGTACTTAAGACAATGATTGATAGATTCTTGCATGGTAAGGGGATCAAGCACCCCCTGGGAAGAAAGCAGGAGAAGGGAATTTAGCTATGATCAAATGGTAGAGCAGACCCAATGGGCAGAATGGCCTAATTCTGCTCCAATATTTTGTGTAGAAGGTGGAGATGATCATTTCATCATCTGCTGCCGAAGTATTATGATGGACTCTGTTGAATTTATTTATAGGTTTCATGGTTGTTGAGAAACCGCTGGCTCTCCCTTTCTGAGGCCGCACCCTGCTCTGCCGGTGTGGTACCTTCACCAAATCGGCACACACACTGAGGCTGAATCTGAATGAATGAAGGAGACGTGGCCCTCATTCTCTGTGTGGAATATGCCTCATACATGGAAAAGTGTGGGCAGCCCTCACGGATGCGCCAGATCCCTCCCACATTCCAAAGATGTGCAGGTTAGTGAATTGACCATGGCTAAAGTGTCCTGTACTATCCGGGAAGGTGCAGGCTGGATGGATTAGCCATGGCAAATACAAGGTTATGAGGATAGGCTGGGAATGTTGGGTCTGGATGCGATGCTCTTTGGAAGGTCAGTGTAGACTCAATGGTCTAAATGACCTGTATCATACTGGAGACATTCTACGACTGGCTGTTCTGAGATCAAAGACTCTGTTTTGCTCTTTATATTCCCAATACCGGTCACTTGCAGCAGGTTTTAGACACCCAGCTTGCTGGTGGGGTGCTGTTCGCTGTAGCTGCCTTCCTAAGATAATGGACACAGGAGGGCTGACAGCAAACCCAGAAGTAGCAGCAGGCTGTCGCAGAGGACAAGGAGCACCCAGCAAAGGGAGAGATTGCAGCCAAACAGCCCTTCAGGATCAGTGGGCACTACAGGAGGAGCAAGGATTTTCATCTCTGACTCCATTTCATGGGGATGGGAGAGGCGTATTATTGATGCAGACTCTGTATGTCTGTCATCTAGAAAGACGGGGACAGTGGACACTCTGGTTCTCAACCAACAGCAAGTACCTCTTGAAGTCACACAACGTCCTAAAGTGGAACAATGTCAACGTTCCTTCACCAGCAGCAGGGGGTGGGTCAAAAGTCTGGGTTTCCTTGCTAACGGCATTGTAGATGCCTCCACACCACATGGATTGCAGCAGTCCAAGGAGATGGCTCACCATCCATCTTTTCCAGACCCATTAGGCATGGACAATAAATACTGGCCCAGCCAACATTGCCCAATGCAGTGATTGTCATGAGGTCAGGAGAGCCAGTTGATCTGCTCACTCTGAGAGCTGGCTCTGAGGGAGCTGGATCAGTGTCAAGGGCTCTCTACGTGTAAGTAAAAGTGTGAGTTGGCGATGGGACACTGGCCTCTGTGGAGTTATTTCAGCCCACATAACAAACGAATGCAAAACAAATCAAATTGCATGAAATTGTAAACCATGGAAGCAGGTCTTTTGCCCATACTCCACATTAGCACATAAACAGATCAATTTTGTAATATTGTTAGTGTAACTATTACTGCTTCTGATTTCTCCTCTCCAGCTATTGTTTTGGAGGCTGGTTGTGAATCATTTCTTTACCTATACACTTCGACGTGTTTTACTGCATTACTGCAACATAAATTTAAGTTACTGCCTGAGAGCAAAGCACAGAAACACATAATGGAACCTTGTCAGAGCCTGAGTGACACAGGCTATGGCAAGAATTGAGGCAGAATCAGGTGAGAAAGACTGGCCAGGCCCATCACAACAGCGAGAGAATCTCACTGCATTTCCAAAGTTTAAGCCAGCGGTGAGATGGCTCTCCTGTTGGGCAGGAGCAAGTTGCAATTTAGGAGGATTATTGCTTGGTAAACACTTCGTTAATGCTACAACTCACTTCATTAACATTCAGCTTCAAATCCTACCGAACGTGCCGAAGAAACTAAATGTAGAAAATCCTCAACGTGGAAGTCAAAGGAGGGTACCTGGAGACTACAGCTCACCACTAGCTTGGAGAGAGCCTTCCTACTGCTTAACACATGCTATCTCAAGGCACAGTGTCTGGGCTCAAGCCACACGTCTACCTTGTCTATGGATATTGGCATTCAGCATTTGTCAACACCTCGTGACCGTCATGGCATGTCACTGAGACACTTTGAAACCTATTTGGAAGCACAGAAACAACATGCAAGTTGCATTGGCAACAGAGATTGCAAGCATTCTTTACATGCATGGACAGGCACTCAGCCTTTGGATTGGACCAGGTTGCATCGAAGGGCTGCATAGTGCTCTCTCAATTAGTGCCTGCCTGTACGACCATTGCATCCATGCCTTGCTTTGCCTGCTAACCCAATGTTCCTTCAGCCAGATTCAAAGGCTATCAGTACTGTCGAATTGACAAGCTGTTTTGCACAAATACACAGACGGGACACTTGTTATGTTTGTTGGTAGGGTCCTTGAGAGGGCAGGGCACTCATATTTCAGCACAGCACCCGGGCAAGTGCTAGCTGCACCCATGGCAAACTCACTGTACATGTATTTAACCGATTGGCCATGTCAGAGAGTCCATAGGACTTGATCATGGCCCATCAATCATTTGGACCACTCACGGACAGGAAACCTGGCTGAATGTAATCCAGGCAGTCAGTCCTGTAGGGCCATCACAAGCAGTCAGGAGAATCATCAGTCGCGGGAGCTACAGTACAGCAGTCAGGGGAAAGCGCGTATCATCAGTCGCGGGAGTTACAGTACAGCAGTCAGGGGAAAGCGCGTATCAGCAGTCGGGGAGTTACAGTACAACAGTCAGGGGAAAGTGCGTATCATCAGTCGGGGAGTTACAGTACAGCAGTCAGGGGAAAGCGCGTATCAGCAGTCGGGGAGCTACAGTACAGCAGTCAGGGGAAAGCGCATATCATCAGTCGGGGAGCTACAGTACAGCAGTCAGGGGAAAGTGTGTTTCATCGGTCAGGGAGCTACAGTACAGCAGTCAGGGGAAAGCGCGTATCATCAGTTGGGGAGTTACAGTACAGCAGTCAGGGGAAAGCGCGTATCATCAGTCGGGGAGTTACAGTACAGCAGTCAGGGGAAAGTGCGTATCATCAGTCGGGGAGCTGCAGTACAGCAGTCAGGGGAAAGCGCGTATCAAAAGTCGGGGAGTTACAGTACAGCAGTCAGGGGAAAGTGCGTATCATCAGTCGGGGAGCTGCAGTACAGCAGTCAGGGGAAAGCGCGTATCAGCAGTCGGGGAGTTACAGTACAGCAGTCAGGGGAAAGCGCGTATCATCAGTCGGGGAGCTGCAGTACAGCAGTCAGGGGAAAGCGCGTATCAGCAGTCGGGGAGTTACAGTACAGCAGTCAGGGGAAAGCGCGTATCATCAGTCGGGGAGTTACAGTACAGCAGTCAGGGGAAAGTGCGTATCATCAGTCGGGGAGTTACAGTACAGCAGTCAGGGGAAAGTGCGTATCATCAGTCGGGGAGCTACAGTACAGCAGTCAGGGGAAAGTGCGTATCAGCAGTCGGGGAGTTACAGTACAGCAGTCAGGGGAAAGCGCGTATCATCAGTCGGGGAGCTGCAGTACAGCAGTCAGGGGAAAGCGCGTATCATCAGTCGGGGAGTTACAGTACAGCAGTCAGGGGAAAGCGCGTATCATCAGTCGGGGAGTTACAGTACAGCAGTCAGGGGAAAGTGCGTATCATCAGTCGGGGAGCTGCAGTACAGCAGTCAGGGGAAAGCGCGTATCAACAGTCGGGGAGTTACAGTACAGCAGTCAGGGGAAAGTGCGTATCATCAGTCGGGGAGCTGCAGTACAGCAGTCAGGGGAAAGCGCGTATCAGCAGTCGGGGAGTTACAGTACAGCAGTCAGGGGAAAGTGCGTATCATCAGTCGGGGAGTTACAGTACAGCAGTCAGGGGAAAGTGGGTATCAGCAGTCGGGGAGTTACAGTACAGCAGTCAGGGGAAAGCGCGTATCAGCAGTCGGGGAGTTACAGTACAGCAGTCAGGGGAAAGTGCGTATCAGCAGTCGGGGAGTTACAGTACAGCAGTCAGGGGAAAGCGCGTATCATCAGTCGGGGAGTTGCAGTACAGCAGTCAGGGGAAAGCGCGTATCATCAGTCGGGGAGTTACAGTACAGCAGTCAGGGGAAAGTGCGTATCATCAGTCGGGGAGCTGCAGTACAGCAGTCAGGGGAAAGCGCGTATCAGCAGTCGGGGAGTTACAGTACAGCAGTCAGGGGAAAGTGCGTATCATCAGTCGGGGAGTTACAGTACAGCAGTCAGGGGAAAGCGCGTATCATCAGTCGGGGAGTTACAGTACAGCAGTCAGGGGAAAGCGTGTATCATCAGTCGGGGAGTTACAGTACAGCAGTCAGGGGAAAGTGCGTATCATCAGTCAGGGAGTTACAGTACAGCAGTCAGGGGAAAGCGCGTATCATCAGTCGGGGAGCTACAGTACAGCAGTCAGGGGAAAGTGCGTATCATCAGTCGGGGAGTTACAGTACAGCTGTCAGGGGTAAGTGTGTATCATCAGTCGGGGAGCTGCAGTACAGCAGTCAGGGGAAAGCGAATATCATTAGTCGGGGAGTTACAGTACAGCTGTCAGGGGTAAGTGTGTATCATCAGTCGGGGAGCTGCAGTACAGCAGTCAGGGGAAAGCGCGTATCATCAGTCGGGGAGCTACAGTACAGCAGTCAGGGGAAAGTGCGTATCATCAGTCGGGGAGTTACAGTACAGCAGTCAGTGGAAAGTGCGTATCATCAGTCGGGGAGCTACAGTACAGCAGTCAGGGGAAAATGTGTATCATCAGTCGGGGAGTTACAGTACAGCAGTCAGTGGAAAGTGCGTATCATCAGTCGGGGAGCTACAGTACAGCAGTCAGAGGAAAGCATGTATCATCAGTCGGGGAGCTACAGTACAGCAGTCAGGGGAAAGCGTGTATCATCAGTCGGGGAGTTACAGTACAGCAGTCAGGGGAAGGCATGTATCATCAGTCGGGGAGCTACAGTACAGCAGTCAGGGGAAAGCATGTATCATCAGTCGGGGAGCTACAGTACAGCAGTCAGGGGAAAGCGTGTATCATCAGTCGGGGAGTTACAGTACAGCAGTCAGGGGAAGGCATGTATCATCAGTCGGGGAGCTACAGTACAGCAGTCAGGGGAAAGTGCGTATCATCAGTCGGGGAGCTACAGTACAGCAGTCAGGGGAAAGCGCGTATCATCAGTCGGGGAGTTACAGTACAGCAGTCAGGGGAAAGTGTGTATCATCAGTCGGGGAGCTGCAGTACAGCAGTCAGGGGAAAGCGTGTATCATCAGTCGGGGAGTTACAGTACAGCAGTCAGGGGAAAGCGCGTATCATCAGTCGGGGAGTTACAGTACAGCAGTCAGGGGAAAGTGTGTATCATCAGTCGGGGAGTTACAGTACAGCTGTCAGGGGAAAATGTGTATCATCAGTCGGGGAGCTACAGTACAGCATTCAGGGGAAAGCGCGTATCATCAGTCGGGGAGCTACAGTGCGGCAGTCAGGGGAAAGCGCGTACCATCAGTCGGGGAGCTACAGCACAGCAGTCAGGGGAAAGTGCGTATCATCAGTCGGGGAGCTACAGTACAGCAGTCAGGGGAAAGTGCGTATCATCAGTCGGGGAGCGACAGTACAGCAGTCAGGGGAAAGCGTGTATCATCAGTCGGGGAGTTACAGTACAGCAGTCAGGGGAAAGTGCGTATCATCAGTCGGGGAGCTACAGTACAGCAGTCAGGGGAAAGCGCGTATCATCAGTCGGGGAGTTACAGTACAGCAGTCAGGGGAAAGTGTGTATCATCAGTCGGGGAGTTACAGTACAGCAGTCAGGGGAAAGTGCGTATCATCAGTCAGGGAGCGACAGTACAGCAGTCAGGGGAAAGCGCATATCATCAGTCGGGGAGTTACAGTACAGCAGTCAGGGGAAAGCGCGTATCAACAGTCGGGGAGTTACAGTACAGCAGTCAGGGGAAAGCGCGTATCATCAGTCGGGGAGCTACAGTACAGCAGTCAGGGGAAAGTGCGTATCATCAGTCGGGGAGCTACAGTACAGCAGTCAGGGGAAAGCGCGTATCATCAGTCGGGGAGTTACAGTACAGCAGTCAGGGGAAAGTGTGTATCATCAGTCGGGGAGCTGCAGTACAGCAGTCAGGGGAAAGCGTGTATCATCAGTCGGGGAGTTACAGTACAGCAGTCAGGGGAAAGCGCGTATCATCAGTCGGGGAGTTACAGAACAGCAGTCAGGGGAAAGTGTGTATCATCAGTCGGGGAGTTACAGTACAGCTGTCAGGGGAAAATGTGTATCATCAGTCGGGGAGCTACAGTACAGCATTCAGGGGAAAGCGCGTATCATCAGTCGGGGAGCTACAGTACAGCAGTCAGGGGAAAGTGCGTATCATCAGCTGGGGAGCTACAGTACAGCAGTCAGGGGAAAGTGTGTATTATCAGTCGGGGAGCTACAGCACAGCAGTCAGGGGAAAGTGCGTATCATCAGTCGGGGAGCTACAGTACAGCAGTCAGGGGAAAGTGCGTATCATCAGTCAGGGAGCTACAGCACAGCAGTCCGGGGAAAGTGCGTATCATCAGTCGGGGAGTTACAGTACAGCAGTCAGGGGAAAGTGCGTATCATCAGTCGGGGAGCTACAGTACAGCAGTCAGGGGAAAGTGCGTATCATCAGTCGGGGAGCTACAGTACAGCAGTCAGGGGAAAGCGCGTATCATCAGTCGGGGAGTTACAGTACAGCTGTCAGGGGAAAGCGCGTATCATCAGTCGGGGAGTTACAGTACAACAGTCAGGGGAAAGTGTGTATCATCAGTCGGGGAGCTGCAGTACAGCAGTCAGGGGAAAGCGCGTATCATCAGTCGGGGAGTTACAGTACAGCAGTCAGGGGAAAGTGCGTATCATCAGTTGGGGAGCTACAGTACAGCAGTCAGGGGAAAGCGGGTATCATCAGTCGGGGAGCTACAGTACAGCCGTCAGGGGAAAGCATGTATCATCAGTCGGGGAGCTACAGTGCGGCAGTCAGGGGAAAGCGCGTACCATCAGTCGGGGAGCTACAGCACAGCAGTCAGGGGAAAGTGCGTATCATCAGTCGGGGAGCTACAGTACAGCAGTCAGGGGAAAGTGCGTATCATCAGTCGGGGAGCTACAGTACAGCAGTCAGGGGAAAGCGCGTATCATCAGTCGGGGAGTTACAGTACAGCAGTCAGGGGAAAGTGTGTATCTTCAGTCGGGGAGTTACAGTACAGCAGTCAGGGGAAAGTGCGTATCATCAGTCGGGGAGTTACAGTAAAACAGTCAGGGGAAAGTGCGTATCATCAGTCGGGGATTTACAGTACAACAGTCAGGGGAAAGTGTGTATCATCAGTCGGGGAGTTACAGTACAGCAGTCAGGGGAAAGCGCGTATCATCAGTCGGGGAGTTACAGTACAACAGTCAGGGGAAAGTGCGTATCATCAGTCGGGGAGTTACAGTACAGCAGTCAGGGGAAAGTGCGTATCATCAGTCGGGGAGTTACAGTAAAACAGTCAGGGGAAAGTGCGTATCATCAGTCGGGGAGTTACAGTACAACAGTCAGGGGAAAGTGTGTATCATCAGTCGGGGAGTTACAGTACAGCAGTCAGGGGAAAGCGCGTATCATCACTCGGGGAGTTACAGTACAACAGTCAGGGGAAAGTGCGTATCATCAGTCGGGGAGTTACAGTACAGCAGTCAGGGGAAAGTGCGTATCATCAGTCGGGGAGCTACAGTACAGCAGTCAGGGGAAAGCGCGTATCATCAGTCGGGGAGTTACAGTACAGCAGTCAGGGGAAAGCGCGTATCATCAGTCGGGGAGTTACAGTACAGCAGTCAGGGGAAAGCGCGTATCATCAGTCGGGGAGCTACAGTACAGCAGTCAGGGGAAAGCGCGTATCAACAGTCGGGAAGTTACAGTACAGCAGTCAGGGGAAAGCGCGTATCATCAGTCGGGGAGCTACAGTACAGCAGTCAGGGGAAAGTGCGTATCATCAGTCGGGGAGCTACAGTACAGCAGTCAGGGGAAAGCGCGTATCATCAGTCGGGGAGTTACAGTACAGCAGTCAGGGGAAAGTGTGTATCATCAGTCGGGGAGCTGCAGTACAGCAGTCAGGGGAAAGCGTGTATCATCAGTCGGGGAGTTACAGTACAGCAGTCAGGGGAAAGCGCGTATCATCAGTCGGGGAGTTACAGTACAGCAGTCAGGGGAAAGTGTGTATCATCAGTCGGGGAGTTACAGTACAGCTGTCAGGGGAAAATGTGTATCATCAGTCGGGGAGCTACAGTACAGCATTCAGGGGAAAGCGCGTATCATCAGTCGGGGAGCTACAGTGCGGCAGTCAGGGGAAAGCGCGTACCATCAGTCGGGGAGCTACAGCACAGCAGTCAGGGGAAAGTGCGTATCATCAGTCGGGGAGATACAGTACAGCAGTCAGGGGAAAGTGCGTATCATCAGTCGGGGAGCGACAGTACAGCAGTCAGGGGAAAGCGTGTATCATCAGTCGGGGAGTTACAGTACAGCAGTCAGGGGAAAGTGCGTATCATCAGTCGGGGAGCTACAGTACAGCAGTCAGGGGAAAGCGCGTATCATCAGTCGGGGAGTTACAGTACAGCAGTCAGGGGAAAGTGTGTATCATCAGTCGGGGAGTTACAGTACAGCAGTCAGGGGAAAGTGCGTATCATCAGTCGGGGAGTTACAGTACAGCAGTCAGGGGAAAGCGCGTATCAACAGTCGGGGAGTTACAGTACTGCAGTCAGGGGAAAGCGCGTATCATCAGTCGGGGAGCTACAGTACAGCAGTCAGGGGAAAGTGCGTATCATCAGTCGGGGAGCTACAGTACAGCAGTCAGGGGAAAGCGCGTATCATCAGTCGGGGAGTTACAGTACAGCAGTCAGGGGAAAGTGTGTATCATCAGTCGGGGAGCTGCAGTACAGCAGTCAGGGGAAAGCGTGTATCATCAGTCGGGGAGTTACAGTACAGCAGTCAGGGGAAAGCGCGTATCATCAGTCGGGGAGTTACAGTACAGCAGTCAGGGGAAAGTGTGTATCATCAGTCGGGGAGTTACAGTACAGCTGTCAGGGGAAAATGTGTATCATCAGTCGGGGAGCTACAGTACAGCATTCAGGGGAAAGCGCGTATCATCAGTCGGGGAGCTACAGTACAGCAGTCAGGGGAAAGTGCGTATCATCAGCCGGGGAGCTACAGTACAGCAGTCAGGGGAAAGTGTGTATTATCAGTCGGGGAGCTACAGCACAGCAGTCAGGGGAAAGTGCGTATCATCAGTCGGGGAGCTACAGTACAGCAGTCAGGGGAAAGTGCGTATCATCAGTCAGGGAGCTACAGCACAGCAGTCCGGGGAAAGTGCGTATCATCAGTCGGGGAGTTACAGTACAGCAGTCAGGGGAAAGTGCGTATCATCAGTCGGGGAGCTACAGTACAGCAGTCAGGGGAAAGTGCGTATCATCAGTCGGGGAGCTACAGTACAGCAGTCAGGGGAAAGCGCGTATCATCAGTCGGGGAGTTACAGTACAGCTGTCAGGGGAAAGCGCGTATCATCAGTCGGGGAGTTACAGTACAACAGTCAGGGGAAAGTGTGTATCATCAGTCGGGGAGCTGCAGTACAGCAGTCAGGGGAAAGCGCGTATCATCAGTCGGGGAGTTACAGTACAGCAGTCGGGGAAAATGTGTATCATCAGTCGGGGCGTTACAGTACAGCAGTCAGGGGAAAGTGCGTATCATCAGTCGGGGAGCTACAGTACAGCAGTCAGGGGAAAGCGCGTATCATCAGTCGGGGAGTTACAGTACAGCAGTCAGGGGAAAGCGTGTATCATCAGTTGGGGAGTTACAGTACAGCAGTCAGCGGAAAGCGTGTATCATCAGTCGGGGAGCTACAGTACAGCAGTCTGGGGAAAGCGCGTATCATCAGTTGGGGAGTTACAGTACAGCAGTCAGGGGAAAGCGCGTACCATCAGTCGGGGAGCTACAGTACAGCAGTCTGGGGAAAGCGTGTATCATCAGTCGGGGAGCTACAGTGCAGCAGTCAGGGGAAAGTGCGTATCATCAGTCGGGGAGTTACAGTACAGCAGTCAGGGGAAAGCGTGTATCATCAGTCGGGGAGCTACAGCATAGCAGTCAGGGGAAAGCGCGTATCATCAGTCGGGGAGCTACAGTACAGCAGTCAGGGGAAAGCGCGTATCATCAGTCGGGGAGTTACAGTACAGCAGTCAGGGGAAAGTGCGTATCATCAGTCGGGGAGTTACAGTACAGCAGTCAGGGGAAAGTGTGTATCATCAGTCGGGGAGTTACAGTACAGCTGTCAGGGGAAAGCGCGTATCATCAGTCGGGGAGTTACAGTACAGCATTCAGGGGAAAGTGCGTATCATCAGTCGGGGAGTTACAGTACAGCAGTCAGGGGAAAGTGTGTATCATCAGTCGGGGAGTTACAGTACAGCAGTTGGGGAAAGCGCGTATCATCAGTCGGGGAGTTACAGTACAGCAGTCAGGGGAAAGTGTGTATCATCAGTCGGGGAGTTACAGTACAGCAGTCAGGGGAAAGTGCGTATCATCAGTCGGGGAGTTACAGTACAGCATTCAGGGGAAAGTGCGTATCATCAGTCGGGGAGTTACAGTACAGCAGTCAGGGGAAAGCGCGTATCATCAGTCGGGGAGTTACAGTACAGCAGTCAGGGGAAAGCGCGTATCATCAGTCGGGGAGTTACAGTACAGCAGTCAGGGGAAAGCGCGTATCATCAGTCGGGGAGTTACAGTACAGCAGTCAGGGGAAAGCGCGTATCATCAGTCGGGGAGTTACAATACAGCAGTCAGGGGAAAGCGCGTATCATCAGTCGGGGAGTTACAGTACAGCAGTCGGGGAAGGCGTGTATCATCAGTTGGGGAGTTACAGTACAGTAGTCAGGGCAAAGTGTGTATCATCAGTCGGGGAGCTACACTACAGCATTCAGGGGAAAGCGCGTATCATTAGTCGGGGAGCTACCGTACAGCAGTCAGGGGAAAGTGCGTATCATCAGCCGGGGAGCTACAGTACAGCAGTCAGGGGAAAGTGTGTATCATCGGTCGGGGAGCTACAGTACAGCTGTCAGGGGAAAATGTGTATCATCAGTCGGGGAGCTACAGTACAGCATTCAGGGGAAAGCGCGTATCATCAGTCGGGGAGCTACAGTACAGCAGTCAGGGGAAAGTGCGTATCATCAGCCGGGGAGTTACAGTACAGCAGTCAGGGGAAAGTGTGTATCATCAGTCGGGGAGTTACAGTACAGCATTCAGGGGAAAGTGCGTATCATCAGTCGGGGAGCTACAGTACAGCAGTCAGAGGAAAGTGCGTATCATCAGCCGGGGAGCTACAGTACAGCAGTCAGGGGAAAGTGTGTATCATCAGTCGGGGAGCTACAGTACAGCAGTCAGGGGTAAGTGTGTATCATCAGTCGGGGAGTTACAGTACAGCTGTCAGGGGTAAGTGTGTATCATCAGTCGGGGAGTTACAGTACAGCTGTCAGGGGTAAGTGTGTATTATCAGTCGGGGAGTTACAGTACAGCCGTCAGGGCAAAGTGTGTATCATCAGTCGGGGAGTTACAGTACAGCAGTCAGGGGAAAGTGCGTATCATTAGTCGGGGAGCTGCAGTACAGCAGTCAGGGGAAAGCGCGTATCATCAGTTCGGGAGTTACAGTACAGCAGTCAGGGGAAAGCGTGTATCATCAGTTGGGGAGTTACAGTACAGCCGTCAGGGGAAAGCGTGTATCATCAGTCGGGGAGCTACAGTGCAGCAGTCAGGGGAAAGTGTGTATCATCAGTCGGGGAGTTACAGTACAGCAGTCAGGGGAAAGCGCGTACCATCAGTCGGGGAGTTACAGTACAGCAGTCAGGGGAAAATGTGCATCATCAGTTGGAGAGTTAATTTACAGCATTCAGGGGAAAATGTGCATCATCAGTCGGGGAGTTACAGTACAGCAATCAGTGGAAAGTGCGTATCATCAGTCGGGGAGCTGCAGTACAGCAGTCAGGGGAAAATGTGTATCATCAGTTGGGGAGCTACAGTACAACAGTCAGGGGAAAGCGTGTATCATCAGTCGGGGAGTTACAGTACAGCAGTCAGGGGAAAGTGTGTATCATCAGTCGGGGAGCTACAGTACAGCATTCAGGGGAAAGCGCGTATCATCAGTCGGGGAGCTACAGTACAGCAGTCAGGGGAAAGTGCGTATCATCAGCCGGGGAGCTACAGTACAGCAGTCAGGGGAAAGCGTGTATCATCAGTCGGGGAGTTACAGTACAGCTGTCAGGGGAAAATGTGTATCATCAGTCGGGGAGCTACAGTACAGCATTCAGGGGAAAGCGCGTATCATCAGTCGGGGAGCTACAGTACAGCAGTCAGGGGAAAGTGCGTATCATCAGCCGGGGAGCTACAGTACAGCAGTCAGGGGAAAGTGTGTATCATCAGTCGGGGAGCTACAGTACAGCAGTCTGGGGAAAGTGCGTATCATCAGTCGGGGAGCTACAGTACAGCAGTCAGGGGAAAGCGCGTATCATCAGTCGGGGAGTTACAGTACAGCTGTCAGGGGAAAGCGCGTATCATCAGTCGGGGAGTTACAGTACAACAGTCAGGGGAAAGTGTGTATCATCAGTCGGGGAGCTGCAGTACAGCAGTCAGGGGAAAGCGCGTATCATCAGTCGGGGAGTTACAGTACAGCAGTCGGGGAAAATGTGTATCATCAGTCGGGGCGTTACAGTACAGCAGTCAGGGGAAAGTGCGTATCATCAGTCGGGGAGCTACAGTACAGCAGTCAGGGGAAAGCGCGTATCATCAGTCGGGGAGTTACAGTACAGCAGTCAGGGGAAAGCGTGTATCATCAGTTGGGGAGTTACAGTACAGCAGTCAGCGGAAAGCGTGTATCATCAGTCGGGGAGCTACAGTACAGCAGTCTGGGGAAAGCGCGTATCATCAGTTGGGGAGTTACAGTACAGCAGTCAGGGGAAAGCGCGTACCATCAGTCGGGGAGCTACAGTACAGCAGTCTGGGGAAAGCGTGTATCATCAGTCGGGGAGCTACAGTGCAGCAGTCAGGGGAAAGCGCGTATCATCAGTCGGGGAGTTACAGTACAGCAGTCAGGGGAAAGCGTGTATCATCAGTCGGGGAGCTACAGCACAGCAGTCAGGGGAAAGCGCGTATCATCAGTCGGGGAGTTACAGTACAGCAGTCAGGGGAAAGCGCGTATCATCAGTCGGGGAGTTACAGTACAGCAGTCAGGGGAAAGTGCGTATCATCAGTCGGGGAGTTACAGTACAGCAGTCAGGGGAAAGTGTGTATCATCAGTCGGGGAGTTACAGTACAGCTGTCAGGGGAAAGCGCGTATCATCAGTCGGGGAGTTACAGTACAGCATTCAGGGGAAAGTGCGTATCATCAGTCGGGGAGTTACAGTACAGCAGTCAGGGGAAAGTGTGTATCATCAGTCGGGGAGTTACAGTACAGCAGTCGGGGAAAGCGCGTATCATCAGTCGGGGAGTTACAGTACAGCAGTCAGGGGAAAGTGTGTATCATCAGTCGGGGAGTTACAGTACAGCAGTCAGGGGAAAGTGCGTATCATCAGTCGGGGAGTTACAGTACAGCATTCAGGGGAAAGTGCGTATCATCAGTCGGGGAGTTACAGTACAGCAGTCAGGGGAAAGCGCGTATCATCAGTCGGGGAGTTACAGTACAGCAGTCAGGGGAAAGCGCGTATCATCAGTCGGGGAGTTACAGTACAGCAGTCAGGGGAAAGCGCGTATCATCAGTCGGGGAGTTACAGTACAGCAGTCAGGGGAAAGCGCGTATCATCAGTCGGGGAGTTACAGTACAGCAGTCAGGGGAAAGCGCGTATCATCAGTCGGGGAGTTACAGTACAGCAGTCGGGGAAGGCGTGTATCATCAGTTGGGGAGTTACAGTACAGTAGTCAGGGCAAAGTGTGTATCATCAGTCGGGGAGCTACACTACAGCATTCAGGGGAAAGCGCGTATCATTAGTCGGGGAGCTACCGTAAGGCAGTCAGGGGAAAGTGCGTATCATCAGCCGGGGAGCTACAGTACAGCAGTCAGGGGAAAGTGTGTATCATCGGTCGGGGAGCTACAGTACAGCTGTCAGGGGAAAATGTGTATCATCAGTCGGGGAGCTACAGTACAGCATTCAGGGGAAAGCGCGTATCATCAGTCGGGGAGCTACAGTACAGCAGTCAGGGGAAAGTGCGTATCATCAGCCGGGGAGTTACAGTACAGCAGTCAGGGGAAAGTGTGTATCATCAGTCGGGGAGTTACAGTACAGCATTCAGGGGAAAGTGCGTATCATCAGTCGGGGAGCTACAGTACAGCAGTCAGGGGAAAGTGCGTATCATCAGCCGGGGAGCTACAGTATAGCAGTCAGGGGAAAGTGTGTATCATCAGTCGGGGAGCTACAGTACAGCAGTCAGGGGTAAGTGTGTATCATCAGTCGGGGAGTTACAGTACAGCTGTCAGGGGTAAGTGTGTATCATCAGTCGGGGAGTTACAGTACAGCTGTCAGGGGTAAGTGTGTATTATCAGTCGGGGAGTTACAGTACAGCCGTCAGGGCAAAGCGTGTATCATCAGTCGGGGAGTTACAGTACAGCAGTCAGGGGAAAGTGCGTATCATTAGTCGGGGAGCTGCAGTACAGCAGTCAGGGGAAAGCGCGTATCATCAGTTCGGGAGTTACAGTACAGCAGTCAGGGGAAAGCGTGTATCATCAGTTGGGGAGTTACAGTACAGCCGTCAGGGGAAAGCATGTATCATCAGTCGGGGAGCTACAGTGCAGCAGTCAGGGGAAAGCGCGTACCATCAGTCGGGGAGTTACAGTACAGCAGTCAGGGGAAAATGTGCATCATCAGTCGGGGAGTTACAGTACAGCAATCAGTGGAAAGTGCGTATCATCAGTCGGGGAGCTGCAGTACAGCAGTCAGGGGAAAATGTGTATCATCAGTTGGGGAGCTACAGTACAACAGTCAGGGGAAAGCGTGTATCATCAGTCGGGGAGTTACAGTACAGCAGTCAGGGGAAAGTGTGTATCATCAGTCGGGGAGCTACAGTACAGCATTCAGGGGAAAGCGCGTATCATCAGTCGGGGAGCTACAGTACAGCAGTCAGGGGAAAGTGCGTATCATCAGCCGGGGAGTACAGTACAGCAGTCAGGGGAAAGCGTGTATCATCAGTCGGGGAGTTACAGTACAGCTGTCAGGGGAAAATGTGTATCATCAGTCGGGGAGCTACAGTACAGCATTCAGGGGAAAGCGCGTATCATCAGTTGGGGAGCTACAGTACAGCAGTCAGGGGAAAGTGCGTATCATCAGCCGGGGAGCTACAGTACAGCAGTCAGGGGAAAGTGTGTATCATCAGTCGGGGAGCTACAGTACAGCAGTCAGGGGAAAGTGCGTATCATCAGCCGGGGAGCTACAGTACAGCAGTCAGGGGAAAGTGTGTATCATCAGTCGGGGAGTTACAGTACAGCTGTCAGGGGTAAGTGTGTATCGTCAGTCGGGGAGTTACAGTACAGCCGTCAGGGCAAAGCGTGTATCATCAGTCGGGGAGTTACAGTACAGCAGTCAGCGAAAGCGCGTATCATCAGTTGGCGAGTTACAGTACAGCAGTCAGGGGAAAGTGCGTATCATCAGTCAGGGAGCTGCAGTACAGCAGTCAGGGGAAAGCGCGTATCAACAGTTGGGGAGTTACAGTACAGCAGTCAGGGGAAAGCGTGTATCATCAGTCGGTGAGTTACAGTACAGCATTCAGGGGAAAGCGCGTATCATCAGTCGGGGAGCTACAGTACAGCAGTCAGCGGAAAGCGCGTATCATCAGTCGGTGAGCTACAGTACAGCAGTCAGGGGAAAGTGCGTATCATCGGTCAGGGAGCTGCAGTACAGCAGTCAGGGGAAAGCGTGTATCAACAGTTGGGGAGTTACAGTACAGCAGTCAGGGGAAAGCGTGTATCATCAGTTGGGGAGTTACAGTACAGCAGTCAGTGGAAAGTGCGTATCATCAGTCGGGGAGCTACAGTACAGCAGTCAGGGGAAAGTGTGTATCATCGGTCGGGGAGCTACAGTACAGCTGTCAGGGGAAAATGTGTATCATCAGCCGGGGAGCTACAGTACAGCAGTCAGGGGAAAGTGTGTATCATCAGTCGGGGAGCTACAGTACAGCTGTCAGGGGTAAGTGTGTATCATCAGTCGGGGAGTTACAGTACAGCCGTCAGGGCAAAGTGTGTATCATCAGTCGGGGAGCTGCAGTACAGCAGTCAGCGAAAGCGCGTATCATCAGTCGGGGAGCTACAGTACAGCAGTCAGGGGAAAGTGCGTATCATCGGTCGGGGAGCTACAGTACAGCTGTCAGGGGAAAATGTGTATCATCAGTCGGGGAGCTACAGTACAGCATTCAGGGGAAAGCGCGTATCATCAGTCGGGGAGCTACAGTACAGCAGTCAGGGGAAAGTGCGTATCATCAGCCGGGGAGTTACAGTACAGCAGTCAGGGGAAAGTGTGTATCATCAGTCGGGGAGTTACAGTACAGCATTCAGGGGAAAGTGCGTATCATCAGTCGGGGAGCTACAGTACAGCAGTCAGGGGAAAGTGCGTATCATCAGCCGGGGAGCTACAGTACAGCAGTCAGGGGAAAGTGTGTATCATCAGTCGGGGAGCTACAGTACAGCAGTCAGGGGTAAGTGTGTATCATCAGTCGGGGAGTTACAGTACAGCTGTCAGGGGTAAGTGTGTATCATCAGTCGGGGAGTTACAGTACAGCTGTCAGGGGTAAGTGTGTATTATCAGTCGGGGAGTTACAGTACAGCCGTCAGGGCAAAGCGTGTATCATCAGTCGGGGAGTTACAGTACAGCAGTCAGGGGAAAGTGCGTATCATTAGTCGGGGAGCTGCAGTACAGCAGTCAGGGGAAAGCGCGTATCATCAGTTGGGGAGTTACAGTACAGCCGTCAGGGGAAAGCATGTATCATCAGTCGGGGAGCTACAGTGCAGCAGTCAGGGGAAAGCGCGTACCATCAGTCGGGGAGTTACAGTACAGCAGTCAGGGGAAAATGTGCATCATCAGTTGGAGAGTTAATTTACAGCATTCAGGGGAAAATGTGCATCATCAGTCGGGGAGTTATAGTACAGCAATCAGTGGAAAGTGCGTATCATCAGTCGGGGAGCTGCAGTACAGCAGTCAGGGGAAAATGTGTATCATCAGTCGGGGAGTTACAGTACAGCATTCAGGGGAAAGCGCGTATCATCAGTCGGGGAGCTACAGTACAGCAGTCAGGGGAAAGTGCGTATCATCAGCCGGGGAGCTACAGTACAGCAGTCAGGGGAAAGCGTGTATCATCAGTCGGGGAGTTACAGTACAGCTGTCAGGGGAAAATGTGTATCATCAGTCGGGGAGCTACAGTACAGCATTCAGGGGAAAGCGCGTATCATCAGTCGGGGAGCTACAGTACAGCAGTCAGGGGAAAGTGCGTATCATCAGCCGGGGAGCTACAGTACAGCAGTCAGGGGAAAGTGTGTATCATCAGTCGGGGAGCTACAGTACAGCAGTCTGGGGAAAGTGCGTATCATCAGTCGGGGAGTTACAGTACAGCTGTCAGGGGTAAGTGTGTATCGTCAGTCGGGGAGTTACAGTACAGCCGTCAGGGCAAAGCGTGTATCATCAGTCGGGGAGTTACAGTACAGCAGTCAGCGAAAGCGCGTATCATCAGTTGGCGAGTTACAGTACAGCAGTCAGGGGAAAGTGCGTATCATCAGTCAGGGAGCTGCAGTACAGCAGTCAGGGGAAAGCGCGTATCAACAGTTGGGGAGTTACAGTACAGCAGTCAGGGGAAAGCGTGTATCATCAGTCGGTGAGTTACAGTACAGCATTCAGGGGAAAGCGCGTATCATCAGTCGGGGAGCTACAGTACAGCAGTCAGCGGAAAGCGCGTATCATCAGTCGGTGAGCTACAGTACAGCAGTCAGGGGAAAGTGCGTATCATCGGTCAGGGAGCTGCAGTACAGCAGTCAGGGGAAAGCGTGTATCAACAGTTGGGGAGTTACAGTACAGCAGTCAGGGGAAAGCGTGTATCATCAGTTGGGGAGTTACAGTACAGCAGTCAGTGGAAAGTGCGTATCATCAGTCGGGGAGCTACAGTACAGCAGTCAGGGGAAAGTGTGTATCATCGGTCGGGGAGCTACAGTACAGCTGTCAGGGGAAAATGTGTATCATCAGCCGGGGAGCTACAGTACAGCAGTCAGGGGAAAGTGTGTATCATCAGTCGGGGAGCTACAGTACAGCTGTCAGGGGTAAGTGTGTATCATCAGTCGGGGAGTTACAGTACAGCCGTCAGGGCAAAGTGTGTATCATCAGTCGGGGAGCTGCAGTACAGCAGTCAGCGAAAGCGCGTATCATCAGTCGGGGAGCTACAGTACAGCAGTCAGGGGAAAGCGTGTATCATTAGTTGGGGAGCTACAGTACAACAGTCAGGGGAAAGCGCGTATTATCAGTCAGGGATTTACAGTACAGCAGTCAGGGAAAAATGTGTATCATCAGTTGGGGAGCTACAGTACAACAGTCAGGGGAAAGCGCGTATTATCAGTCAGGGAGCTACAGTACAGCAGTCAGGGGAAAATGTGTATCATCATTCGGGGAGCTACAGTACAACAGTCAGGGGAAAGTGTGTATCATCAGTCAGGGAGCTACAGTACAGCAGTCAGGGGAAAGCATGTATCATCAGTCGGGGAGTTACAGTACAGCAGTCAGGGGAAAGCGCGTATCATCAGTCGGGGAGTTACAGTACAGCAGTCAGGGGAAAGTGCGTATCATCAGTCGGGGAGCTACAGTACAGCAGTCAGGGGAAAGTGCGTATCATCAGTCGGGGAGTTACAGTACAGCAGTCAGGGGAAAGTGCGTATCATCAGTCGGGGAGTTACAGTACAGCAGTCAGGGGAAAGTGCGTATCATCAGTCGGGGAGCTGCAGTACAGCCGTCAGGGGAAAATGTGTATCATCAGTTGGGGAGCTACAGTACAACAGTCAGGGGATAGCGTGTATCATCAGTCGGGGAGTTACAGTACAGCAGTCAGGGGAAAGTGTGTATCATCAGTCGGTGAGCTACAGTACAGCATTCAGGGGAAAGCGCGTATCATCAGTCGGGGAGCTACAGTACAGCAGTCAGGGGAAAGTGCGTATCATCAGCCGGGGAGCTACAGTACAGCAGTCAGGGGAAAGCGTGTATCATCAGTCGGGGAGTTACAGTACAGCTGTCAGGGGAAAATGTGTATCATCAGTCGGGGAGCTACAGTACAGCATTCAGGGGAAAGCGCGTATCATCAGTCGGGGAGCTACAGTACAGCAGTCAGGGGAAAGTGCGTATCATCAGCCGGGGAGCTACAGTACAGCAGTCAGGGGAAAGTGTGTATCATCAGTCGGGGAGCAACAGTACAGCAGTCTGGGGAAAGTGCGTATCATCAGTCGGGGAGTTACAGTACAGCTGTCAGGGGTAAGTGTGTATCGTCAGTCGGGGAGTTACAGTACAGCCGTCAGGGCAAAGCGTGTATCATCAGTCGGGGAGTTACAGTACAGCAGTCAGCGAAAGCGCGTATCATCAGTTGGCGAGTTACAGTACAGCAGTCAGGGGAAAGTGCGTATCATCAGTCAGGGAGCTGCAGTACAGCAGTCAGGGGAAAGCGCGTATCAACAGTTGGGGAGTTACAGTACAGCAGTCAGGGGAAAGCGTGTATCATCAGTCGGTGAGTTACAGTACAGCATTCAGGGGAAAGCGCGTATCATCAGTCGGGGAGCTACAGTACAGCAGTCAGCGGAAAGCGCGTATCATCAGTCGGTGAGCTACAGTACAGCAGTCAGGGGAAAGTGCGTATCATCGGTCAGGGAGCTGCAGTACAGCAGTCAGGGGAAAGCGTGTATCAACAGTTGGGGAGTTACAGTACAGCAGTCAGGGGAAAGCGTGTATCATCAGTTGGGGAGTTACAGTACAGCAGTCAGTGGAAAGTGCGTATCATCAGTCGGGGAGCTACAGTACAGCAGTCAGGGGAAAGTGTGTATCATCGGTCGGGGAGCTACAGTACAGCTGTCAGGGGAAAATGTGTATCATCAGCCGGGGAGCTACAGTACAGCAGTCAGGGGAAAGTGTGTATCATCAGTCGGGGAGCTACAGTACAGCTGTCAGGGGTAAGTGTGTATCATCAGTCGGGGAGTTACAGTACAGCCGTCAGGGCAAAGTGTGTATCATCAGTCGGGGAGCTGCAGTACAGCAGTCAGCGAAAGCGCGTATCATCAGTCGGGGAGCTACAGTACAGCAGTCAGGGGAAAGCGTGTATCATTAGTTGGGGAGCTACAGTACAACAGTCAGGGGAAAGCGCGTATTATCAGTCAGGGATTTACAGTACAGCAGTCAGGGAAAAATGTGTATCATCAGTTGGGGAGCTACAGTACAACAGTCAGGGGAAAGCGCGTATTATCAGTCAGGGAGCTACAGTACAGCAGTCAGGGGAAAATGTGTATCATCATTCGGGGAGCTACAGTACAACAGTCAGGGGAAAGTGTGTATCATCAGTCAGGGAGCTACAGTACAGCAGTCAGGGGAAAGCATGTATCATCAGTCGGGGAGTTACAGTACAGCAGTCAGGGGAAAGTGTGTATCATCAGTCGGGGAGTTACAGTACTGCAGTCAGGGGAAAGTGTGTATCATCAGTCGGGGAGTTACAGTACAGCAGTCAGGGGAAAGCGCGTATCATCAGTCGGGGAGCTACAGTACAGCAGTCAGGGGAAAGCATGTATCATCAGTCGGCGAGTTACAGTACAGCAGTCAGCGGAAAGTGCGTATCATCAGTCGGGGAGTTACAGTACAGCAGTCAGGGGAAAGCGCGTATCATCAGTCGGGGAGTTACAGTACAGCAGTCAGGGGAAAGCATGTATCATCAGTCGGCGAGTTACAGTACAGCAGTCAGCGGAAAGTGCGTATCATCAGTCGGTGAGCTACAGTACAGCAGTCAGGGGAAAGTGCGTATCATCAGTCGGGGAGCTACAGTACAGCAGTCAGCGGAAAGCGCGTATCATCAGTCGGTGAGCTACAGTACAGCAGTCAGGGGAAAGTGCGTATCATCGGTCAGGGAGCTGCAGTACAGCAGTCAGGGGAAAGCGCGTATCATCAGTCGGGGAGTTACAGTACAGCAGTCAGGGGAAAGTGCGTATCATCAGTCGGGGAGCTACAGTACAGCAGTCAGGGGAAAGCGCGTATCATCAGTCGGGGAGTTACAGTACAGCAGTCAGGGGAAAGCATGTGTCATCAGTCAGCGAGTTACAGTACAGCAGTCAGCGGAAAGCGCGTATCATCAGTCGGTGAGCTACAGTACAGCAGTCAGGGGAAAGCGCGTATCATCAGTCGGGGAGCTACAGTACAGCAGTCAGCGGAAAGCGCGTATCATCAGTCGGTGAGCTACAGTACAGCAGTCAGGGGAAAGTGCGTATCATCGGTCAGGGAGCTGCAGTACAGCAGTCAGGGGAAAGCGCGTATCATCAGTCGGGGAGTTACAGTACAGCAGTCAGGGGAAAGTGCGTATCATCAGTCGGGGAGCTACAGTACAGCAGTCAGGGGAAAGTGCGTATCATCAGTCGGGGAGTTACAGTACAGCAGTCAGGGGAAAGTGCGTATCATCAGTCCGGGAGTTACAGTACAGCAGTCAGGGGAAAATGTGTATCATCAGTCGGGGAGTTACAGTACAGCAGTCAGGGGAAAGCGTGTATCATCAGTCGGGGAGTTACAGTACAGCAGTCAGGGGAAAGTGCGTATCATCAGTCGGGGAGTTACAGTACAGCAGTCAGGGGAAAATGTGTATCATCAGTTGGGGAGCTACAGTACAACAGTCAGGGGAAAGCGCGTATTATCAGTCAGGGATTTACAGTACAGCAGTCAGGGGAAAATGTGTATCATCAGTCGGGGAGTTACAGTACAACAGTCAGGGGAAAGTGTGTATCATCAGTCAGGGAGCTACAGTACAGCAGTCAGGGGAAAGCGTGTATCATCAGTCGGGGAGCTACAGTACAGCAGTCAGGGGAAAGTGTGTATCATCAGTCGGGGAGTTACAGTACAGCAGTCAGGGGAAAGCGTGTATCATCAGTCGGGGAGTTACAGTACAGCAGTCAGGGGAAAGCGTGTATCATCAGTCGGGGAGCTACAGTTCAGCAGTCAGAGGAAAGCGTGTATCATCAGTCGGGGAGCTACAGTACAGCAGTCAGGGGAAAGCGTGTATCATCAGTCGGGGAGTTACAGTACAGCAGTCAGGGGAAAGCATGTATCATCAGTCGGCGAGTTACAGTACAGCAGTCAGCGGAAAGCGCGTATCATCAGTCGGTGAGCTACAGTACAGCAGTCAGGGGAAAGCGCGTATCATCAGTCGGGGAGCTACAGTACAGCAGTCAGCGGAAAGCGCGTATCATCAGTCGGTGAGCTACAGTACAGCAGTCAGGGGAAAGTGCGTATCATCGGTCAGGGAGCTGCAGTACAGCAGTCAGGGGAAAGTGCGTATCATCAGTCAGGGAGTTACAGTACAGCAGTCAGGGGAAAGCGTGTATCATGAGTCGGGGGGAGTTACAGTACAGCAGTCAGGGGAAAGCGTGTATCGTGAGTCGGGGGAGTTACAGTACAGCAGTCAGGGGAAAGCGTGTATCGTGAGTCGGGGGAGTTACAGTACAGCAGTCAGGGGTCTGCTCGGTGATGTCTATTTTTGCTTGTTGAACTTCAATGTGACTGGCTCGTTCCAGGGAACAAGGGCTGGCCTGTGCGGGATCGCTCTGTTGTGTACCCATAAAAAACAGCATGACAGTGTCTCATGTCATTTGTTCAAAATCACACTGGTTCATTTCTCTCGCCCATGATGAAGTCTGTGTTACAGCCTGAGCAGCATGATTTAGAAGCATAGCTGGCTTCCCCCAGGTGCAGGGTGCCATTGACCGTACACACATGGCACTGAGAGGGCAGTGCCACAACGCTCGGGAATTCAGTAACAGGAAGTAATTCCATTCCATTCATGTTCTGGTGATCATCACCACCACTTTATGGAGGTGTGTGCCCACTACCCTGGCAGCTGCCATGGCTCCTACATAACTCTCATATATTTGGTGTGTTTGAGGGTCTAGGTTCCTTCGAAGGCCGGTTACTTGGGGACAAGGGCTACGTACTATGATCAGGGATCATGCCACCATTACACAAACCCCTAGCGGATGTGGAGTGCAGGTAAATGCTGTCCATGCTTTGATCAGGACACGGGTGGAGTGGATGATGGATCTGCTGAACATGTGGGTCTACTGCTTGGCCTGGTCTAGGGGTCCCCCCCATTATAGTCCTGATAGGGTGTGCCTCTTCACCCTGGCATGCTATACTTTGTACATCTGGAGCCAGAAATGAGACAATGTGATAGTTGCTGAAGAACCGGGGTAATGGGAGCAGCCTTCTGAGGAGGTCAGGAAGCTGCGGAAGAGGAAACTCTCCTTGTGCCTGCCAGAGCTCAGGTGCCTCAGGCATTGCATCCCAAACAGGATCTAATTGACACCCTGTTCCAGTTAACAGGAGCTGGGTACAGCAGATCATTATAAACCGCTAAATATTCACTGATCATGATGCTGGCATTTGGTCTACTTTGTGGGAGGTGAAATGTGATCACTATTGATTTTGATTGTATTCCCCATTGTTGGCTAGAAATAAAAGCTTTGAAATTTACATCTTTAACACTGTCCGGTTGCTTGCTTGTATGTCTGGGCAATGACCAGTGACCTGCTCTACACTGGGCAGTGAGGACACAGTAATGGTGACACGGAGAGGGTGTTTAGATGAGGTGTAACCAAGGACATGTGGTTGTCACACAATGACTAGGGTGTGTCAATCATGCCAGTTACATGCCATGGGAAGCTTGGCTTTGTGGCTGATGTGCCGTTATGTTGGCAGTGAGGAGCAATGCTGGATTGTTAACATTTGCTTGATGCATGACGGCCTTTCAAAGATTACACGAGCGTAAGGGATGCTGGCCTTTCAGTGGCTATCTCCTGTGTGGCCATAAGACCATAAGACATAGGAGTGGAAGTAAGGCCATTCGGCCCATCGAGTCCACTCCGCCATTTAAATCATGGCTGATGGGCATTTCAACACCACTTCCCTGCACTCTCCCCGTAGCCCTTGATTCCTTCTCAGATCCAGTTGGTCCACGAAGGGCATGCGATAAAATTGAGAAAGAATCAGTAATGAGGAATGGCAGATAGTTAATGCATGAGTTTGGTAAGAGCTGGCAAGAAATCTCACTCATCTTCAACAATCCCTCCAAAATTCTCAAAGCAATTCACATGTAGCCAAAATAGTGCATGATTCAGCCCAAAGTTTCATTATCCAGGTCATTTATGGAGATCAGAAACGCAGTATGTTCAAACAATGAGTGTAGAAAATATCAACTTTATACCTCTCCTTCCTGAGTGACCTACTGCCAGCATTAGTTCCATTGGAAACTCCAGTCAAAATCTTCACCTCCAGCTTCACTTTATATCTAGTATGAGCATTATCTTTGCTGGGATTCCAGTCAAAATTCTCACCTCTGGTCTGACAATTCATCTCTTACAGGACTCTCTATTGCTGATTTTGGCTTTGCCTATTTTTCCTCATCCCCTTCTGGAGTGACCATCTTTCCTGGCGGAAATGTTCCATCCTCATCTCTTCCCCTCCTGTTTATGTTAGCAGATCATTGAAAGACAAAGGGTACTACATTATTCCATCCTACCCAAATGTGATGAATTGTCTCCTCTTCATCCAACAAATTGCCAATTAGGTTCAGATCAAATAAATTATGTTAGGATTGAAGGTGAGTGTGTGCTGAGATGCGTACGCTTCTCTCAGTCACTGGATAAATTCACTAAACCATGAGGAAACTGAAGTACCATCCGTGACTCCTCAGATACTGAAGCAGTCCATGTTCAAATGCAACAAGATCTGGTCAATGTCCAAGTTTGGGGTGACAAATAACGTTAGTGCCAAACAAATGCTAAACAATGACCATCTACAATAAGAGACAATCTAATCACCATTCTGTGGTGTTACCATAGTTGAGTCCCGCACTATCAACATCCTGGAGTTTATCATTGGCAACAAACTCAAATGGGACTTTTACTTAAATAAGTGCTCCAAAATCAGGTCAGAGACTAGGAATACTGCAGTATGTGACTCATCTCCTAACTCTTCCATCTACAAGGCTTAAGTCAGGAATGTGAGGGAATACTCCCCGCTTGCCTGGATAGGGACATCTCAAGAAGCATCCAGGACAACGGAGCCTGCTTAATTGGCACCACATTCACAAGCATCCAGCCCTTCCACCACCAAAGTCCAGCCACAGCAGTGTGTACAATCTACAAGGTGCTCTGCACAAATCCACCGTAGATCCTGAGACAGCACCTTCAAAGTCCACAACCACTTTGGTCTAGAAGGACAGGGCAATAGATACACAGGAACAGCACCGCCTGTAAGATTCCCTCCAAGACACACACCATCCCTATTTGGAAATATATCACCATTCGTTCATTTTCACTGAGTTAAAATCCTGGAATTCTCTCTCTAAAGGCATTTTGGGTCTATCTACAGCACATACACTGTATCGGTCCAAGAAGACAGCTCACCACCACTTTCTTAACGGCAACTAGAGACAGGCCATAAATATCGGTTCAGCCAGTGATGCCCATATCCCATGAATGATTAAATAAAAACAAAGTTCTGCGAGCTGGATGTTTCTTGAGGTGGCAGGTGATTTCAGGAAACTTGGCAGATCCAACACATTTCAAAATATCTTGCTGTATTTCATTCCAGAGAGGAGGGAACAGATTTAAGTCAGGTATCTGCCATTATGACAATGGATACGGGCACATGATTGGTCTGGAAGGCTGGAATGCCCACCTCCCTTTACCGGGCTCTGACAATAAGCTTCAGTGATCTTAAGACAAGGAGAAGGAAAAAAGACATCATCCAAGGTTCTCAGTCATGACTACTATATAAGACCTTTGTAAAACCTTTGTGTACTGAGTGAGGATGAGGAAAGATTTGCACCAACTGATATTTTAACCTCCTATCTCACTCTTGATGCACGTTCCCTGATTTACAATCCTCTGATGGATAGTGCAAACATGCACCTCTACCTTCGCTTCCCTAATCTTTATCATATGCTATTTTGTGTCTTTTCCCTTTTTGGATGCCCGAGCGATTTCATCAGTCAGAAGAGGAACACCAGTAAGTGTGAACACAGCACAGTCGTAACACCAGGTCAGGCACTCAAACTGCACATAATGTAGACTATAGCAATAAAGACATGATCTGCACGTAGTGACATACAGACCATCAGTGGACTGCAGTCGGGCCGGGGACAAATTATAGCCAAAGTGCCAGCTCCCCAGAGGTTGGAACTGCATGCCAAGGGAACACAGATGGAGACTTTGTCGGAGGGACCTTACAGGAAAACAAAGATGGGTGCACACGTGAAGAATTGGTGCAATGGCAAGCCTGCTGGAAAGTTTGAAGGCAACATAAAGCAAAAATGGAGAACTCTAGAGCCACCAATGGTGCAGGACTTTGCGCAGAGCAATCTGCGGTTTGTCCTTCCACACGTGAAGGAGGTGGTGAACTCTGTCATCAAACTTCACTCCCTGCCCAAAAACAAAACATGATGCAATGTCAAATGGCTGATACAAGAGCCTGCATGGCAACAATAAGAACAGCTAACCAACATCTGGGTGCCACTCTGACTGTGTCCTTGCTGGAACCATCCAACATTGCCTGGTGAGGCCATTCTGATGTAGAGCCTCTTGGCCTAATTCTGGTCAAGGTAATCCTTTAATGTCATCAGGCATCTCCTCCAGCTTTCAAACAGCCACACCATAGCCACTGAAGGAGCTCTACTTTGGAACACTAACATCGGCAAAGACACATGAAAGGTAGGCACTGAGTGAACACACAATGTTGATTAGTTGACTTTGTATGCATCATGGCATCACCTCTACTTTTCTCGTGCAACCTCAAGGCAGAGCTGACATGTGCAGTCAATAACACTCTGTGCCATGGGGAAACTTCATGAAGCTACTGTGTCTGCTTGTCTTTGGCCAGAGAGAAGAATATCTGTTTAGATCTCCCTGAGCAGGGAATTTCAGCTATTTGCCTTATGCAGCAATAGATGGCAAACGTTGAGATGTAAGTATCCCCAGTTTAACCTGGAAGGACTCATAAATGTTCATTGCCATAGTCACCTACATAGCTGCAGCCACTGTTGTCTTTGCTCTGCTCTGAGCTTGTGGCTGCAGAATGAGGCAGAGAACATTGAGCTTGGCCTTAACGATGCACAGATGTCCCACACAATGTTCCTCACTGTGTTTCAAGTTGGAGGATTGTACCCAGAACATCCTGGGACTATATGGCCTCCTGCTAAGAACCCACCTCTCCCTCTCCTCCTCTTTGTCCACGCTGGCTCATTGTCCAACTCACGCTTTCTTTCAAACAGAATGCTCTGCAGTATCCGGGAATTGTGACATCGAGAAAAATAGTTCAGCACCTCTCACATCAATGCCTTGTAGATTTTATCCGAACTGAAACTGCAGAATGCTCTAAACACTTGTAGGTTTGCAGAATCAGCCAAAAGAAATGACTAGCCTGTAAGTTAGCCAATGATGCCTCAATGAGGATCTGGGAGATCTTTCCTGCTGCTGCGTATATATTTAGCTGTGCAAGGTTAAAAGTGGGTATCAACTAGAACCCTAAATATTACCAATAATGTCAAATCTACCTTCCATTCATGGTTTTGACCCTGACAGTCTATTATCTTTGGTGTATGAGCACCAATTTGTCCCTTTCAATTCACCCTGAAGATGGACCAGTGTACTGCGGAGCTTCAAGTCCCAAACAGCTGGCATTTTCAAGCCCAATCTCTTGCACAGCCAGAGATAAAGTGAGTGATCCATTTAATGCAATGCAAAGGAGTAAATAACAATGAGGAAATTCCAGATATGCTAGATATAAGAAGAAGGAGCACCACTAGCGATTGAGAATCCAGTCATGGAGAGATACCTAAATGGATAAGAAACAACCATTTAATTAATGTGCCACTATAACCAAAACTGTGACAACAGTTAAAATAATGAATGGAGTTTTAAATAAGGTGCAAAACAAACAAGGCTGGCAGGGGAAAATGGGAAAAATGTTGTGGAAGTGCTGGTGTTGGACTGGGGTGGACAAGGTCAGAAATCGCACAACACCAATTTATAGTCCAACTGGTTTAGTTGAAATCACAAATTTTTGTTTCTTCTTCATGTGTTGGTGAGAGGCTTAGTATCAGACACAGAACTTTTAAGTAAAAGATCAAAGGGTCACACTGCTGATGAGGGTGTATTAAACAAACCTAAGATGCTGTTACATCTTTAATCACTTAGAAGGTTTTAATTGATAAGTACGAATAATTAAATCCCAAATTCCTTCCACGTCGTCGCCCTGACAGTACTAAAGGTTTTATCAATGTAAAGAAGAGGTGACATTTTAGGTCTGACATTGTATGCTAGGTCTTGTTTAGAATCTGTTTGTGTTTTGGTTTGGAGTCAAATAAAGCAAACAAGCATGGGAAAATCAAACAAAATTTTCCATCTTTTATACATTGGATCAAAATCTCATGCGTCTAAAAACTGCTGCATATGATGAGTGATTAACATTATCCTGTCTTTTATTCAACAGAGGTACAATACCATTTCATTTAAAACCACTTAACATCTCCACTAAAATAGCAGAGAAATGTCATACCATTATATTAAATGGCTGTTGGTTGATGCTGCCAGTAGCATTATGTATTTATGTTAATAATGTGCATTTATGGAAAAATGTACAGTATTACGAGACAGAGGAAATAAATACTGCGGGTTATCAATATCAGAACAGAAAACAGTCTCAGCGGCAGCTCGTCTGAGTACGGGAAGTTGCTGGTTTTCAGACTCCACAGTGACAGTTCCTACTCCTCATTTCAAACCAGTTGTATACATTTATAGGGGAGTGCTGGCAAATTTAAAGTTGTTGCTCACTTGATCTTTGAAAGCAAGTAATTAGGAGAAGGATGTTTCAAAATGTTTTGTTACCGTTTGATTTGAAGGTTTAAATTAGCAACTTTGAAAAGATTTCACTGATGTCTAATAATTTAACGAGGTTTAGTACTTAATTTTAGCGAAATGCGAAATTTGTAAGGCTGCATCTGCTGATACCCAAGACACTTCTAAAAATATGCAATGGATAAGTAGCAAACAGATAGGAATAAAAAGAATTGAATGGAAGTATTAATTGGTAAATGTTAACAAAAGGGTCAAGCAATGTGGATTTTTTCATCAATTAAAAAAAAAATCAGCTTTTTATATTGCCAAGCATGCACAGAACTAGAAAAATCAAAACTGAACATGGGTAGTCGGAAGTTATCAGTGGATTATCAAGTCAGAAAAGTCTATTGCGCAGAAAAAAGCTTTTTGGTGAATTGAGTTAATGTCAGTCAAAAACAATCGCCTAACTGTTCTAAGATAACAAAGTGTGGAGCTGGACGAACACAGCAGGCCAAGCAGCATCTCAGGAGCACAAAAGCTGACGTTTCGGGCCTAGACCCTTCATCAGAGAGGGGAATGGGGAGAGGGAACTGGAATAAATAGGGAGAGAGGGGGAGGCGGATCGAAGATGGAGAGAAAATAAGATAGGTGGAGAGGAGAGTATAGGTGGGGAGGTAGGGAGGGGATAGGTCAGTCCAGGGAAGATGGGCAAGTCAAGGAGGCAGGATGAGGTGGTAGGTAGGAGGCCTAACTGTTCTAATCCTGTTTTCCAGCACATAGCCTTGCATGCCTTGGAACTTGGTCCACCTAAATGCTTCTTAAATGTTATGTAGGTTTCTACCTCTACCACCCTTACTGGCAGTGAGCTCTAGAGTCCTGCTCTGAGTGAAAATCAATTTCCTCACATCTGCTCTAGACATCGCATCCTTGTCTTAAATCTGTGCCCTCGGTCTTTGAGCTCTTCACCAAGGGGAATGTTTCTTCCTGTCTACCCTGTCCATGCCCCTCATAATTTTACACATTTCAATTATGCTCACCCCTCTGTCTCCTCTGCTCCATGGAAAACAGCTCGGTCTATCCAATCTCTCTTCATAGCTAGGCTAGGCAACATCCTAGTAAATTTTCTATGCACCTTCTAGAGAACAATTGCATCCCTGCTATATTGTGGATTCCAAAACTGAACGCAATACTCTAGCTATGGCATAACCAACACTTAATTAGTTTCAGCATAACTTCCTTGGTCATAAACTCTATGCCTTGGCCAATAAAGTCAGGTGTCCCAAGTGAAGACTTCAAAACCAATATTTAAGAGATTGGTGGACACGCAGTCCAAGGTTTCTCTGATAGTGCTTCCCAGGGTCCTACCATTCATCAAGTATTTCCTTGTCTTGTTTGTCCTGCCCAGGTACATGGCCTCACACTTTTATCCACATTAATTTTCATTTGTCACTGGTTAGCCCATCTGTCCACATCTTCCTGTAGTCTTTGGGTATCCTTCCTACTATTTACCACCCTTGAATTTTTAGATCATCTGCAAACTTACTGATAAGCCCTTTTACATTCAAGTCTAAGTTGTTCATTTATGCTGCAAACAGTAAGGGCCCCAACACTGTTTCCTGTGGAACGTAATTGGGTATAGGCTTCTGGTTACAAAAATACCCCTCTGCTTCCTATCTCACAGCTAGTTCTCTGTACAATTTGCCAAACTTTCCTTGGATCCTATGGGTTCTTGCTTTCACTATCAGTCTCCATGCGGGATCTTATCAAAAACCATGCCGAGTCATCAAATGTATTGCCCTCATCCATACACCTGGTCATCTCTTTGAAAAATTCAATGAAGTTGGCCAGACAATGACCTCCCTTTAACAAAGCCATGCTGACTATTCTTGATTTGTCCCTGCCTTTGTAAGTGCTTGTTTGTTGGTGTTAGAAAACATTTTGAACTCAAAAACAAATCCATACATTCTCATACTCAATAGCTAAGACAACAACAATTACAAAGTTTCACTTTCACACCCTATACTCACATCAATATCCACTCACATCAATATCCACTCCACAAAGTAATATTCAATACTAACACTGTTATCAAATGGCTATTTTGTAGCCAACTCCTTCAGCTGTATATCAATGACTTTACCATCATTACAAGCTCAGAACTATGCTGCTGGTGAGAATGCACAATGAGGAGATATATTTGCAATTCTTTAAATATTAAGCAGTCCATGAGTGTATGCAGAAAGATATGGGCAAGAGCTAGCACTGGGCTGATAAGAAGGAAGCAATTTGCCTGTATCACAGACTCATCATCAACATTTGTTGACAACTGTGGTTGGATTGCCCGCTGTCAAATTCCATGGGGTTTCACCTGAGATCTAATGCTCGAGGTGCAGTGAATTTGGCTCTTGTAAATGCCCTGTTTACAAGAGTGGGCCAGAGGCTGGTAATTTTGCAATAATTGGCCGACCTCCTGTCTCCCCAATGCCTGCTTACCACCTGCAAGGGTGCAAGTCAGGAGTGTGGTGGAATATTCTCAACTTGCCTGGATGACATTAGGAATTCAATATCTGCCAGGACCATTACCTACAACATTTACTCCTTTCACCACTGGCGCACCATGGCCACAGTATATAACATTCACAATATGCACTGCAGCAACACACTTCTCAAACTTGCAAGCTTTCAAACACCACTAAGGAAAGAGTCTTGATCTTCAAGCTTAATTCTACATTACATACATCAGAACAGATATACAGATATATTCCTTTCACTTCCTTAATTGTCACAAGGTCAAAATTTTGGGTAGCACAGTGAAAGCATGTTCTTCAAATGGTTTGCAGCAACTAATATAAAAAAACTCACATCAATTAGTACAATTAGAATTCAGCAATAAACACCAGTATTAAGAGCAGTGGCCATACACTCAGAATGTAAAACGAGGCAAGAGGGACAGAATCTGAGCATTTATAATTTCACATGGCAGGAAGCTGGGAAGGAATGTTTATGAGCCACCTGTTTTTGTTTTGAGAATATGGTCAGGAGATCGAGAAACTTTCTTCATCAATACAAGAACTTAGAAAAGACACAAGGAGAGGTTGGGCCTAAATTGAGGAAAGGGATTCTGACAGGGAAGTCTAGGTTAGCTTTGGTTTGACATTCTCTGAAAATACGAAATAAAGAGTCAGTTAATTAGATCATCTCAATCCCTGTGATAAAGAATAGTACCTTTGTAACTGCTTTTGGAGGTAAAGGCGATGGTGGAAGAAGAGGGCTTCATTGAGACAGTTAGTCATAGAACAGATGCATGACTCAAAACAAGACCATTTCAACGAACATTTTTAATGCCCTAAAAATTCTAAACTCCAGAGATAATGGGAACTGCAGATGCTGGAGAATTCCAAGATAATAAAATGTGAGGCTGGATGAACACAGCAGGCCAAGCAGCATCTCAGGAGCACAAAAGCTGACGTTTCGGGCCTAGACCCTAACTCCACATGGTCACACTCAATACTCATATAAGTACTAGCTCAGTACAGTCATACCCACAACACGTACTAACACCAATGTGGAGGTGCCGGTATTGAACTGAAAGGTCACCTGAGGAAGGAGCAGTGCGATGAAAGCTTGTGGTTGCGAATAAACCTGTCAGACTATAACCTAGTTTTGTGTGACGTCTGACTTCATACTAAGACCAGCATCAAATGGGCTCAATACCAAGATCAGTCTGAATCCATACACTTAAACTCAGTGCAATTTCCACATCCATGAAGAAAAAGAACGCTATACTGATTTATTTCAGTGGCTAACTTCATCAACTTATTTGACAAAGTCTCAAACCAACTGATGTGGTGTTGCTAGATTTCCAACATTTCATTTTTACAATAAGATTATTCCTTAAACTCAAACTTTGGGGTTTCATGGTAGGCATCATACAAAGAGTGCTTATTAGTAGGAACTGAGAGTGTAGAGATGGACTAAGTTGGATGCTCCCGAACTTTGCTGGGGGATGACTGTTTCTGACTTAGGTAAATGACTAGGACTGAGAAATTTAATGAAACTTTAATGATGACGTCAAGCTCAGAGGGAAAATAAAATCAGAAGAAGCAGCTCATGAATTACTAAATTAATTGGACAGTGGTAAGTGTGGAACATATCAGATGAATTTTAATAGAATTAAGTGTAAAGTAAACACATGTTAGAGTCATTTGGTCCGAGAGAACAGAAAGAGATTATTCAGCTCAACGTACCTGGGCTAGTTCTCTGAGGAGTCAGTATAGAATTCCACTCCATTATAAAAGAATTCTCCTCATCTCCAATTCGCACCCCCAACCCCCACCTGCCTAACATTTTATGTTATTAATTTTAAATCTACATCCTTTGCTTGCCAACCCTCTTATCAGTGGAAGCAATTTCTCCCTATCTACCTTGTAAAACTTCTAACTTATGAACAATTCTAGTAAATCTTCCCTTAGTCTTTTCTTCTCTAAGGAAAAAAATGTGGAAGGGAATTTGGAGTATTTCCATGGCCCAACTGTTCTTGTATTTTTTTTATTAATAGCCTTCGCAACTTTATTTGGGACACTCAAATGTTTGTTTATGTGCAGCTCCAGGTCTCTTTATTCCTTGGCTCCTTTTAAACCCATACCATTCATTTTATGTTGGCCCTGTTAATTTTCTCTTCTGAATTCATCACTTCACATTGTTGTATTCAATTTAATCTGTCATGCTATTGCCCATTATACCAGCTGCATCCTCCCAAAATCTATTCGTACACTTTTTTTTCGATTCATATATTTTGAAACTTTCTTCATTTTTAATCTTTGAAAATCCATATCTAGATTTTAGATCTTTCAGCATTATCTGGCATTTAAGTTGCCCTGTATCAAGTTTTACATTTTCTAATTTTGACATCCTGCTCCCCTCCCCCGCAACACCTTTACTGTAACATTGCCCAATGACATTAAACTCTCCTCTTGTGAAGATCAATTAAAAAAATACCTTGGCAATTACCTCTATCTGCAGAAGATTTTTGTTTAATTTCGTCATTGGTGCTACCTTTCCTTTGATTACTCACACATTTATAAAAGGTATCAGCATTTATATTTCATATTATTCACTGATATCTAGATTTCCAGTACTTAGTGTGTTTGATTCTCTAGCAGATTATTAACCTGACATTTGTTGTGAGCCTCATTTTGTTGTTTGACTATCATTTCTTTAATCATCCAGTGAGCTTTAGATTTGGAGGTACTTTCTTTTCAAATCATAGGATTTTTATTTAACCAAATTTAACTCCTTTCTGAAGACTTCCTCATTTTCATTTACTGTTTTACCAGATAATCCTTATTTTCAAACTAGCTGTATCTGTTATTGTTTCAACTCACTGAAATTAACCATCTTCCAGAGGACCATTTGCACGTTTGATTTTTCAATCTTCCTTTTCTGTGGCTATTCTAAACCATATGACCATAAGACATAGGAGTGGAAGTAAGGCCATTCGGCCCATCAAGTCCACTCCGCCATTTAAATCATGGCCGATGGGCATTTCAACACCACTTCCCTGCACTCCCCCCGTGGCCCTTGACTCCTTTTGAGATCAAGAATTTGTCAATCTCTGCCTTGAAGGCATCCAACGTCCTGGCCGCCACTGCACTCCGCGGCAATGAATTCCACAAGCCCACCACTCTCTGGCTGAAGGAATGTTGTCTCATTTCAGTTTTAAATTTACCCCCTCTAATTCTAAGGCTATGCCCACGGGTCCTAGTCTCCCCGCCTAACGGAAACAACTTCCTAGCGTCCACCCTTTCTAAACCATACATTATCTTGTAAGTTTCTATTAGATCTCCCCTCAACCTTCTAAACTCTAATGAGTATAATCCCAGGATCCTTAGCCGTTCATCATATGTTAAACCTACCATTCCAGGAATCATCCGTGTGAATCTCTGCTGGACACGCTCCAGGGCTAGTATGTCCTTCCTGAGGTGTGGGGCCCAAAATTGGACACAGTATTCTAAATGGGGCCTAACTAGAGCCTTATAAAGCCTCAGAAGCACATCGCTGCTTTTATATTCCAACCCTCTTGAGTTAAACGACAACATTACATTTGCTTTCTTAATTACGGACGCTACCTGCAAGTTAACCTTTAGAGAATCCTGGACCAACACTCCCAGATCCCTTTGTACTTCTGCTTTGCGAATTTTCTCACCGTTTAGAAAATAGTCCACGCCTGTATTCTTTTTCCCAAAGTGCAAGTCCAAACCAAATGATATAATGATCAATGTTTCCCAAATGGTTTCCCAATTGATGCTGGCACCATTTGGCCCACTTAACCCCCTAGATCCGGATCTAGAACCGCTACTTTCCTGCGCACACTCCAAACATTTCTTCCCCTGCATATTTTTCTACCCCAGCCTATACAGGGATAACATAATTCCGCATTCTGTTGGGTTGACAGCCTTCTGAAATGCACTCCTTCCTCACCTTTCCAATATTTGGTGGTTTATTATTGTCACTCAACTGCATAACATTTCTTCTTTTGCTTTTTAACCTTAATGGAATATATCCTTTCTTTTGAACCTTTACCCAAACCACCTGTTTCTAGGGTTGTAGCAATTGATAAATTCTGCCACTGGCCTTGACCCTAACTTTCTTTTCTGACCTTATTTCTCCTGTGGGCATTGACGTGTGTCAAGTTCCCATTTCCACCTCTGTATGAATGCTGCTACATCATCATTTAGAATTGGTAGTGAAGCTGTCTAACTGACGTAGCAGAAATTGTTGAAGCCAGGGGATTTACTACAGTCCTGAAACATTAGTACGCCAATCAGCTGCAGTTAAGCTCAAACTTTTAAATGCTGTGACCAGACTGCATCTTAAATGCTGTATCCACTTTCAGATGCCAAGAAGCAGATAATGAATCAAATGAGGTTGCGTGTATTCACAAGTCTGATCCCAAGAATTTTGAGGAAAAAAGAGATGAAAGAATTTGAACGAACACAGTGTGGAGCTGGATGAACACAGCAGGCCAGGCAACATCAGAGGAGCAAGAATACTGATGTTTCGGGTTGGGGCCCTTCTTCAGAAATGGGCTTCGCAGTGGGGTTATGACTCACTCAGATATAGTAAGGACTGCTGATCCTGGAGTCAGAGATAACACAGTGTGGAGCTTCAGGAACACAGCAGGCCAGCAGCATCAAAAGAGCAAGAAATCTCCATTTCTGAAGAAGGGTCCCAGCCTGAAACATCAGCTTCCTGCTCCTCTGATACTGCCTGGCCTGCCGTGTTCATCCAGTTCCACACTGCGCAATCTCTGACTCCAGCATCGGCAGTTCTTACTATCTCTGAAAGAATTTGAAACTTTTCAGTTCTGATAGGTAAAGTCACTTAAAATCACAAAATGGTTAAGCACAGATTGAAAGTGAATCTGGAATATTACCATGAACTGCAGGAGGAAACTACAGGACAGAGTTTCAAACATAAAGTATCATTTGGAACTAATAGTAGAATTCTTTTCTTTAGACAGAATAATCAACATCTGCAAAAATAAACTTGCTGATGGAATTGTGAAGGTCAAATTCCTGGTGTCATCTCAGGAACAATTAGATACTACAAACGGAGAAAATTACCATTACTCCAGATGGATTTGTGAATGACCTTTGCATCAGCAATAATCTATAAGCTTTTGGATGATGTATAGCACATTAGCGCTGAAAGTTTCAGAGTAAGATAACTAAGGACAGGTGATTACGAGAGAATGAGTTGATAGGACTGATTTATCAAGGGATGTGCTACAGGGGAGTTATCCAGAAATGTGTTCCAGGACAATTGTGACAAACTGTTTGTTAAGAAGTGGGTTACCAGGGGAATTAATTACAGGATGGCCCTACGGCAATGGTGAACACCATCCAAGTTTCTGTAAAAACACAAGTCAGGTGAAACAGAAAAGACAAGTTAAGAATGTCAAACACAAATATTTTTCAAATCCTAAGTTGTGGAAACAATTTCTGGGATGTTGGTTTGCCATTTTCAGGTATCTGTTCTGCATTTCTAGTAGTTTTTGAATTATCATCGTAGGCACAGAAGGGAACAGCACAGCTTGTTTTAACACAGCTTGTTTTGAACTGCCAGACCAAATGCTGGGTATTTAATGAAGTGACTGAAAGCTACAATTATCCAGGTGCCAAAAAAAACCTAAGAACTTTCTGACTTGAAATAAATGAATCTTACACACATGATGAGGTGTTATACTTTAATTATATCAGTAATTTCTATTCAACAGACAATGCAGTCTTGATAAAACAATGAATTGCATTCCAAGCGGTTGGTTAACTCATGAAATACTTCACTTACCTTAGGTTAAACTTGAAAAAACAATAAGCTAATGGGAGGATTAAGCAAAGCTTTATTACAGAAAGGTATTATTTAATCATTTATTTCATAAAATATCAGAAGAAGTGAATTTCTTACCTTTGGCAGAATTGATCTGAAGCAAAAAAATTCTTCAGTTCCTCCGATCTTGTTTCTAAAGGTAAGCGTATTAGATCTGAATTCTTCCTCACTGTGAAGACTATCAAAATATTCTTATATCACTTCGATCACCACTAAAATGAACACTCGTATATGTTCAGTTTCTTATATTTACTCCTAGCATCACAACCCAATAGCGTACCAACAGTCGCATCTGTAACACAATGAGGCAGTAATGCTCATAGCCCTTCGCTGTGATTACATCTAGCTCCTCCAATTCTAATATCTCGAACACGCGCAACCAATGCTAAGCCACACAGCACAAGCTGGAGGACGATGAACAAGTTCCGCCCAGTTTAGACCCCTCGTAGCTTTCCTCAGGAACACCATGTGGGGCTCAATAATAGGCGGGGTACGTCACACAGCCTGTACCATTCCCGTCCGGAGACAGAAAAGGAGTTAGAACAGTGGGAAAAAAAGGCAAATTAGTCGTATAGAGAAGAGCCGAGGGCACACAAACTGAAATAAAGAGAACGGGGGTGAACTTGTTAAAGGAAAGAAAAATGAAAATGGCACACAGAGAGAGAGAGAGAGAGAGATAGGAATCAAGAAACTGGAACGGATGGCGACAGAAAACAATTAAACTGGAAAGAGAGGGAGGTTATTTCGGGGAAAAGGGAAAGGCTTTTGATTGAGGAAGGAAAAATTGGGCAGGACGGCAGAAGGACCGAAAACGGGCAAGGAAAACCAATACAAAAATACACACACATGAAAAAATACACACGCAAGAAAAAATACACACACAAGAAAAAATACACACGCAAGAAAAAAATACACACAAGAAAAAATACACACACAAGAAAAATACACACACAAGAAAAAATACACACACAAGAAAAAATACATAAAAATACACACATCAAAAATACACGCATAAAAATACACACAAGAAATACACACGAAAAAATACACGCACATAAAAATACACACATACAAAAATGCACACAAAAAGGGGATAGGCTGAAGGAAAGAAACAAGTTTGGAGAGAACATGAATGCAAGGCTGAAGGGGAAGAGGAGAGCTGTGAGTGTTATGATGTAGCCTCTGATGTAACTAACAGCCATAAAGTTAGCGCTGGTGTTCTTTTACTGCGGTTCATGCCTTCACGGGGGTGCACACTCCTGGCTGGTTAAACTAGTCTATACAATTCCAAGGCAGCACCTTTATAAAGACGATTAGCTTTTGTCTTGCTGTTGGAAGGTATTGCAAAAGCGAGCTCCCCTGAGATCGCGTCAGATATGCACAATATTGCAGGGAGTTGGATGAAGGGTCGAGGCCCGAAACGTCAGCTTTTGTGCTCCTGAGATGCTACTGGGCCTGCTGTGTTCATCTAGCTTCACATTTCATTATCTTGGATCCCAGATTGACTGGTTTGGCACAGGAAGTCTTGGGCAGGATTATGTGGTAGAGTGGAGAATTCATCTCTCCACAGGGAGCCGGGAGGAACTCCAGATCAACTCTCAGAGCATTGCATCCAGTACCAGGAACCTAGTCTCTGATGGTCTGAACTCAATGCTGCAAAAGGTTCATGACATCACAGAAGTGACCAAGGCGGTCACGCAATTTCAGATGACATATTCTGTCAACTGAAGTATTAATCTTGCACACTGCTCACTGCACACTCTCATCATTCAGTTACCTGTCAATTACAATGCATATCACCTCATTGTCAAAGATTTAGCACTGTTGCTACCCTCACACCCTTAACTCCCAGCTTCCAGTTACTCAACCTTGAGAGCCACATCACCCCAAAATAAGTTGCAACACACTCTCTGATAGAGTTACCTGTCTCCCTCAGGACAAGGCAGTGCATAGCCTGAAACAGCAGCTCGGTAATGCCAGAGAGTGAGTAAGGCAAGTGTTCTTGTTCCGGGGGATGAGGCAGACAAATATGGCAATTGTTGCCCATCCCAGCCAGGAAATTGCCTGCCATAGAAAGGTTCATGGCCAGAGTCTCCTCTGCAGCCATCTCTCAGCTCTGAGGTCGTAGCTGTGACACCAGCAGTGGCAGACTTCAGGGCAAGCATACTTTCTGGAGGAGTCACTGACACACATTCATTTTCACAAAAGTTCAAATAGGGGCTTTGCTCCCTATACACCCTGGGTGAATATGGCCTCCTGCTGAAAGACGCTCTTTCTCCCCTCTCCACCCATCCTGCAGCTTGGCTTCTTTGTGTTACCCTTTTCTGGCATATGCTTCCTGCCCAATTGTATTTCAAGCAGAAATGTGCACATCAATCACTCCCTCTCAACTTTACCAACTTTAAACAACTTTAGAAACTACCAAACACTTTTGCAATGACAGAAACAGCTAGTAAAAATCAATCAGAATTCAAAGAACAAAAAAACATTAGTGGGGTGTCCAGCTGCTGAATGTAGTTAAGTGACCATCTAAAGTGTAGTATTGACTCAACATGCCAGCAGCAAATCGTTGTTAGACACTGAAACTCATTAGAATCTGCTCACGCAGAATGTGTCTCTTGTATATCCCTGTTCATTCACTCATATCCATACCTAGATGACAATCAATGTGGCTCATACTGCAAGTATGTGTTTTTCCCATGGATGCTGATTAGACAGCAAAATGCAAAACAGGCACTGAAAACAACTGACCTGAGACAAGAGCCCTCTCCCCATCACACAGGCCCCTTTGACCAGCTCCAAAACTCTCCCTCCACCTGGACCCCTCCTTCTGGTCTTTTACCAGCACTCAATCTGTTTAGATTAGGTTAGATTCCCTACAGTTTGGAAACAGGCACTTTGGCTCAACAAGTCCACACCGCCCCTTGGAGCATCCCACCCAGACCCATCCCCTATAACCTACACACCCCTGAACACAACGGGCAATTTAGCATGGCCGATCCACCTAGCCTGCACATCTTTGGACTGTGGGAGGAAGCTGTTGACATGAGATGAAGGGTCTAGGCCCGAAACATCAGCTTTTGTGCTTCTGAGATGCTGCTTGGCCTGCTGTGTTCATCCAGCTTCACACTTTGTTATGTTGGATTCTCCAGCATCAGCAGTTCTAATTATCTCTGATTCCTTGTTCCAGTCCTATTCTGACCTCCACCCAAACTGCCTGTCCAATACATCGATAATATCATCGGTGCTGCTTCCGTCTCATCTGGAACTGTAAAAGTTCATCAATTTCGTTTTCAATTTCCATCCTGCCCTCACTTTCACCTGGTCTATCTCTGACTCCTCATTTCCCTTCCTCAATATCTCTGTTTCTATTTCTGGGGATTGACTGGCCACTAATATCCACTCTATACCCACTGATTCCCACAGCTTTCTGGACTATACATCCTCACACACTGCTTCCTGTAAAGATTCCATCCCATTCTCTCAGTTCCTCCATCTTGATCACATTTGTTCAGATGAGGCCAATTTCAATAAGGGAGCCTCTGAAATGCCCAGCTTTTTCGTCAACTGAGGATTCCCCAGCATGTTGTCATCAGGGCCCTCAACTGGGTCCGACCTATCTCCTGCACTTCCGCCCTCACTCTCTCTTCCCTCCGGCAACAGCGACAGGGTTCCGCTTGTCCTTACCTATCATCCCACCAGCATCCACATCCAGACTCCATTTCCGCCACCTCCAGAGAGATGTTACCACCAGACACGTATTTCCCTCCCCTCCCTTGTATGCCTACTGCAGGGACTGTTCTTTCTGGAACACCCTGGTCCACATTTCCTTTACTCTGAACATCCCCTCAACAGCCCCATAGCACCGTCCCCTGCAACAGCTGAAAGTGTAACACCTGCCCCTTTACCTCCTCCCTCCTCAGTATCCAAGGGCCCAAACACACCTCCTAGGTGAAGCAGCACTTCACCTTCACTTCGCACAATCTAGTCTATTGTACTCGCTGCTCACAATGTGGTTTTCTCTGCACTGAAGAAACAAAGAGTGGACTGGGTGATCGCTTCACAGAACATCTACGTTTTGCTTGCAAAGAAGACCCTGAGCTTTCTGTTTCATGCCACTTTAACACACCATCCTATTCCCAGGCCATATATCTCGGTCTCAGCCTTGCTGCAGTGTTCCAGTGAAGCTCAATGCAAGCTGTAAGGACAACACCTCATTTTTTGCTTGGAGACCCTGTAGCCTTCTGGACTCAGTATTGAATTCAATAATTTTAGGGCCTAAACTCTCCCACGTCCCAGCCCCCTACCCCACACACCAGACCTTGTTATCACATAACCTGCCGTTACACACTACCTATTGTTAGTCACTAACAGTCTCCATTAGCGGCTAATCACCCTCCTAGCCAGATCATTATCCACTCCTTTGTCTGTCCAACTGCTCTCCTCTCTCTGGGCTTCATCCCCGCCTGCCATTTACTCTTTATCCTCTCCTCTCACTCTATCTTCTGCAAATAAACCGAAATTTTCCTAGCTATCATCAGTTTTAAGGGTGCTCACTGGACCTCAAACATTAACTCTGATTGCTCTTCAAAGATGCTGCCAGACCTACTGAGCTTTTCCAGCGACTTCTGTTTTTGTACTGAAAACAACAGGTTCTACAAATCTGAATTTTATGCTCATTGAGAGAGAAAAGTAAGGAAACAGGAATAGAGAAATCTTGGAAAGTCTGTGAATCAGTAAAAAGATTGAAATAGATGAAGAGAACAAGTAGGGTGATAGATAGCAGGAAGACAAACTGGTAGGAGATTAAATAAAACCCCAGTGTATTCAGAATAAATTATCAAGTCATAGTGGTAGAGTTATACAGCGCAGAAAGAGACCCTTTGGTCCAAATTATTCATAGTGACCAGACATCCCAATTTAACCTAGTCCCATTTGGTCCACATCCTTCTAACACCTTCCTATTCATATGCCCATCCAGGTGCCTTTTAAATTTTGTAATTGTGCCCGCTTCGACCACTTCCTGTGGTAGGTTGTTCTATCAATACTCCAACCTCGGTATGAAGATGTTATCCCTCAGGTCCTTTTTAAATCTTTCCCCACTCAGCTTAAACCAAGCCCTCTAGTTTGGACTCCCCCACGTTGGCTAGGTAAAAGACCTCAATTATTAACTCTATCCATGCTCCTCACGATTTTATAAACCTCTATAATGTCACCCCTCAGCCTTTGACACGGTAAAAAAGCCCAGCCTCTCCCTGTAGTGTAGAATAAGTCCGCACCAACCTTCTGAAGAGCATCCCACCCAAGCCCATCCCTATCCTTTTTCCTGTAACCCCACAGTTAACACACCCAACCTACACACCCCTGAAGAGTAATGCCAATTTAGCATGGCCAATCCACCCAATTTGCAAATCTTTGGACAGTGGAAGGAAACCAGACCACTCAGAGGAAACCCACGCAGGCTCAGGGAGAATATACAAACTCCACACAGACAGTTATCTGAGGGTGGAATTGAACCCTGGTCCCTGGCGCCATGAGGAAGCAGTGCTAACCACTGAGCCACCATGCAACTCAAATGCTCAACCCTGGAAACATTCTAGAACATAGAATATTACAGTGCAGTACAGGCCCTTTGGCCCTCGATGTTGTGCTGACCTGTGAAACCAATCTGAAGCCCACCTAGCTTACACTATTCCATTATCATCCATATGTTTATCCAATGACCATTTAAATGCCTTTAATGTTGGTGAGTCTGCTACTGTTGCAGGCGGGGCATTCCAGGCCCTTACTACTCGATGAGCAAAGCATCTACCTCTGACATCTGTCCTATATCTATCACCCCTCAATTTAAAGCTATGTCCCCTTGTGCTAGCCATCACCATCTGAGGAAAAAGGCACTCACTGTCCACCCTGTCTAATCCCCTGATCATCTTGTATGTCTCTATTAAGTCACCTTTCAACCTTCTTCTCTCTCACGAAAACAGCCTCAAGTCCCTCAGCCTTTCCTCATAAGACCTTCCCTCCATACCAGACAACATCTTGTAAATCTTTCCTGCGAGTCTATTGGTTTATTTTATACTTCTTTTTGACACCAGAATCATCCACCTTTGATTTCACTGTTATTTATTGGAATGCTTGTAGATAACGAGGCAAATTATTTCTCAATCACTTTGTGACATGCTCATTGTACTAAGTGGGATAAGCCTAAAAGCAGGTCTAGCAAATGCAGCCCTGAGGCAATGAAGAGTGCAGGAAGGCATTGCCAGGGGTAGCACCGAGCATATCTAAAAATGTGGTGTCAAGCGAGTGAAGCTACCACACAGACTGCTTGCGTGTCAAATAGGAGAAGTAATATGTAACAGACAGAGTTATATGATCCCACAACCAACAGATGGAATCCCGGCTATGCAATCCTGCCACATCCAGTTGTGAGGGATGGTGTTCAATTAATTAACAGGAGGAGGAGGAGGCTTCACCAACATCTCGATCCTCAGGAGAGGCTATCCCAACACAACAATGCAGAAAACAAGGCTAAAGCAATTATTCCCATCCGTCTGATATCAGAAAATGACTGAACTCGATTGATATTGCACAAGCTACGGGCTGACAACATTCCAAGATTTGAACTGAAGAGTTGTGCTGTTTCCTCACCGAGCTGTTTCAGTACAGCCTCAAAACTTGCATCTACCCAACCATACAGAAAAAATTGCCTATGTATGTCCTGTGTTCAAGAAAGCTAGATTAATTTCATATGGTCACCAGTCTATTTTGAATCACTAGTGAAATGTATAAAAATGTCATTGACAATATTATCAATTGGCATTTATGCAGAAATGACCTGCTCATTGACATTGTTTACATTCCAACTGAGCTATTAAGTTCCTGACCTCATTAGAACCTGGGTCCAAAATAGGGCAGAGCTCCAGGTGTGCGGTGAGAGCTACTGCCTTGATATCAAGCAGCACCTGATTGTAGGTGGCATTAAAAAGTCTTCGCAACACTGCAGAAAATTGGATTTAAATCAAAACTCTTGGCCTTTTGGAGTCATACCGAGTTCAAAGGTTGCAGCTATTGGTGGTCAATCTCAACTCCAAGCAATTACTACAGGTTTCTTAGAGTAGTATCCTAGGCCCAACCATCTTCAGCCGCTACATCAACTATCCTCCTTCCACCATAAGTGTAGAAGTAGAGACATTCACAAATGATTACACAATGTTCAGCACCATTTGCAGTTTCTCAGTTGGAGAGGGATGTGGGTCTTCTCATACATGATTCACAAAATGTTAGTCAGGAGGTACAGCGCACAATCAAGAAGGTTAATTTTATTGTGAGCAAAATAAAGGCATTATGCTTCAATTAAAAAGTATTTTTGAGACCACATCTCAAATACTGTGTGTTAGTTGCTTTATTTAAAGAAGGATGCAAATGCATTGAAAGTGGTTCAGAGGAAGTTTACAGGAGTGCTACTTTGACTGATCCAGTGGTCTTGTGAGGATAGACAGGACAGACTGGGCTTGTTTCCACTGCGGCTTGGAAGAGAAGCATGTAAGATTCTGAAAGGTCTTAACAAGGTGGACTTTGAAAGGATGTCCCTTTTTGTCCAGAATGACAGACACTATTTTAAATTAGGTGTAATACTTTTCAGATGGAGGTGAGTTCTTTTCCTTTTTTCAGCATGTGTGGCTTTAGAACTCTCTGCCTCAGAATGGAGGTGGAAGCGGGGTCATTGAACACTTTTAAGTCAAAGTTAGGCATCCTCTGTTCGGCACACCAATCAAAGGTTATTGGGGATAGTTGGAAATATGGCATTCAAGACATGAGCCAATTAACTATGATCTTATTGAATGTGAACAAACCAAGTAGCTGAGCTTGCACTCCCATTTTGTAGGTTTATCTGTGCAGATACTGGTCTGTGTCCAGATGCAGTAAGATTTGGACAATGTACAGACTTTGGATGATGTGAGGAAAATAACATTCACGCCATGGATGTGCCAAGCAATGACTCATCTCTGACAAGAGAGCATCTAGCTGTCTCCCCTTCACGTATGCACGGGCGCACACACACACACACACACACACACACACACACACACACACACACACACACACACACACACACACACACACACAAACTAACATGCCCAACATGAGCAAAGTTGCTGAAAAGGTTCCGCAGGTCTGGCAACATCTGCGAAGAAACAAATCAGAGTTAATATTTTGGAACCCCAGGTGATTCCTGAGGAAGGGCCACCAGACCCGAAAAATTAACTCTGATTTTTTTTTCTTCACAGATGCTACCAGACCTGCTGAGCTTTTCCGGTAACTTATGTTTTTATTCCCAATCAACATCCTGGTAGTTACCCTCGACAAAAAATGAAACTGGACCAGCCTTGACTACAAGAGCAAGTCACAGAGTGGGAGTTTAGAGGTGCGTAACTCATCTCCTTCTCTCCAAAGAGTATCTACCATCTACAAGGCAGAAATTAGATGATGGAATACGCCTCACTTGCCTGAATGGATCAAATTCCAAGAACAACCCCATACAGGATGAAGCAGTTTACTGATTGTCAGACCATTCATGAGCTTCAACATTCACTATCTTCACCTCAACTACACAGTGTGTGCCATCTACATGATGCACTGCAGTAACATACCAAGCGTTTCTCAACGGCATCTTCTATAACCATGATGCCCACCATTTAAAAGGACAAGGCCAGAAGGTGCATGAGAACTCCACCATCTCCAGTTCCCGTTCCAGCTTGACTTGGAACAAAATCACTATTCCTTTATTGTCGCGGCATCAAAATCCTGGAACTGCCTTTCAACCAACACCATGAGCATCCCGACACCTCAAGGACTTCAACGGTTCAGGAAGGCATCATATTCTTAATGGCAATCAATGCTTGTCTAGCCAGTGAAGCACACGTCCCATGAATGAAACACCTTGTATTACACCTGGCCCTTCTGCTACCCAAGCTAGTCTCCACATGGAGGACCCAGGCTAGGTTGCAGAAGAGCACTATTTGCAACATAGGTTCTGATGTTTTAAACTCATCTCAGGGTTGTCGCACAAGGCTGACAAGGAATAGGCAAGCTTGTTCTTATGTATAGTGTTAAACTGTGCTGGCAATACATTGACTAGATAAGAGATCTCTGAGGATTCAGCAGCACAGGACCAAGTGGGCTTTTGATGAATATTTTGAAATTAGAAGGACAATCATGATTGGTTGTGTTATATCAGGCTTCCTGCAATCTGGAGAGGAGTTTGCATTGTCAAAACAACTTTCAGCTCATGCTGCAGTAACAGAACAAGTACCGAGCTGGAGGGGAGCAAGCTTCATCTGACCAGCTTATGAAATTGGTACAGTTTGTTAACTGAAACAACTTCAACTTGCCCCAGCTTTTAAACATGAATTCATGGGATGTGGGCTATTTTTCCCATCCATAGTTGACCTTGAGAATACATAGCTAGGACCATAAGAAGGCTGTTGTTTGAACAGCCCTTCTAATTCTAGCATAAGCTCCCAGTAGTAATGAGGAGGACTTCGTGGGGTGTGAGGGCTGGTTTTCCCATTGTATTTCTGGTGCCAGTGTTGATGTCATTGATCAGTTTTCCTTCATCGCTTTTAGATTTGTAGCACTTTGATACAACTCAGTAACTTGCTGGACCAAGATAATAAAATGTGAGGCTGGATGAACACAGCAGGCCAAGCAGCATCGCAGGAGCACAAAAGCTGACGTTTCGGGCCTAGACCCTTCATCAGAGAGGCTGCTGGACTTGCTGGACCATTTCAGAGTGATTTAAGAACCAACAACATTGTTCTGGGTCTGGAGTCACATGTAGGCCGGACCAAGTTCAGACTGTTCTCCTCCAATGGGCGGCAGTGGTTCAAGAGGGCAGTTTGTTGCGACCTTCTCAAGAGTAGGTAGGAAGGAGCAATAAATATCCCATTAATTAATTAAAAAATCACGTAGGATGACAGATTTCCTTTCTAAAGGACATTAGAGAGCCTGAACTTACTTCATTTCACAATCACCAATGGAGTAGCATTTTAATTTCAGTTTTATGACTGAGTTTATATTCTACCAGGCACCTGTCTCAATAGCCTGCTGTGAAATCATGGTGATGAATGACTGATTTTCATTGGTTATTATACACGTGTGTAACTTAGACAATAGACAATAGGTGCTGGAGTAGGCTATTCGGCCCTTCGAGCCAGCACCGCCATTCATTATGATCATGGCTGATCATCCACAATCAGTATCCTGTTCCTGCCCTATCACCATAACCCTTGATTCCACTATCTATAAGAGCTCTATCCATCTCTTTCTTGAAAGTATCCAGAGAGTTGGCTTCCACTGCCTTCTGGGGCAGAGCATTCCATATATCCACCACTCTCTGGGTGAAGAAGTTTTTCCTCAACTCTGTTCTAAATGGCCTACCCCTTATTTTTAAACTGTGTCCCCTGGTCCCAGACTCACCCATCGACGGAAACATGCTTCCTGCCTCCACAGTGTCCAATCACTTAATAATCTTATGTGTCTCAACTTCTGAATATGATCATGAAACAGGTCTTTCTGATTGAAAAACAGAACTTAAGAATCATGATTTTGGGCCATCACAGCTCTAGGGACAACTCCAGTGCTCTGCTGACTGACATTCCTTTCATTGTTTTCTATAAACTTGAACTCATGCATACTGAATCCTAATTCGCACAAAGCTTTGTTCAGTCACCACTTTGGAGCTTATTGACCTCAAGTGGTTTCTGGCTCACAAACTCTTCAGTTTATAAATTCTCATGCTTGCTTTCAAACTCTTTCATGATCTTTCCTCTCCCTGTCTCTGCAATATCCTCCAACGCTGCAACCTCCCCAACACTCCATGTTCTTCACAATGTTGGCCAGTGTTATTTGCTACAATGTTGGCTGAGTTGCCTTCAGCCCAACGCTTTTGAAACCTCACCCAAACCTCTTCTTAAATTTACTCATGGAGTGTATGGGTCTTTGATCAAATGTTTGCTCATGCGTTCTAATGTCTCTTTAATTAACTTGGAGTCAATTTTTGTCTGATTTATTTCCCGTGTAGCTTTGCAATGTTAATGGCATTAAATTGAAAATAAGCTGTTGTTGTTGTTGTTGTAAAACATGAAGACCCCAGTGGGCTAGAAGTGACCGTAGGTCACCAAACACAGTGCAGATTGGTGAACAGATGTGAGTTAGGATGTGGGAGCAGAGTTGTGGATGAGGTCAGACTTATGGAGCATGAAAACATGGAGGCCAGCCAGGGGAATGTTGCCATTGTCAACGAGTTGTGTAGTACTGAACTCTTTGAAGAGGAACCTTCTGCATTTAATTCAGCTCAGCATGGAGTGAACTGAAGTGGACGGCAACAATTGAACTCAATGACATAAGGGAGTGAAGCTTCGTGATGGCTCCTACTTCCAATGCCAAGCCTCCTTAAAGTGTTTTATCTATCTTGTTATGATAAAGTGATGAAGACTCATTGTTGACCTCACACTTGAATAGTAATATCTTAGCAAAGAGGTGAGCTGCTCAATTTTATAAATGTACCGCAGGAACATCAACACATTTACCCGTTGAGAAAAACGAGCATCAAATGGTTTTAAGAAGACCCATTTGTGAAAGTTGAGAAAATAATTTGATTGGTCGCAGTATAAAATGCATTAATGGCTCATGCTGGGATATTTGGGAATAAAAATTATGCGGGCAATTAGGTTGTTGTTTTAATTATTTTCATGCTGAGCATTTCTAACAGCTTTATCAGCATTATAATGAAGCTAGGCAAATTATATTACTATCACCACCAATACCAAAGTGAATTAAATTGTTTACGTCGAAAGAATATCTGAGCAGATGCTCTCAGGCAAAGCTATTTCTGCTTGTTCGTGTTGAAAAGTAATTACCAGGGAGGAATTAATTATGTGCCTTTCTCAGGAAATGCCTGCAGGTGATGCTATGGAGCAATCCTACAAGTCTGGATAAAGAAATCACAGGTTAATGTGAGATAATGGGAACAGCAGATGCGGGAGAATCCAAGATAACGAAGTGTGAAACTGGATGAACACAGCAGGCCAAGCAGCATCATAGGAGCACAAAAGCTGATGTTTCGGGCCTAGACCCTTCATCAGAAATCTCTCGGCCCAAAACATCAGCTTTTGTGCTCCTAAGGTGCTGCTTGGCCTGCTGTGTTCATCCAGCTCTACACTTTGTTATCACAGGTTAATGTGAGATAGTAGGAACTGCAGATGCTGGAGTCTGAGATAACAAGGTGTGGAGCTGGATAAGCACAGCAGGCCAAGCAGCGTCAGAGGAGCAGGAAGCTGACGTTTCAGGTCTGGAGCCTTCTTCAGAAATAGTGGAGGGGAAGGGTGCTCTGAAATAAGTGGGGGGGGGGGGGTGGAAGCAATGTAGAAGGTGGACAGTGGAGCAGATAAGTGGTGAGAAGACTGACAGGTCAAGGTGGCGGGGATGAAGCCAGTACAGGTGAGTGTAAGTAGGGAGTTGGGATGGCGGTTGGCCAGTGAGGAGGGAGGAGCAGATAGGTAGGAGAAAAGATGGACAGGTCAAGGAAGCGGGGATGGGGGCATCTAGTCTTGGGATGAGGCTGGGGTTGGGGAGATTTTGAAGCTTGTAAAGTCCACATTGAGACCATTGGGTTGTAGCGTTTCAAGGAGGAATATCAGGTGCTGTTCCTCCAGCTTTCAGGTGGCATCGCTGTGGCACTGGAGGAGGCCCATGATGGACATTTCGGCAAAAGAGTGGGAGGGGGAGTTGAAGTGGTTCGCGAATGGACGGTGTTCTCATTTGTTGTGAACCGAGCGTAGGTGCTCCACAAAGTGGTCCCTGAGCCTCCTCTTGGCCTTCCCAATGTAGAGGTGGCCACATCGGGAACAGCAGACACAATTGACCGCATTAGCGGATGTGCAGGTGAACTTCTGTCTAATGTGGAAGGTTTTCTTGGTGCCTGGGATGGAGGTGAGGGGGAAGGTGTAGGGATAGGTGTAGCACTTCCTGCAGTTGCAGGGAAAGGTGCTGGGGGTAGTGGGACTAGTGGGGAGTGTGGAGCGGATGAGGAAGTTGCAGAGAGAGTGATCTCTCTGGAAGGCAGATAGGAGTGGGGAGGGAAATATATCCTTGGTACTGGGGTCAGATTGCAGGTGGCAGGAGTGGTGGAGAATGATGCGTTGAATCCGGAGGTTATTGGGGTTGTACGTGAGGGCAAGGGGAGTTCTGTCTTTGTATTTATTGCAGGGAGGGGATGTGAGGGTTGAGGTGTGGGAAACGCAAGAGATGTGGTCGAGGGAGTTTTTGACAGCTCTTGGGGGGCAAAATGTGGGCTTTGAAAAATGAGATCATCTGGGATGTCTGGGAGTGAAATTCCTCATCTTGGGAGCAGATGCAGCAGAGGCAGAGGAATTGCGAATAGAGGATTTCATCCTTGCAGGAAAATGCATGAGAGGAAGTGTAATCTAGGTAGTTGTGGGAGTCGGAGGGCTTGAAATAGATGTCAATTTCCAGATTGTTACCAGAGACGGAGAGAGAGAGGTCCAGGAAGGAGAAAGAAGTTTCAGAGATGGTCCAGATGAACTTAAGGTCGGGGTGGAAGGTGTTAGTGAAGTGGATGAACTGTTTGAGGTCCTTGTGGGAGCATGAAGCGGCACCGATACAGTCATCAATGTAACAGAGGAAGAGGTGGGGTTTAGAGCCAGTGTAGCTGTGGCAGAGGGATTGTTCCCTGCAACCTACAAAGAGGCAGGCATAGCTTGGGCCCATGCGGGTACCCATGGCCACCCCTTTCGTCTGTACAAAGTGGGAGGAGTTGAAGGAGAATCAAAACATCAGCTTTCCTGCTCCTCTGATGCTGCCTGACCTGCTGTGTTCATCCAGCTCCGCACCTTGTTATCTTAATGTGAACTGTGTTCCAATATTACTAATCTTTGCAGATTTAAAACAAGTGGCTCTAAAATACATGGTTAACATTCTGCATTGGTTATGTTGCTGATCTGGCAGCCCAGAGATGCAGACTAATAATTTGAGGGTGACTCCATCCCAACATAACAATTTGAGAACATGAAGGCAGTTGTACAAATTCTGGAAATTACAAACTGTGGCTAGATTGTCATAAAAGCCCAAATGGTTTGATGGCCAGAATTTTACGTTTCCACAAAAAAGGTGATGGTGAAGGTTCATTACACAAAATCAAGTGGGAATCGGATTGATTTCCACATATTTTACGAGGTGGTGAGGTAGGCAGTGGTTAGGCTTGCTGCGCTTAGTAAAACTGAAGCCCTTAGATGAATTTGCCAACACTCGTCCAGGTGCACAAAGACCTTTCGAAGATGACACAGGCACAAGGGATACCAGTCTTTCAGGGGGGTTGTGCTAAGTGATAAGAGTTTCTGGGAACTGCATGCTGTAAGATGATGCAGAAATCACACACGAGAGAAGCCATAGGGATGTGGTAGGTATTCAGTGCAGAGAATATAGTAAGGTACAGCAAGAGAATGCATTGGTTCTTCTGGCTACAAACCCTTCCAGAAAACTTGGCACAACTTGAACTTAGCCAAAGAAATGTGAGTATCAGCTCCATATCTCTACCAGGTTTAAAGCAACAAGATCTATCAACCAATATTCTTAATAAATCCAATTATTGGTTTATTATTAAAATAAAACACACTCCACTAAGTTTTAGTCTACACTGTCAGTAATGTAGAAGTATCAATTCTTATAATTTAAATATTGCCAAGACATACATGCAAACATACATATGCACAGATAAAAAATATAGGAAATTAACGAAAATAGGTTTTTCTACAGACAATGGCTTTTTGAAAAGAAAACATTTTGGGCCATACCTTATTCTTGAAGGAAAAAGGACAAAGCATAGAATGTTTCAGAATATGTTGCTTTGATGTTTTGGCCAGTGAGGTGGACTCACTAATTATATAAGATAGGCTTCAGAGCCAGTCAGATTCAGCATGTTCAGCAAATACAACAATGGGAAGTTCCCCAAATAACTCCACAGAGGTCGGTATCCTATCACCAAGTCACCAAGTGCGTAGTACCTGGAACTGGTTTGGATCCCTCAGAGCCAGCTTTCTGAGTGAATCGAACCTCCTACACTCTTGTTTATGTCTGTCAGCCAGTGCTCCTGATTGGACCAGATCAACAGCCCCATTCAGGGATCTCATATTCTTTGAGGTCCATGTGACTGACCTCGTTACAATCACTACATCCCATCACTTCTAAGTTCAGGGAAATAGGCCTGTTCTTTTCCTTGACTGGGACATTATTATAGCAGGTCCGGTTCCTTTGACTCGGCTTTGGAAATGTGCAGCGTGTACGAACATCCACATTTGCTACTTGGCCTCCCGGACAGTTTTCCAACTTGGAATTGTATACATTTAGAATGAGAGCCCACCGCTGAATTTGACCTGCAGCTAAGGGTGACATGGTTTTGCCTTCTTTGTTTAGCCCTAGCAAGGGTCTGTGATCTGTTACTATTACAAATCTCACACAAAAGTTGACCCTCACATCTTCCTTCCCTATCTGGGCATATTGGTGATTGCATCAGCTAAGGTCTGGGAAGCAAATGTTACCGGGCGTTCCTCTCCATTGAGTCCTCAGTGAGTCAACACTACCCTGGCACTGTATGGGGAGGCATCGCATGTCAGCACCAGATCTCAGTATGCCAGCACCTTAGACAATGATAGCTGCTGCTAAAAGCTCCGGCTTAGCTACAAGACCATCTCTAATGCTGCCCCTTTTTCAATAGCAGATGTAAGGGTCCCAGAATGGAGGCCAGACTGTGTATGAACTTACCAAAATAATTCACTAGTGCAAGGAAAGGCGTAAGCTCTGGTAGAGACGTAGGAACTGGGACACTTTTCATTGTTCTCAGTTTATTGTCCACGAGTGTAACTCTGTAGCCCAAGTAAGTCACTTGGGGTACCTGGAACACACAGTTTTCCATTCTAAGGCAGAGGCATAACTTGGGGAAACATCTAAGGATTATGTTCAAGTTCTCTAAGTGGTCTTTATTCACCTTCCCTGTTATTAGCACATCATCCAGATAAATGGCAACCTGGGGTAGACCTTGTATAGCTTTCTCCATGGTCCACTGAAAAATAGCACAGGCAGTCTCGTATATTGGTACAAACCCTTATGGGTATTAATTGTAGCATACGTCTGGGAATCCTCATCTGACCACGATTGCTAGTCCACATGGCTCATATCGGGCTTTGTGAAAGACAGCCCATTCCAGCTTTGTGTACAAGTCCTCTGTGCAGAGGATTGCGTATTTATCCAGCTGTGAGAAACAGTTTACAGTGTGTTTGACATTCCCAAAAAGACAGAATGACCTATCTGGCTTCACAATCAGTATGTCCGGTGTTGCCGTTCCACAAACTGGACTGGTTTGATGATTCCTTCATTTTCCAGTCTCCTGATTCCTGACTCTACTTCTGCTCGTCCTGGAAAGGGCACTGGACGGGTCTTGCAGAATGTGGGATTGCTTCCTGGTCAACATACAGGGTGGCCTTGGCTCCCCAGGCCTTCCTGAAAAACTCCTGGATATTTAGTTAGGACTTCACTCAGGCAGCCACTTTCTAATCGAATAATGTTGAGCCAGTCGAGATGAATCTTTCTCAACCAATTACACCCCATCAGGCTTGGGCCCGAACCTTTTACTGTAGTTACTGCTTCTCACACAAAACTGGAAGCGAAGTTGTACCCTTATTTTGTAAAGGTTCCCTGGTGTAGATTTTCAATCTAGCCGAGGTAGTAAGGATTGGAGTCTAGATTAAATTCTGTTAAAGACTGGCTCTGCAATCACTGATACAATTATGCCAGCATCAACCTCCATTAGAACTGAGTGCTCTGATGAAAAGTCATCTAGACTCAAAACATTAGCTTGCTTTCTCTACCTGGATGCTGCCTGAACCTGTTATGATCCCCAGCATTTTTTGTTTTCAGTGGCCATTTAATTAGTTTATGCTTGCTGACTCTGATTTGGATGCTGCTAAGTAAGTTAAATTTTCCAAAAAGATGTAGGTGGGCTTTCCAGCGTGTGCATTCTTGAGGATACCAGCCGGAGTTTTCTTACTCAATTCAGGCCTAATGGGACTCTTGTTGTCCAGAGTCTGCAAACCAGCAACTAATACAATGGCTTGGTGGCCCGGATCCTGAAGAAAATTTTAACCGTATGGCTGAGGATTGGCTTTGTTTTGGTGTATTTCTTTGACCTGTTGCATCTCTGTTCAGAATGTGCCCTGACTGAGGCTATGCAATTGCATTTACTCAGGTGATGTTCCCCAAGCTCAGTAAGTAGGCGAGGGTGTCCACTTCCATTGATACATCCTGTAACTCTTATGCTCCACTTGCTATACTTTCTAATGATAAAGCCAGTTTTCATGCCTGTTTGAAACCCAATTGGGCTTCAGCTAGTAGGCGCTTTTGCATGTTTACATCATTAGTCCCACGTTGCATAAGGTCTCTCAGCATCTCGTTAAGGGTTAAACCAATCTCACATGTCTTCGGTAGCTATCTTAACCTTGCCAAAAATCCTAACGCAAATTCCCCTGGTTCTAGAATTGCCGAGTTAAACTGGTAGCTTCTCAGAACTAAAGGAGGTTTGGGGTTCGAATAATCCTTACTAAATCTGTCAACTCTTGAAAGGTTTTAGTATCTAATGTCTCAGGAAATGTTAAGCTCCTAATAACCAAAAAAGCTGCAGGTCCACAAGCCGTCAGGAGAATTACTTGTTGGTTTTCATTTACTTGAATGTCATTGGCAGAAAATATTATGCATTCTTTCCACATACTGGGCCCAATCTTCAACAGAAAGATCAAATGAGTCAAGCTTCCCAAATAATGGCATGATGCCAGAAATGCTTATCTCAACTCAACGACAACTGCAGTGACCAAGTTTTTTCAAGAATGTATTTTTGTCTCATCACACTGAAATAACTCCACAGACGCCAATATCCCATCACCAATCTTCCCTTTATTTATCAGTGCATGCTACTTGACACTGGTCTGGCTTCCTCAGAGTGAACAGAAAAGATTTTGTTTTATTCATTCATGTGTTGAGGGTGTTGCTTATCAGGCACCATTTATTGTGTATCCCTAATTGCCTAGAGGGTTGTTCAGAGTCAACTACATTGCTGTGGGTCTAAAATCAACATGTAGGCCGGACCAGATAAGGATGGTAGGTTCCTTCCCTAAAGGACATTAGTGAACCAGAAGGGTTTTCCTGACAATTGACAATGGGTACATGGCCATCATTAGATTCTTAATTCCAGATATTTTATTTCCACCATCTGCTGTAGTGGGATTTGAACTTGGGTCCCCAGAATGTTAGAGATAATGGGAACTGCAGATCCTGAGATGCTGCTTGGCCTGCTGTGTTCATCCAGCTTCACACTTTATTATCCCCAGAATATTATCTGGGTTATTAGCCCAGCAATAATATCACTAGGCCATTGCCTCCCCATGTATACCTGTCAGATAGGGTTCCTTGATTAAACCAGGTTAACAACCCCAGTAGGGGAATTTATGTTCTATGAGGTCCACCTGACTGACCTTGTTACAATCATTACATATTCCTTCATTACACTTTCAGAAGAACAGATACATTTCACACTGAAGTGCGCAAGAAAGATCTTGCAGGAAAACAAGAGATCAGTTGAGCAGTACATCCTCACAGGCTGAAGGTCAGATTCCAAAGCACTCCAAGTCCTGCCTCAGTTCAAACAGGACACCTCAGCAGGTGTCTTCTTCAAAGTAAGCAATTATTACCACATCATCTGATTTCTAAAAGGCCTTGTGGGAATTTTCTCTTCCCTACGGTTACACTGATGTTTTGATGAATTCTTCTAAATAAGCCATTCCTTGTATATCCACAAAATAAATCTATTTTTCCATAAAATCAAGTCCTCCAAAAATATGAACTATGAGCATCTTTTTAGCAAGCCAAAATTACAATATTGCTCGTGCTTCGTAGACTAGGCCTACAAACTATTTGGCCAGCAGAGATACTGCCTACTAAAGATACCTGAATCATTATGCTTGAACCACATGCTAAGATCAAATCTCCCTATTTTTGAATCTTACATGTTGGCATTTTGATGTAGGCCACTTAAAGTGGTCAAATTGTTGATTTTATGTCAGAACTTCTAGAGAAGGGTGACTGGACTCGAAACATTAATTCTGTTTTCTCTCCATAGATGCTGTCTGATCTGCTGAGTTTCTCCAACAATTTCTGCTTCTGTACCTGACATTGACCTTGTTTGGTAAGTTTAGTAAGAAAGGAGGCTGAATATTAATGTGGTGAGTACTATTGCCTGGTGTGGTACCAGCAATTGGCAAATAAATGTAAGAAACTAAAACAAATTTCTTGTGCATAATTAGATCAAAATAGCTTTGGCAGTGCTGAGACTTTTTGAAAGTCGAGGATTTATCTCTGAAATGTTTGCAAAGAAGAATCAAGGTTAGGCTGAATGAATTTGTTCAAGAACAGTATCGTCTTTCTGCCAAAGAATGACAAAGTATTAGTGAGTACAATTAGCAGGGATTATAAATTCATATTGCACTTGGATCATTCATAGATTGGAATCCCTACAGTTTGGAAACAGACCATTTAGCCCAGCATGTCCATATCGACTATCTGAAGAGCATCCAACCCAGACTCACCCCTCTAGCCCATCCCTGTAGCCCCACATTTCCCCTGGCCAGTCCATCTAATCTACATATGCCGAGACACTATGGGCAATTTAGCATGGCCAATCCATCTAACTTTCACATCATTGGACTGTGGGAGGAAACCGGAGCACCCGAAGGAAACCCATGCAGACGCGGGGAGAATGTGCAAACTCCACACAGACTGTTGACCAAGGAATTGTACCCAGGTCCCTGACACTGTGGGCAGCAGTACTAATCACTAAGTCTCCATGTGATTGAATGTCTAGAATAGTACTTGACTCTATTATCCATTGTTTATCTATAGATGGACTTCACTTACTTCAAGGGAATTATTTGGCAGCACTGAAGATAATCCCATCAGCAACAGTCATAGAAAGGCCAAATGAGCTCAATGAGACAGAGTAGTTATAGGACAACATGTTTTCTCTGTGTTAATGATGTGAACAATGGTTAAGCAAAATCCATTGTCAGGGATTGAATTGTCAGCACAGACAGATATTTGGTTATCTGAAACTTTCTCAAGTTATTTCACAATCTGAAAGAAGTCTTCGATAAGTCTTCTCAGATCAATGCTCAGCAAGCCAATTTAGATTTAATGAAAATAGCCCACGTGGCTCCAGACTCTAAAATTATTAATTGTCTTGCGCCTTTTCCAGGTGCAAGCTTTTTTTTCCACCAATGTGGTAAAGCCACAGGTCAAATAGGACCAGATGACAAAACACATGGAGGGGGGGTGAACCACAATGTGCTTGTTCCTGTTTACAATGATGCAGGCAGCAGTTCGAGTTAATGCTGCTTCCTGTTTTAAATGATAATTTGCACACAGTAACTTAAGATTTGCGGGGTGAGCTGAAATTTAGTTAGAATGAAATGAGAAGGAAATGCGTTTGAAACTTGGTGCTAACCCTAATAGTTAGAAAAGTCAAGGGTTTGTACAGGTTTGTGTTAGGATAACAGAATGTGTGAAATATGTTCATGGCAAACATTGAATTTAACGACAATGGACTGAATTGTCACAGTAACTCTGGAAAAGCTGAAGCTTTGTTTAAAACCGTCACAATGAATCAGATGTGATCATGTGGATAATTTATCAGCTGAATATGCAATTGTCATGGTGTATGTGCTGTGTAATAATCAGGTAGTTAATTGGATGACGTATAAATCATGTACAGCAAGCCAAAATCTTTTTGTCAATGCTCATTAAGGGCAAGAGATAAGTGCTTTTCCAAGGAGACACAAGTAAGTCTTAATGAGTAAATTGATCAACCTGACATGGAAAACAAAACTGCTTGCCAGTGATCAAACTGATCATTTTCTGGAGACGGGATTATGTCAAAGATTTGAAATGTGCAGCTTCTTTGTATGGAAAGCTGGCCTCACACTAAAACAATTAGTGAGCCTAGCAGGGGCAGATCAATTGATTAAAAGCAAGAAGTCACCTGTTCTGGTCTGATACTGGGAGAAATCCCTGTAAAAGGGTTCACTTGTGGTGGGGCCATTCTATGGATAAGATTGTTGCAGTATTTTTTGTATTATGTTTTGCTTTAATAAAGACTATTGTGTATATTCTGATGTTAAGACTGTCTTGGGTTGTTAATAACCAGAGTAAATCCAACAGACCAGGCTGAGTGGGAATAAAAGCCTGCAAATTGCATGCATCAAACATTACTTGCGCTGTTCAATGGTTGTACACTTCAGCAGAGACCTGAAAACACAAAAGGTGCTATTATGTGTTATCATATACATTGCCTTTTTGCTTTCTTTGGATATTCAGCAATGTCATGACTGACACGATTGTATCTTCCACTTCATGATCCCCCCTCTTTCCAATAACTCTTGACTCACTTGTTGGTCAAAACCTTCTGCCTTAGACATATTTAGTGACCTGCCTTCCTTGCGTCTGGGAGAAAGACTCTGAAAGAAAAAGATACCTTCCTCGTCTCTATCTTTATTGCAAGATCCCTATAATGTGCCCCTCATTTCTAGATTCTCCTACAAGTGGAAACACCCTTTCAGGATCCACTCTGTCAAGTTCCCTCAGGATGTTCTGTGTTTCAATTAAACAAACTCTTGATCTTCTAATCTCCAATGGATATAGGCCCAGTTGTCCAGACTTTCTTCACAAAGAGACCACAGTCACACATACGTCTTACCAATGGTCTATGCAACTGGCACATCCTACTTAATGTTGCAATTCTTGTGGTATACTCAACAATTTTTATTTATCTACCTAATCACTTCCTGAAACTGTATCCTAATGTTTTGAGATTTTTCTAGTCGTGAACTCTCCCTCTGTCCTCAAGCAGTCTCAACCTCTCTCAATTTAATTTTTTTTTCTTACAATGATCAGGGGTGTCAATAATGTGAAGTGAACTCTTATCCCCTGGATCTCCTGCGCCATGATATATAGTGGTGCATTAGAGAACCTGTGTGAGTTTTCTTCCTATCCCTGAGCTATCCTACATGTTCATGTTTAGTCCAGCTCATTCATTCTACATCTTCAGTGAAAGTAAGTAAAAGCTACCTATATACAGAGCTCTAGGAAAAAGTAATTTGAAAATACACAACTTAAATTTTGCTGAAAAGAGATAAATATTTCTGTAGACTTTCATCTAACATTCATCAGGACAAAAGGAAGAATATAAAATTTGAAATGATCACAACAATTTGTATAATTTATACTACTGGAGATAATGATACTGATTGTTTGGTAAGCTATGATTGGCCAAGATGTTGCCGGGAAAAAGTCACATGATGTGTTCAACTAAGTATCATAAATTAGTTGCTAGTGTAGCTAATAATGCACTCATTTTAGGTCAGGAATTTTTGCCCCTTGGCAAAATTGGTGGGTTTTTTTTCTCCGTTAGGCTTTGCTGTTCCAAAGCTGAAAATTTCCAAACATTTATGTGAGTGAACCTACATCAGAGGGATTGAGTGGTTCAAGAGAGTGGCTCACCATTTCCACTTCTAATGCAATTATTGAAGTGGAACAAATCTAGGCCTTGCCAGTAACATCCAGTTCCCAGGAAAAACTAAAATAGAGAAAAATACCTTATGGTGACACCAAAGTCTGGAAACAAATTACTTCAGTTCAACCCTTTAAAACATGAAAAATGGACTATCCTGTGAGCCAGATCATGCTTACCTGTCTGAGATTGAGACTGGACATGTGAAAATTGTAGCATTGGCATTAAGACTTGTATTGCACACTGCCAGCTTCCCTAATTGTGCATGCTGGCAGGCTTGTTGTATGCTTTTATACTCTTTAGCCTAGGTTGGTGCTGGTAATCTTCCCATCAGATGTGTCGCTATGATTATCAGAGATCATTCATGAGCAAAGGTAGATTCTGTAGCACATAAAAACCTGGTGCTACAGAGCACATGTTCTCCTTCCTTTCCCCCCTGAGTTGACTGTTTGTTGTATATTTGCTTACCTTTGTTTCGTTCTTCCTCTTTGCTGAGCAAGAAGCTACTGAAAGAAAATGCTCCTTAAGTATTGAAGAGACGGCTTCCAACTTGTGTTTCTCTTGCTAGAGTGGGACTTGAATCCACAAGATTAGCTCAGAACCACCACGAAGCTCTGACTCAGAGACGGCATTGCCAGCACTGAACCTTAGCTGACACTCTTACAGTTCGCTCTGTCTCATCATCGTTCACTCAAGCTAATCGTTGTTGTTCTTATTTCACGCTGCAAGTAAATCTGTCTTAGTCAGCCCCTTGAAGCTTTCGTATGTGCAAATTTAACATCAAAAGACCTCAACTTGTTCGTTAACACACATACCTTATCTCAGCTCTAACTCATGCTAATACTCTCTGCCTTTAGTTGGTTTGTGCAAACCAATAAATTATTGTGAGGGCTAATTCTAAACTTCTGCCTGTTTCGCATCTTATTAGATTTCTCAGAAGCATCTGAAAGTGCCGAATGTACTATGTGTATTGTTAAATTGCTGTGAAAATAATGATACTCGCCAGTCCTTAAAATCCCACAGCTATTTGTTTCCAGTTCCATTTGGATTTTCCTTGTGCAACAATTTTGAACCATCTTTGTAAGTTTTCTTTGTTATGTTTGCATCAGTTCACTGGATTTGTGGGATAAGTTAATTAACACAACCAAGGAAATGAATTTGACTCCTGAAGCTGCCTCTGCATGGACAAGATAACAAAGTGTGGAGCTGGATGAACACAGCAGACCAAGCAGCATCTCAGGAGCACAAAAGCTGACGTTTCGGGCCTAGACCCTTCTGAAGGGTCTAGGCCCGAAACGTCAGCTTTTGTGCTCCTGAGATGCTGCTTGGTCTGCTGTGTTCATCCAGCTCCACACTTTGTTATCTCGGATTCTCCAGCATCTGCAGTTCCCTTTATCTCTGCTTGGACAAGCTAGTTCATTCCACATCTTCAGTGAAAGTAAGTAAAAGATGTCTATACACACAGCTCCAGGAAAACATAACTTCAAAATATAGAACTTGGATTTTGCTGAAAAGAGATAGACATTTGTATGTATTTTCATCTAGCATTCACAGGGCAAAAGGAAGAATATAAAATTTAAAATGATGGTAACAAATTTGTATAATTTATACTACAGGGATTAAGATGCTGATTGTTTGGCAAGTTGACTCTCATTGACTAAGATGTTGCTGGGGCGAACCCACATGATGTGTTCGATTGATTGTCATAAATCAGTTGTTAGCATAGCTATTAATGCACAGAGGATTGTTCAGTAATTGTGCCCACTTGCAAAATTGGTAGTTATTTTGTTTTGAGCTTCGCTGTTCCAAAGCTTGAAACTTCCTAACAATTACGAGAGTGTACCTACATCCGAGGGATTGCAGTGTTTCTTTGCAGTGCTCGGCATATTGGCTGCTGTATGGCTGATAGTGGGTGTAACCGTAGATGGAAACTTGGGACCTTACAGACCCAGGTCTGGACTGCACCACTTTGGCATGAATGGTAACAGTCTTGGTTGACCGAGCGAACGGGAACAACAAGGACACTGATGGAGTGCTGGAGTTGGGAATGCATATGCTATCATCCTGATAAAGGGCAGTCATTTGTGCAATGCACAGCCATTGGAATATCTCAGTTGGGCCTCAGCAATCCCAGTAATCTTCATCATCAGAGATTACTCAACTGTTCATTCATTATTAATCTACTTCTGCTCACCACCTTCATCTTGAGGCTGCAGTAACTGTCTGGAATCTGAAAGCAAACATGCAAAAGGGAAAAGTTTGAATGAGGAAAGGGAGAGTTGGGTGGAAAGTTCATAGCCACTGCATCTAAAGCTGCATTTCATTCCATGTAGCAGGATAAGGATGAAAAATGATTTAATAAGCTGCATAATGCAGGAACATACCATTCCCCTGAAAATTCTCAGTGATTGTGAAAGCAGTAATCTCATTCACAGCCAACAAATTGACATCTGCTGCAGAGAGCTCTGAGGAGGCAGGCATATCTGTCCCTGTCGGATCACCATTGCTTTTTGTGGTTTACGTGAAATCCTGTCCTGCAAAAGACTCAGAAAAATTTGCAAAGCAATTGGGTCTTTAGTTTTCTAAAACTGAAAAGCTGAAGTTTGAGGAGCTTGCATAATGTGGTGTGAGACTAGCAGTTCAGGTAAATTTATGAGGCTGAGGTTGAGTATGTGGATGTAATGGCATTGCAGACTCAGGGTGAGGGTGAAGTAGATGTCACTGGCAAATCCATAGACACACCTTGATCATATATTTAAAGGTTATTGATCTTTTTTCTGGCAAGTCTTGCAGAAATTCATTCTCACGACCAGCTTCCTCCATTTCCTTGATAGCGTATGCCTTGGTGCTTTGAACACTCCCTCGTTCCACATTGGAACACTGCTTGTCTTTTCCTTTTCACCTCCTGGATTAAGTCCTGCAGTGTTACAACTAAGAATCTAACACCAACACTAGTTAAAAAAGATAATAGTTGGCTGCAGGATCATACCTTCTGACTTGTGGTGTAAGTGGTGGGAATGTCTACAACTGGGAATCCTGTCTCCAGTCTTTGCTGCCAGGCTTCTTTCTTCCATTGCTCTTCCTTTCTGAGGCTGCTCTGCAGGCTGTGATATCCAAAGTCCAGTTCTCCTGAGGGTGGTAAAGTGATGTATTCTTGCTCATTAATCTTACAAAGGGCAAAAGCAAGAAAACAACTTTATTGTGGATATGTGAGTCAAATGGTTTATTCCAGTAAATGTTATCCCAAACATACCACAATATCAGGAGTATATCGTGTTGGATGATTGGTGTTTATCACCCACTTTGATCTTGTAAGCCCTTTTATGTATACAGCCTTAGTGCTGATATTACTTCTACAAAGGAAAACGATACATTCCACAAAGATCTCTGGCTCCCAAACTGATCTTTATCTAAAAGATTTTTCTCCCCTACTGTGAGTGGGGTGAGTGGATATTTTTGGGGGCCATTTTGCTGTGACAATGACCTCTTCCATTTCTTAATTATATTACAGGATGGTGGCTGCCTTGTATCATTGCTGTGGTGTTCTAAATTCCAGCACTTTTTAGGAATATCAGGCCTGTGCAGGCAGCACCGTGATTCTAACACAGATAGAGTAGCATATAAACTGCGTGAAGCTCTGCATTATTGAAGGAGGCTCACAGTTTAGCAGCAGAGATTTTCTTCCCACTGCTGTAAAGGATGCTTGATGTTACAATAAACAACTCTTCATTGGCTGTTGGATATAATTCCTCCACAGGGCAGGCTGCCAACAGATAGTGAAAGCTATGTTGTGTCATGCTAGCCATGCAAGTGCTGGTTCCCCGTCCTGAGTAAGCAGCTAGCCAGGAACACAATTTGCTTGGATCTGCACGCTACAGTCTTGTTGATGAGCATAGACTATGGGGACAATTCAGATTTGTGACTGTCAAAAATATACCATTGTGCAACAAATGTGGTATCTCCACCCCCATGCCTCTAGCAGGCCCAATCCACTCTCCCCAACCCTATTACTGACTATTCATTTCTATCAGATTGGCTTTTAGCATTTTGAATCTCCATTTCACCTCACCAGTATGGTTACTATGCTCCTGATTCACATCGTTAATCCTAATTTTATCTTTCTTTTCAATTTGTTTAGATTAAATGTTTCATTTTCACTGTGGAACTCTACTCTTTGCTCACACCTTTTTGTACTTCTTTGGAGCATAGTTATCCTGTCTTCTATCAGCTTCCTATTTAGTGATTTCCCACTGTTGATCCATTGACCAGTTTTTTGAGCTTATTAAGCAGTTAATGTCAGCCACTGGAATTTGATCCAACTAGCCACTTATCTTTGATGACGATCAAAGAGTGTGTTTCTGTTATAATTATTCAATAAAGTTGAAGTATCTTTATCTAACAGCTTTATTAATTCTATCCTCCCACTGCAGGCTCAAACCTGATATTGCTGTCACCCAACAACCCCACAGCACATAATGCTAATTTATATTCAAACGCACTGGATCATGGTGAGAGAAGTCTGAACGTTTTGAAAGCCCATCTCTGGCTGTATCCCAAACTGAAGCCCCCAGGGAATCACCAGGAATACCTGGGTTACCACCAGCTCCCCCATCACTGTAATTGGAGTGGTATTCAAAGAACTAAGAACAAAGAAAATTACAGCTCAGGAACAGGCCCTTCGGCCCTCCAAGCCTGCGCCAATCGAGATCCTCTGTCTAACCTGTCATGTATTTTCTAAGGATCTGTGTCCATTTGCTCCCTGCCCATCCATGTACCTGTCCAAATATATCTTAAAAGACGCTAACGTGTCTGCATCTACCACCTCCGCTGGCAACATGTTCCAGGCACCCACCACCCTCTGTAAAGAATTCACGGCAACCAAGCAGGAAAGTTGCTTCCACCTTCATCTTCCATGGGCGGCACGGTGGCTCAGTGGTTAGCACTGCAGCCTCACAGCACCAGGGACCTGGGTTCGATTCCAGCCTCCGGTAATTGTCTGTGTGGAGTTTGCACATTCTCCCCGTGTCTGCGTGGGATTCCTCCGGGTGCTCCGGTTTCCTCCCACAGTCCAAAGATGCGCAGGTTAGGTGGATTGGCCATGCTAAATTGCCTGTAGTGCTCAGGGGTGTGTGGGATGCTTCAAGGGGCGGTGTGGACTTGTTGGGCCGAAGGGCCTGTTTCCACACTGTAGGTAATCTAATCTAATCTAATGTTTCTTGATCCCAGCCTGAACATCCATGTGACCCCGCCTCTACAGTACTCAGGAAGTTTTGCCTTGTGATAGTGAAGTAACTAGGAGCAAAAGGTCAGCTCACAAATGAAGGCTCACATGGTGCAGGCTTAGGGAGGTCCTGGCCTCCCCTGGGTCAATGCTTTTGTTGGGATGATTGAAAATTCTGCCCATTCTTACATCTCAACAAAGCTATCCCTGTGCCAGCAATGCAAAGTCCGTCTACCCACACACCAACTGCATTTGTAACTGTTGTGATAGATTTCAGCTGCATTTGTGGCTGCAGTCCTCTAGAATAGCTGCAAGATTCCTTCATCCTATCCCATAATTCTCCTAATTGATCAACTCACAATTACTGATTTTAGTCAGATTATCATTAGTCACTAGCGAGGCCTCCTCCAGAATATTGTGTCCAGTTCTGGTTACCCAGTGATAGGAAGGATGTTAATAAGCTGGAGAGGGTTCGGTAGAGGTTTACTGAGATGCTGCTGGGTATGGAAGGTTTGTGTTACGAAGAAAGGTTGGATCGGTTGGGACTTTTTTCATTGGAGTGTAGGAGGTTGAGAGGTGACCTTATACAGGTTTACAAAATGATACGGTTAATGGTAGGCGTCCTTTCCCTCGGATGGGGCATTCCAAGTCTCGGGGGCACATTTTAAAGTCCAGGGAAGAGAGATTTAAAAAAGGCATGGGAGCGACTTGTCGTGGTTCGCATGTAGAATGACTTTTTAATGAGATAGTGTGGGCACAGTTACAACATTTAGAAGACACTTAGATTAACACATGAGTAGGAAAAGTTTGGAGGGATATGGGCCAGGAGCAAGCAGGTGGGACTTTGTAAATAGACTAATCCATGAAAACAGTTATGCTGAAGGACAGCTTTCAAAATTAACTTTGGCAAAAGAAATATAACCACATATTTAGGAAGTGACTGGCATTTAAATAATGCCTATAAGATGCCGATGCTTGATTTGAATGAAATGATTTTGTTATGAAATGTGGCAGTACAACATTTTAACAGTGCACACAGGGGAATATTTGCCTATTTATTTCTAAATGCCACACCCTTCAAAAAGAAATTTCACCCTCCGGCGTTTGATCAGATAATTAAGATCTGACAGGCTGTGCAAAGGCATGTTACCCAGCCTACCATAGGCTTTAACACTGGCCACCTTGGGGCTGTCAGAAGCTGCCAGCCAATCAGAGAACAGTTAACAGTGAGCAGGTAAGTGATATTTTTGCACTTCTCATGGGGCAGGCTAAGCGTAGAGCGGGAGGAGGGGTGGGGTGTCTCATGGGGGCCACCTCCCCGTGCTAGCAATTCCCAAACTTTTTATAACAGGCTGGCACAGTGGTTAGCACTACAGCTTAATAGTGTAAGTGACCTGGGTTCAGTTCCAGCCTGTGTGGAGTTTATACATTCTCCTTGTGCCTGTGTCCCAGTTACCTCCCACAGCCATCACCACATGGTGATTTACAGGCTTTTAACTGAAAATGCACCAGGAATCGCTTTACTGGCTGCACAATTTTATAAACTGCTCTCCTGTTCTCCAGCAAAACAACTGAATTTAATAAACCAGTTGTTGTTTCTTTTGTTTTAAAGCCTTCCAGCTGCATGTTGCCTAGTTGAGTGCATTCAGCAAGGCTAATAAAGCTCAGCATTGAGCTGTATGGGGAATGCATCACAATTTTCAGTCAGGGAAGCCAAAGTAAATTCAAACAACACACAATGCCAATTTGGATAGTGCCAAATGACCTCCCAACTGAGACATTTAGATGAACGGGCAGGGATTAGAGGGATAGGGGCCACGTATAAGCAGATAGGATTAGTTTAGAATAGCACCTTGGTCAGCAAAGATATGGTGGGCCGAAAGGCCTGTTCCTATGCTGTGCTGTTTATGTTCCAATAGCGTGCATTAATTCAGACAATGTGCAATGCTAACGTATCACAACCACAAAATACAAAACCGAAAGAACTGCGGGTGCTATAAATCAGGAACAAAAACAGAAGTTGCTGGAAAAGCTCTGTGAAGGAGAAAACAGAGTTAACATTTCGGGTCCGGTGTCCCTTCCTCAGAATGTATACACACAGAGCTAACAGTCCTGCACAGATCTATCTGATAAAAACAAATGAATGTACAAATTAGGAACAGCATAAGCCTTTCCGCACTTGTAATCTCCTTCATCAATCAATGAGATCATGGCTGAACTGATTGTAATCTCAGTTCCACAATATCACCTATCAGTGATAACCATTGACTCCCTTGTTAGTCAATGCTATCTCATTCCTATCAGTCCCTGCAGTTCAGACAGCCCATATTGCTAATGCTGGCTATAATTCAGAGAACACACAGTCACAACATTAATCATGTCTTCAACAACAGTGTACAGTCAACACACAATGCTAGTGCTTATCATAATTCAAACACCATGCAATGATAATAATTAGCATAATATGATAGTACGAAGTGGTCAAAATAATCGAGCACAAACCATATGGTGTGCTGCAAGGATCACTGCTGGGTCCACTCCATTTCATCATTTATGTGAATGATTTGGATGTGAATACTGAAGGCATAGTTAGTAAGTTGGCAGATGATTCCAAAATACGTGGTGTGGTGGACCTTGAAGAAGGTTATCTCAGACTACAGCAGGACTTTGATCAGATGGGCCAATTGACCAAGGAGTGGCAGATGACATTTAATTTAGGTGTTGTGAGGTGTTGTACTTTAGTAAGGCAAACCAGGGCAGGATTTATACAGTTAATAGTAGGTCCCTGGGAAGTGGTGCCAAATAAAGAGACCCCAGGGTGCAGGTGCATAGTTTCATGAAAGTGGAGTTGCACGTAGCCAGGGTGGTGGGGAAGTTGTTTGGCCGGCTTCCTTTCATCAGTCGATGCATTGAGTATAGGACGTGGGACATAATCTTGCTGCCGTGCAGGACATTGGTGAGGCCACTTTTAGAATGCTGTGTTTAGTTCTGGTCACCCTGCTGTAGGAAGGATAAGGAATGGTATTGTTAGGGTGTAAAGAAGATTTACAAGGATGTTGCCAACGATGGATGGTTTGAGCTATAAGGAGAGGCTGAATAGGCTGGAGCTATTTTCCCTGGAGCGTCAGAGGCTGTGGGCTGATCTTATAGAGGTTCATAAATTCATGAGGAGCATGGAAAGGCTAAATAGGCAAGGTCTTTCCCTTGGGGTAGGGGAGTACAAAACTAAAGGACAGAGGTTTAAGGTAGGAGGGAAAGATTTAAAATGGATGTGAGGGATAGCTTTTCCACATAGAGGGTGGTGTGTGTATGGAACAAACTGCCAGAGGGAGTGCTAGATGTAGATACAATTACAACATTTAAAAGGTATCCAGGTGGGTACATGAATAGTAAGGGTTTAAAGAGATATGGGCCAAACATACACAAATTGGACTAGATCAGTTTAGGATACTTGTTCAGCATGGACAAGTTGGATGAAGAATCTGTTTCCATGCTGTATGACCCGATGACTTGATGACGCATGTTGTTAGTACTCATCATTATGCATGCAATATACAGTACTGACAGCTCCACAGCTCAGACAATAGACTGTGTTCATACTCATCGTAATTCAGCCAGCCATCTATGCTAACACTTGTCATAGTTCTAACAATGCATTGTGGGATCACCTTCGTTCGCAGCCCTCTCTCCACCCTGAAAAGTTTAAACAATGCTCAGTGCTTAAACTCCAGTCTTCTGGTGATCCAGTGCATGCATAGAATGACAACATAATATAGTCGACTGCAAATTAAAGGTGCCCATAAAGTGATGTTTATCGCCACAAAATATATCCAAGGCTTTGTTCATAATGCTAACTGTCAAAGATAGTAGCCTGAAATATATTGTGGTGTATTCAATAATGCTCTTTGAAATTCTGCACTCTGATGCTTAAGGACCTGTGTTCAGCAAAGGACTCAGTCTCCCTACACCACATCTCATTGAATGTTGGGCATGGCATGACTTTGGACCCGTTTTCCATTACATTCACCTCTGTGCCCACTTGTTTGGACAGTAGTTGTTTGTCATTTCACAGCTACTTTCACCTGTTACCACTACTTTATCTCCACCTCTGCTTCTGGCATCTTCCCTGCACTTGATCACTTCATCCAGAACTGTTGGTCTCATACCAGCCACGTTAATGTCTGCTTCCCTCACCTGCTGTAGCCTGTCTCCCTCTAAATTTGCTGCATTCTGTTCTTTCCGTTCTAACACTGACAATCCTGCTCATAAGGATGATGCTGTTGTCGTCTGGGGTGCCACCTTGCAGCTGCTGAGCCTAAACTTCCTCCTCTAATCCTCCCCTGGACCATGACCTCTCTACTGAATGTCAAGCTGTTGTTTCCAGGGCTGTTATTGACCTCATTTCCTCTGGAGATCTCCCTTCGACACGCTTTCTCTCCGTAGCACCTTAACCTCACTCATCTTGCTTCTACCTTCATACCAAAAATCCACAAACAGACCTATCGTTTCAGCCTCTTCCTGTCTCAATGAACTTATTGCTTCCAATTTGAGAATCTTCCTAGCCTCCTATCTCCCCTCATTCAGGGTATTCCCGATTGCATTTGTGATTCTTCTTCAGTTCCCCAAATTTTAATCTCCAGGAATCAGCCATCTCCTCTATAGATGCTGCTTGGCCTGCTGTGTTCATCCAGCTTCACACTTTGTTATCTCAGATTCTCCAGCATCTGTAGTTCCCATTATCTCTCTCCTCTTTACCTATTTGTCTCATCGACCTGTTCACAGATATTATTACACACCGCTGGAGCACCTGGGGCTTGAATGTGGGCCTCCTAGTCAGGAATAGGGGCACCACCACTGTGCCACAAGAGAGCCCTTGGACATGCAATCCCCCTACTTTAAGATGGTCTGAATGTTCTCAGCTTTATTCTCAGAAAAGAGGCCTGCACAGTCCCAATCCACCACCACCCTCCTTTCCCTGGCTAAGCTCATCATCACCTTAAATGATTTCTCCTTTAACTCATCTCAGTTTCTCTGAATAAAAGGTATGATGAAGTATTAAGAGAGTAATACCTTGATTGAAGAAGGTGATGTGTACTTTAGCCACAAATTATTTTTGTTGACAGAACAAGTCAGAATTAATTACCTTAGTGTTTTGTCTTGCCCAGAAAGCACAAAAAGAGAGCTAGAATTACTTTCTCTTTAAAATCAATATTGCTTTTTTTCAAGAAATGGGCACTTTGCTGGTCTGACAACATGACCATTGCCAAACGCATGATACCAGTTGATCACAGTTTCTGAGAAGTTCCGATCAGCAGTAGCCCATGTAGAAAAGCTAACGTTATTCTCCTGGAGTATCAAATAGCTTGTACCTTAATCTGGTCAAGTCAACACAAAGGTACTGGAGGTGAGAGATAGCAAGAACTTCAGATGCTGGAGACAGACATCTGCTGCTCCCAATGTGGCCTTCTTTACATCAGTTGGATTTAGCAGGCACTCAGAGACTGTTTTGTAGAGCAGCTGCGCTCTGTATGCAACAAATGACAACACCTTCCAGGTGCCAACCATTTTAACTCCCCCTCCCACTCCCTGGGTGACATGTCCATCCTGGGTCTCCTCCAGTGTCACAATGACACCACCCACAAACTGGAGGAGCAACACCTCACATTCCGCCTTGAGACCCTACAGCCCGATGGCCTAAACGTAGATTTCACCAGTTTTAAAATCTCCCCACCCCAGGCCCCATCCCATGTCCAACTGTCCCTCTCATCCCCGCCTCCTTGACCTGATACAACCAGCCTATCTTCTCTCCCAACAATCCTCTCCTCCCACCTCGCTGACCAATCCCCACTGCTCCCTACCTGCATTCAGCTATCACCATCCCACCCACCTTCCCCAGCCCCACCCCTCCTCTCTCTATTTATTTCCCAGCTCTCTTACCCCTCCCCCATTTCTGAAGAAGAGTCCTGACCTGACACGTCAGCTTTCCTGCTCCTCTGATGCTGCCTGGCCTGCTGTGCTCCTCCAGCTCCACACTGTGGAAGTGAGGTGTTTCTTTAGTCCACAACAAAGGAAACTATTGAAACATATTATGAATGAGAATGTCCCAGTGGCATTTGCAGTTAACTTATAAAACACAACATTTTTTTGGCAAATGACATTGAAACCATCCCATTAGCTGAGAGACAGCAAGAACTGCAGATGCTGGAGTCAGAGACAACAGAGGAGTACGGCCAGCAAGGCAGCTTCAGAGGAGCAGGAAAGTTGATGTTTCCGATCGGGACCATTTTTCAGATTAACTGCGTGTCTTAAGTAGAATGCCGGCCATTTGACTGAAACTGCTGGTTTTGGAAAGCTTTAATTATTCATAGGGTCACAGAGTTATCCCTCTAAGCCTTTCCTATCCATGCGCCTGTCAAAATATCTTTTAAATGTAGTAACTATACCTGCCTCTATCACTTCCTCTGGCAGTTCATTCCATATGCAGACCACCCTCTGTGTGAGAAATTTGCCCTCAATCCCCTCCCCCCACTGCACCACACAACCAGCCCAGCTCTTCCCCCCCACCCACTGCATCCCAAAACCAGTCCAACCTGTCTCTGCCTCCCTAACCTGTTCTTCCTCTCACCCATCCCTTCCTCCCACCCCAAGCCGCACCCCCATCTACCTACTAACCTCATCCCACCTCCTTGACCTGTCCGTCTTCCCTGGACTGACCTATCCCCTCCCTACCTCCCCACCTATACTCCCCTCTCCACCTATCTTCTTTTCTCTCCATCTTTGGTCCGCTTCCCCCTCTCTCCCTATTTATTCCAGTTCCCTCCCCCCATCTCCCTCTCTGATGAAGGGTCTAGGCCCGAAACGTCAGCTTTTGTGCTCCTGAGATGCTGCTTGGCCTGCTGTGTTCATCCAGCCTCACATGTTATTATCGCTTTTAAGTTTTCCTCCTCCTTTAAAACATGCCCCCTCATATTGAAGACCCCGAGCTTAGGGAAAAGTCCTTTGTAATTTACCCTATCTATGCCCATTATGACTTTATAAACCTCTATAAGATCACCCTTTAATCTCCAATGCTCCAGGGGAAAAGTTCCCATCCTATCCAGCTTCTCTTTATTACTCACACTCTCCAGTCCCAGTAACATCCTGGGAAATGTTTTTTTGCACCCTTTCCAATTTAACAATATTCTTTCTATAGCAGGATGACCAGGTCTATACATAGTATCCCAAAAGTATTCAACTTTTACTCATTTTCTTTCACTGCTTTTTAGGAACATAGGAATAGGAAGAGAACATTCAATCCTTTGAGCAAGCTCTGCCGTTTAATGCGAACATGACCGATCAAACACTTCAATGCCTTTTACCCACATTCACCCCAAAACCCTCTACACCCTTAGTAATCTGACACCTACCAACCTTCACTTACATCATATGCAAAGACTGAGCTGTTACAGCACTCTGGAGTGCAATATCTTTCACAACAGTCCAGTCAACAACAGAGCTGTTCCATGCTTAGATGTAGCCTGTCTCTACTATCGACTTCTTTTGGAAGCTATATCTGAAAAGAAGCTGGAATTACATCTCTAAGTGTACTGGTTTCCCAATTTACAGGAATGTATGATAAAATGAAGAACTAATGATGCTGGAAATCTGAAACAAGAACAGAAATTGCTGGAGAAACTCAGGAGGTCTGGCAACATCTGTGGAGAGAAAGCCGAATTATCATTTTGGGTCCGGTGATCCTTTTTCAGAAGCACCCAAACTGGATTGAAACATTAACTCTGCCTTCTCTCTACAGGTACTGCCAGACCTGTTGAATTTCTCCAGTAATTAATGATTTTGTTAAGAAATGCAAGTTGTCTTTAAATAGACAACTTCAATTGAGCTGAATCAGAGCTTCCATGAAAAAATATTCTATAAGATTTGCCAACTGTAAAACTTCATTGTCCATTGACTTACTGCATTCTGATTCATGTGACTTAATGAGAATATCATTGATTTCTAAGTAATTAATAATTGTAACTTCTTTTCCTTCTGTTGTCTTTCTTGTGTGTGTGAGTTTATGTTGTGAAACAATCCCCCATGTTTTGCATGCATTAATAATCACTGCTTTGAAATTTAAAAAAATGAAACATTATCTTGTTTACCAACAGAAAAGGAATGCAGGAAGATAACTGAATTCGCCTCTCTCTTTTGTCTGTGACAAATTATAAAATCAATAGAAGTCCTTGTAATTGATTTATTTCATTTCACAGGATATCACAGGCCTTGAGGTTTGGAGGAAAAATCAATTAGAGACTGTACATTAGTTTAGAGGATAATGTGACTTCTTTTTCACTCAGGGAGATTCAATGCTTAACGAGGCAGTCCAATTTACTTCATTGACAGAAATCAAGGCTCAAGATAAAGTCGGCACTGGAAGGAAACACCAAGGAGTCTTTTCACATAGTCAGATAAGCGGGCTCCAAAATTCCACAATCACCCACCCAGACGTCTGCCAAAATGACAAAAAAGTGTAGAATTAATGTCATCGAAATACTGGGTTGTACAGATGCGTCCCCAAATAGAATGGCAAGTGGCACAAATATCCAGCAGAGGGAACTGAGTGCCGTAATTTTGGCCAGTTTGGAGAAGATGGAAAAGATCGGAAGTTAACGGTAACTTTGTCATCTTAAAAACAAAGAAAATGTCCTTTAAAAGAGAAAAAAAATTCCAGGCAAACAAAAATCATATAGCATGAAAAAAGGTCTAAATATTCAAAGTAGCAAGGAAAACCTGAATATAACATCCATAGGTGAGATTAAAGAGAGTCAAAACAGATATTGGACCATGAACTTCAAGGTTCATGTCTTTGAATTTAAACTTGGCACAGGAGCACCTTGTTATATATTGGCTGAAAATTTCCTATGGTTGAAGACATTGAGAGTGAAATCAGTAAATGTGAAACTCTTAAGTTTCAGGAGACACAGATTCATTGGCACTAAAGTGTGAAGGCCTTACACTAAATGACAAATGCTAATTCTTCATTATGACTGGTACATTTTTAGAACACATTACCGAAGAGCAAGGCATCATCGTGAATCCAAGGAAGAGAAGTGCTGTTAGTGAATTTCTGGCATTTGAAGTATAATTTTTAGGTATGTTGGATCAAGTGGCATAGTTTATTTCCAATTTAGCCAGACTTACTCAATCCATAGCAGACTTTAGACAATCAGCAATAGCATTGGGTTTGGGAGCAGTTTGAAATATTTGAAAACATCAAACAGAAATTACTACGCATTACAACTCTGGCTTCTTCACCATGTGATCATGAATGCAGCATCCATAGGATTATAAGTAACCCTTACTCAATTTTTCTGTTGTTCCTGGGTCAGTCCTATCTTGTTCCTTTATTTGTTCCTTCATTCTGCATACAGGTGAATGCTATACAGCCATTCATGCTTCATATGGACACATATTTTGTTTCATTAGCTGACCTTATTACCACTTCCTTTGGCGTTTGCAGGCATGATCTTTTTTGTAGCTAATCTTTCCTGTCCTCAAACCCATCACAGACCCTCCCTTTGTTTTTCCTGCCCTTCTTATATTTCACTGGCACATAAGATAGCACATTTTGAGTTTTTGTCAGTTCTGACGAATGGTATTTTTGACTTGAAGCATTGACTCTTTTGGGCAATGAACATGCTGGTTCTAGGTCAGGCCCTGGGCCCTGCCCCTGACCCCAGTCCCAAACCTGAACACAGCTGTCCTGCCCTTGATTTGACTACTATGGGCTCTCAGAGCACCACTCCCAGGTGTTAGTGTCTAGATATATAGTCCCAATGTGGACCTGACTGTTAAGCTCCACACTTATTACCTGGCCTCTTGAGCAATTCCAGCACCATTTTTTGTTGTTTTTATTTTAGGTTTCGAGCGTCTGCTTCTTGCTTTAGCTGCAAAAATAAATTGGATGATAATTTCAGGGGATGATAACCTCTGAATTCTACATTCTAAAGGACAAGGCAGGCAACCGTATGAGATTGCCACTATTTGCAAACCCGCCTATGTCATGGCAAAGACAATAGAGGGTGGAGCTGGAGGAACACAGCAGGCCAGGCAGCATCAGAGGATATTTTCTGAAGAAGGGCCCTGACCAAAGACATCAACTTTCCTGCTCCTTTGATGCTGCCTGGCCTGCTGTGTCCCTCCAGCTCCGCACCGCGTTATCTCTGACTCCAGCATCTGCAGTTCTTGCTATCACAAAGTCAAGTGCAATTCTGTATTGTCACTTCTTCTTTATTGCTGCTTGGCCAAAAGACTGGAACTCCCAACTTAACAGCACTTTGGGTGCTTCTAGTACATTAAATTAGAAATAAAATCATCAATTGCTCTTGAGAATATATTGGCAGGCGACTTCCTTGAACTGCTGCATCTGGCCTAGCATTGATATGATGATCGTGCAGTTAGTAATGGATTTTGACCCAGCAACAGCAGTGTTGCTCCAAATTGGGATGTGTGTTGTTTGGAGGAGAACTTGTAGTTTGAGGTGTTACCAGCATCAGCCTCCCTTATGGGGTTTGGAAAGAACTGTCAAAGGAGCTGCTGCAATGGATCTTGTAGATGGAACACACTGTTGTTCCTGTGCATTGGTGGTGGAGGGAGTGAATGCTGAAGGTGTTAGCTAGGGTGGTAGTCAAGTCGGCTGCATTGTGCTGGATGATGATGTACTTCTTGAATGTCATTGAAACTGTACTCGTCCAGATAAGTAGAGAGTATTCCATTATGTTCCAGACTTGTGGCTTATAGAGGGTTGACAAGCTTTCAGGAGTCAGGAGAAAAGTTATTCATCACAGAATTTCAAGTCTCTGACCTGCTCATGTACTGCTATCTATAGACAGAGATGCAGTTAGACATGGTGCTATAATTGAATGTAAACTGGAGGTGATTATATTCTCTCTTGTTTGAAATGTTAAATCTACCTTTGTATTTCCCTGAATATAGAAATTGCAAGATGATCTAATCAAGGTGTTTCAAAATTATAACAGGATTCAAAAAAGTGGATACAGAGAAAGTATTTCCTCTTTGGTTACATGTGAGAATTATCTTTTAGAACCAAGCATGGAGTGACATTCAAATCTTTTGCTCCTCAAACAAAGGGTAGCATAAAGTTACACCATTTATCAAAAGTCTGTGGACATGGGTTGATTGAAAGTTTAAAGGCTGAGATTAATGAGTTTTATTAGGCGAGTCTGGAAAAAATGCAAACAGAGAGAAATAGAATTTAGACCGTTCTGACCTTTCTGAATGAGCCCTGGAACAGAGTCATGAGGGTGCATAGATGTTCTCTTGGAGGTGCTGATCAATAGACATTTTGAAAATAATTAACTTTGCGATTGTTTTCTGTGATCAATCATACAGCTCCTGAGAAACAGAGCTCCAAATATAACTACTGGAACGGGATACAATAACTTTCTTTGTTGTTACATTCAAGCAGAGTTCACCTTAAAATTGAATGTTTGAGTCCCTACGAAGGTGGAACAATCCCTCAACTGTGCACTTGAAATAAAATTTAAGTAAGCACACTAAAACAAGATTTTCTTCTTGTTCCCAAATCTATGCCCACAATGTTACATCTTTTGAAGCCTGCCTAATTATCAATGAATTTGAAAGGAAAATAGCTGCTTGGAAATTGTACAGATTAATACTGCTTCCAATGTAAGGTATTGATTTGGAAACTGTTGAGCTGAAAAGACCTTCATAGTTATATGTGGCTGACCTTTCCACAGCACAGAAGCTTCACTGCTAGGTGTAAAGAACCCGTAAATGCAATATATCATGTTTACAATGAAATCCAAAATAGCAGATCCCCAGAGATTGGGAAAATTTAGAAACTGCATCAATTTCTGACAGGGATCAATGATTTTTCTTTGACAGTTTGATGGATCAGTGGCTGATTGATGTTGCATCATTTTTTCCAAACATACTTGCTTCTTTAAGAAGAAAGGTGATCCTTTGCTTCTTGTTGAAGAAATTCTTGATTCAAAAGCTTGAATTTCTTGAAATAGTGTGAGTCTACTGCAACAACAATGTCGTTCTGGTCATCTTCACCATTAAGATTTATCAAGACTGAAAAAAAACGGTGAATTTTTCACTATCACATCACAGGAAACCAGCCAATAGGAAATTAATATAGGGCAAGGTATTTTAAGGAGGAGATGGTAAGGGAGAAAGGAACAGAAGCTTCTTGTAGATTCTGGCCTGTGAAATATTTGAATAGTATCTGTTATAGGCATTAGTATTATGGTTCACGTGGTCTCAAATTTGTCATCCTTACATATCAAACCTTCTAAAAACCAAAAGAACTGTGGAAGCTGTAAATCAGAAACAAAAAAAGGAATTGCTGGAAGAACTCAGCAGATCTGGCAGCATCTTTAAAGAGAAAATCAGAGTTAACGTTTCGTGTCCAGTGACCCTTGCTCAAAACCTTTTCTCCTCTGTTTCTAGGGCAGAAAGTGAGCTGACACTGTTGCTGGCTAACTCTTTCAGACAGGACACTACATTGCAACCCAAAGCAATTGTCACAAATGAATGTGTTGGCACAGGGACCATTGTTATTTTTAGATTGAGCTGATGCTCTAAAATATAAGTACTGATTTGATTCTAACATTCAAAAGGAGATAGACAGTGTGTATGTTTAGACAGCAACAGTATGATAAATGTCAAACTTCAAAACACAACATAGAATTTTCCAGTAAAGAAGGAGGCCATTCAACTTATTGTTTGTGTACTGGCTCCCGTCCTATTCTCCAGCTGCACCTCCATAGCCCTCCAAATTCACCACTTTTAAATATATATCAGCTCTCTTTTGAAACCTTCTATGGAATTCACCTCCAACACTCACTCAGACAGTGAATTCCAAATCCTAACAACTCTTTAAGTGAGGAAGTTTCTCCTCATCTTACAGAGATAATGGGAACTGCAGATGCTGGAGAATCCGAGATAACAAAGTGTCGAGCTGGATGATGAAGGGTCTAGGCCCGAAACATCAGCTTTCCTGCTCCTAAGATGTGGCTTGGCCTGCTGTGTTCATCCAGCTTGACACTTTATCTCCTCATCTTACTCCTAGATCTCTTGCTAGAAATTTTGAAATTGTGACCTCTGATTACTGACATCCCAACTAGCTGAAACAGAATATCCTTTTTTACCCTGTCAAATCTGTTTGTAATTTTGAATACCTCAATAAAGTGACCTCTTAAACTCCTCTGCTCCAAGGACAACAAGCCCAATTCCTCTACTCTTTCTTGAATTTAAAGTCTCCTTTACACCCTCTCCAGGGCTTTAACATCCTTCCTTAAATAATCAAAAACAATACTCTAAATAATGTCCGACCAATGATTTGTGCATGTGTAGCATCACTTCCCTGTTTTTATACTCTCTCTCTCTATTCATAAACCCAAGGTCTCTATAAAACTTCTTAACAACTGTTTCCACACGCCTGGACATGTTCAGAGAATCATCCTCATGAACTCCGAGGTCCCTCTGCTCTTGTACTCCCCTCAAAGTTGTACTGTTTGTCATGTGTTGTCCCTCCATGTTTCTTCTACCAAAATGCATTACCTCATTTTTCTCAGTGTTGAAATTCATCTCCAGGTTTTGTCCACTTGCTACCTCATAAATCTGCCAGACTACTCAGACTCTTGGCATCATGGTAGCCCACAAACCCACCAACACACTAAAACCACAGCTAATGAACTTAAAAGACCCTATACAGACAACAAGCAAAACGAACATCATTTACAAACTACCTTGCAAGAACTGTGACAAACACTACATTGGACAAACAGGCAGAAAGCTAGCCACCAGGATACACGAACATCAACTAGCCACCAAAAGGCATGCCCCACTATCACTGATAATAAAGTGTGAAGCTGGATGAACACAGCAGGCCAAGCAGCATCTCAGGAGCACAAAAGCTGACGTTTCGGGCCTAGACCCTTCTTCAGAGAGGGCCCGAAACGTCAGCTTTTGTGCTCCTGAGATGCTGCTTGGCCTGCTGTGTTCATCCAGCTTCACACTTTATTATATTAGATAAATCCTGGCAGTTTCACTTTGGGTTATTTTGTAGGCTCTTCAGCCCATGTTGGCGTAGGGCCCAACACAGTCAACAGCCCCCAGCAACATCCTGCTTGACCTTAGCGGATTCTGCCTGACCGATCCTGACTTGAAGGCAAATGCCCAATAATAGACAGTCATGCTTGAGGGAATGCCACAAGGGAAGGGCCACTGTGATTAAGCCACAGCTGTAGAAACAACTGCTTAATCGGCTTCCAATTGCAATTCTGGGTCTCATTGTTACTCAAACAAGGCAATAGGTAACTGAACCGACAGCTCTATTTTTAACCTCTTACGTCTGATGTCCAACCTGAACAACTACAGGTGAAGTAAGTGGCCAGAAATCACATCTCAGTACATCCTGATCTTCTCTTCACTCTAGTAGAATTGAACAGAATTTTACTGTCACATGTACTTTTACATGAAAAATACAGTGAAACGTTTTATAAGTTGCCACATCATGGTGCCCATTTTAATGACAGAAGTCATACACAGTAAGAAAAAAAGACAAAATTCATCTGCCCTCTGTAAACTTTGTAATTTGGTGTCCCCTCTATGTTTCTTAGAGTGCAAAAATGTTGATGGCTGAAATCCCTGGTCACATTTAATTGCACCTTCTTACAACTTGCAACAATCTCACATCATGGGATTGTGAAAAGTCCTATGAATCCTGGGGGGATTTTAACAGACTATTCATTACATGGTGAAGATTCTGACTTACCAGCACCATTGAATTGATGGCTAAGTTTCAATCCAGTGAGGCAGTTTCTCTTGATGTGCATTTGCAAGGAGTATGCGTGCGTACCTTGAAATACTGGAACCCACAGCTCATTAGCTTTTAATTACCGATCATTGTTCTACAGGACTTCAATGGTTGAAACAAATCACTTACATCTAAGACGTTATGTAATCTGATTGCTTCTGCCATCTATTAATAAATATGGCCAGTTCCCTCTTAATGGGTCCAAGTATAGTTTCAAACTTTTTAAGCTTAACTCCAAAAAGCTGTGGAATGCAGGGAGGCCAAATTTTGACTATTTCTTATGACAAACAGTCCTATTTTTCCACAATTATTGCCGAAATTTAAATGTTAGCACTTTTAAGTTGAATGTGTTTTCAAAGGACTCCTAAAATGCCATGTTTATCCCTGGCATGAATCCCCTGACATTTGTATAACATTTAATTCCATGTTTCTGCACTGGACTACACTGGCTTAACTGTTTCTTTTTCTTTCTATAATTTACAGCCCTTCTTTTGGCCTGTGAGCTGTGGGAAAGATCTAGAAAATACCTAAGTGCAGATCTTCTTTCAAACTTCAGATTCCTGTACTTCCTTTATGATCAAGAAGAAGCTCTGCTTCAGTATTGCAATATTTGGATTAATTTCTCTATCTTCTCAATCATTTTAATTATTGTGAGGTTTTAATCTCCTGCTTGGTCTATGACCGAAGATAAATTGTGTTGGTTCCTCAGCTTCAGTCTATTCCTTGGCTTGAAAAATTATCTGTCCAGGCCAAAGGGAAATCCTTAGTTTCTTGAAAGCTGGAAATGAAACATGATCAGAGGTAATTGAATCAGAAAACACACAGTCCATTAGGACAATTTGGCATGAATTTATTTTTATATTTTCTGCCCGCTCTTGTTAATTAGCTTATGCATGATTATATCTACAATAATTGTTTATCTAAAGAAATACATGTTTTAAATGTTACTTTTTGTGTGCATGTCCACATCTGTAGTAATTGTTTAAAGAAATGCAGATTTCATTTCTTACTGTAATGATTGTAACAACATTAGAAGTCCAACAGCTTTATTTAAAATTCATAAGCTTTCGGTGAAGCTCCTGACAAAGGAGCAATGCTCCAAATGCTTGTGACTTTAAATAAATCTGTTGGACTATAACCTGGTGGCACGTGATTTCTGACTTTGTCCATCTCAGTCCAACCAGGATGGTAATGAGGTCAGCTAGGCGAGCCTCATAGAACATGAATACCTGATTGGGGCTCTTAATCTTTTCCAATCAGGGAGCCCTGGCTAACAGATATAAACAGTTGTACCAGAGATTTTGCTTACTCTGAGAAAGCTGGACCAATATCACATACTATGCAAGTTGAGATAAAGGGTGACCTGGTGATAAAATACTGGCCTCTTTGGATTTATTTCGGTGGCAATGAGAGTGGGATTAATGATGTAACTGTGCCTACCAGCCCAACTGGACTTCAAACAGGCACTACAACTGACTTTATCATTAGAAAGTGTGGCAAGTGGAGCTTGTGAGTCACAGGGTATCCCAATGGAAGTGGATGCCCTCACCAGTCTGACTGAGCTTGGGGACCACTTGAGTAAATGCAATTGCATAGCCTCACTCAGGAACACATCCTGAAAAGAGGGGCTCTGTCTCCGTCCTAAGGAAATCCCAAAACAAAGCCAAGCCTCGGCTGAATGGGTAACATTTTCTCCAGGATCTGGCAAGTCATTGTAGTTGTTGCTGGTAGGCAGGCTCAAGACAATGAAAGAGTCCCACTCAGGCTGAATTCAGGCTGAGAACCCAAAGGCTGGTGTCCAGGAGAGTGCGTGCTCTGCAAAGCCCACCTACGTCTAGCTCGGAATAGTTAAATCGCTTGGCAACAGCCAAATCGGAACCAATCAAAATAAACACCTGGTTAAATGGTCACCAGTTCTGCTGGAGATTGATGCCAGTGTGGCTGTATCAGTGATTGCAGAACCAGTCTCTAACAAAATTTGTTCTGGAATCCAACCCCTTAGGCTTGCACAAGACCTTAGCTGAATTGAGAATTCAGAGTGGGGAACCTTTACAGATCAAGGCTACAACTTTGATTCTGGACTTATACGAGACGCACCGGGTCCAGTTACTATGATTTTAGTAAATGGCTCAGGCCCAAGCTTGGGAAGTGAAACTGGTTGAGAAAGATTCACCTTAATTGGCTCAGAATAGAAAATGGCTGCCTGAGTGAAGCCCTAATTAAATATCCAAAAGCTTTTTTTTTCAGAAAAGCCTAGGGACTATCAAAGGAACCAAGGCCACCCTGTATGTTGACCAGGAAGCAACTCCACATTCTGCAAGGCCCGTCCAGTGCCATTTACCTTACGAGCAAAAGTAGAGTCAGGAATCAGGAGACTGGAAAATGGAAGGGATCATCAAACCAGTCCAGTTTGTGGAATGGCAGCACCGGACGTACTGATTGTGAAGCCTGATAGGTCGGCTTATCTTTCTGGGAATTTCAAATACACTGTAAACTGTTTCTCACAGCTGGATAAATACCCAATCCCCTGCACAGAGGACTTGCACACAAAGCTGGAATGGGCTGTCCTTCACAAAGCTGGACATGAGCCATGTGGACTAGCAATCGTGGTCAGATGACGATTCCCGGAAGAATGCTACAATTAATACGCATAAGCATTTATACCAATATATGAGACTGCCGTTTGAGATATCACCAGCCAGTGCCATTTTTCAGTGGGCCACGGAGAACATTTTATGAGGTCTACCACAGGTTGCCAATTATCTGGATGACATGCTAATAACAAGGAAGACCAATACAGAGTACTTAGAAAACTTGGACACTGTCCTTAACCATTTCTCCAAGGCAGGGAAAAATGTGTGTTCCACGCACCACAAGAGACCTACATGAGGTTACACCCATTGGAAGAGAAAATGAGAGCATTCAAATGTGCCCCAGTTCCCATATCTGTACCAGGCCTGAGGTCTTTCCTTGTGCTGGTGAATTACTATGGAAAGTTCATACATAACCTGGCCTCCATCCTGGCACCCTTTCATCTGCTATTGAAAAAGGGTCTGCCTTAGAAATGGTCTTGTAGCTAAGAAATAGACTTTAGGAAATTGAAGAGGCAGCTATCATCATTGAAGATATTAGCACACTATGATCCCAAGTGAGATTTGACATGCGATGCCTTGCTGTACAGTATCAGTGTAGTGTTGGCTCACAGATGGCCCAATGGAGAGGAACGCCCAATAGTGTATGCTTCCCAGAATTTGGCTGATGCAGAGTGCAAATATGTCCAGCTAGAGAAGGAAGGCTTAACTGGAAGGTTTGGTGTGAGAAAGTTGCACCAATATCTTTACAGACGTAAATTTGTAGTGGTAACAGACCACTAAACTCCTGTTACAGCTATTCAAAGAGGTCAAGTCTGTGCCACCGAAAGCTTCAGGTTGAAATTGACCGTGGGTTCCGATACTAAGTGTGTAAAATTACAAGTTGGAACACCATCCAAGAGGCCAAGTATTAAATGCAGATACCTTGAGGTGCCTCCTGCTGGCAGATACACCACTGGTGGTGCTGCCATTGGAAGAGTCTATTCTGGTTTTAAATGTTCTGGGCATTTTTCTGGACACTGTCGACAATATCAGACGGTGGATGCAAAAGATCTGGTCCTGGAAAAATTGACACAGCTGGTGGTGATGGGAGAAACAAAGGGGCCATCACAAGCAGAACTCTGGTTTTGGTAAGACCAGGTCCCAAAGAGGATGGCATTTTATTATGGGGAACAAGAGTGATTGTCCTGAACAAAAGTTGGGCCAGATACTGGCTGAACTTCACCAGGGTCATCCAGGGGTGTCCAAAATGAAGATGTTGGTGAGAAGTTATGTCTGGTGGCCGGGATTGGACGCAGACAGAGCTGCATTGGTGTGACAGTGCCCGGACAGCCAACAAAGACAAGAATTACCATCTGAAGCTCCACCCAATATTTGGGAATGGCTGGTAAATTCTGGACTTGGTTACATGTCAACTGTGCTAGTCCTTTCACGGGCTCAGCATTCTCAGTCATTGTGGATGCCCACTCAAAGTGGCTAGGCTTGCACAGAGTTCATTCATTAAACACAGGGACAATGATAGAAAAGTTATGAGCATCTTTTGTAATACACGGGCCTCCGGAAGTGTTGGCAGGCTTAAAGAAACAGCCCACAGCTTTGGTCAATGCCAAACTGTCCTGGTTCTCATTTGATTAAAGGGCCACTCCTCACACAACTACAGGGATAGCTCCAGCAGAGTTGCTAATGGGGGAGAAGATTGTGGACCCAGTTAAATCTAATCTCCCAGAAACTAGTGGGAAGGCATCAGGAAAACAGCTGCCCATAAAAGCAACAGAGTGTTTACTTCTGGCACAGAGTTTGGTGCCGAAGCCACAGAAACAGCCTGGCATGGTTAAGAGGTATGGGTGACGTGAGGTCAAGTGCCCTGGCTGCACAAATTTCAGGTAGGGGAGGCTGACCTGAACAAGCACGTTGACCACATGAAAGCTGCAAACTCTCAGACGGGACAGGAGCTAAACACACCTGGTCCCTTAGAACATCCAGCAAGGCTGGCAGATTCTGCAGATTGTCCCTCTCTGACTAGCATCGAAGAAACCTTGGAGTCTGAGATGGACATGGCACATGCCCTAGCTTCGACGTCTTTCCCACCTGAAGAAGAGGATGAATTTCTTCTGCGACACTCCAGATGCAAAAGACGGGCTGCAGTCTGGTAAATGCAGCTCATATCCAATGCTGTGCTTCAGGAGTGGGAGACGATGCAAAAAACCCCAGGACAGGCGGCAAGAAAATGTACAGGCCTATGTGCTTGGACTTAGAGAGGGAGGGAAGTACTGATTGTAATGAGGGCAGCTGGATGGACCCCAAAGAATGAGTTCCCTGATTGGACCAGGTTAATAGCCCCAATCAGGGAGACCTGGCTGACAGATATAACCAGAGTGTCAGAGGTTCTGTTCACCCTGAGAGTTAACTCTGAGGAAGCCAGACCAGTTTCAAGTACAATGTATAAATAAAAGATGACTTGGTGACTGGATATCAGCCTTGGTGGAGATATTGCAATTTTTGCATAATTATTGCCTACATTTAAATGCTGGCACTTTTAAGTTAAATGTGTTTTCACTGAAGGACTCCTAAAATGCCATGTTTAGCCCTGGCATGAATTCTCTGACATCTGTATAATATTTAATTCCATGTTTCTACACTGACTAAATTGTTTCTTCTTCTGCCCATAATTTGCTCTGTGACCTGTGGAAAAGATGTAGAAAAATATCTAAATGCAGATCTTCTTTCAAACTTCAAATTCCTGTATCTTCCTTGTAATCAAGAAGAAGCTCTGCTTTAGATTGCCTGGTCACCTTGCATTATTTAAATTAACTTTATATCTTCACAGCACTTCTCAATCATTTTAATTATTGTGAGGCTTTAATCTCCTGCTTGGGCCTATGATTGAAGATAAATTATTTCGGTTTCTCAGTTTCAATCTGTCAGTCTCTTGAAAGATGGAAATGAAACATGATCAGAGGTAATTGAATCAGTAATCACACAGTCCATTAGGACAACTTAGTTTGAATTTACTTTTCATATTTTCTGCCTGCTCTTGTTAATTAGCCTAAGCATAATTGTTTACCTAAAGAAATACATGTTTTAATTTTTACTTTTTGAGGACATGTCCATATCTATCACAATTGTTTCATCTAAAGAAATGCAGATTCTATTTCTAACTCTTATGTAATTGTAACCAAAAAGAAAAATTGCAGAATTTTGTGTTCAGACTATTGTAGTGGTGGTGTGGTCCTTATCATGAGAGCATGAATGCAATGGGGGATGAAAATCCTCCAGTTTCCTATCAGCTAACATTGTGCTAGTATTGCAAATCATAGACATCAATTCTAAGAGATAAAGCAGTCAGTATAAAAAGCTCAACTGATTTGTGTCAAAGACAATTTACTCAGATAAAATTTACCACTGCCACCTTATTATCAGATTAAGTTTTAACAACAAGTGTTAATAAAAAAAGCTGAATTCTAAAGGGCCCAGAAAATAACAGTTGCAGCCAGCATGTTCCATGAGTGTTTATAAAGGTCCTCCAGGTATCAGAGTGCAGTGAGGGTCTGACCCAAGCTAGTTGGAGTTTAGATTGATCTAAAAATGTTGTCAGTTTCAAAACAATTAATTAGGATTTTCTGCCAATGTGGAAACTTGAAGGGTTTTGTCTTAAGGGAGGAATGAGATTCCTGTCTGTGAATGGTCTTCTTTTGTGCCATGATGATGCTATGACTCTATGCCTGACGCCACCTCTGACTGGTCTGTCAAAACATCTTTAATTTTGCGAGGAGATAATAGCAACTGCTGATGCTGGAGTCTGAGATATTAAGGTGTAGTGCTGGATGAACACAGCAGGACAGGCAACATCAGAGGAGCAGGGAAGCTGATGTTTTGGGTCTGGACCTTGCTTCAGAATTAATTTTGCATCATTTGATTATCAACCCTACTTCAACAGCATTCTCCTCACTTATATCAATTCTCCCCACTTATACACTCAAAACTGTGTTGAAAAATGATTTCCCCTTAATCCACTTTGCTCTAAGGAGAATGGTTCAGGTCCCGCTAGTCTTTCTGCATTTCTAAAATCATTTATTTTCTGTATCATTCTAGGAACTCCCATTGACACCTTTTCTAATCCTTCCTGTATTCTATGTTGCTCGGGGTTAATCACAATTTTCATAACAAAAAGCCATGTCACATCATTGTAAAAATGGTGTCAGAAGTTGAAAGACACAGGTTTCACCCCTAGACATGGCTCCTGCCACTTCTGCAGGGAAGGGAATTGCTTGAGGGTTCTTGATCACTTATCTATGGTTCACAAAGGCAGATATTCATTAAATACATTGCCGCTGCCTGTCAGATCTCTTTTTAGTTTGCTGGGAGTAGAGAACACATCTACAGAACTTGTAGGAACAGGTCGAAACTTTGTGGAGTCCTTTATGTGGTAAGGCATCCTTTTGGATATAATCCCTGAACAGATGTCATCATAAATTCATCAACTATTATGCTGTTTGAAATGTCAATAGAAGTCATCAAAAGCAAATGTTAAGCTGCCCAGTGGCGTAAAGGTCATGATATTTAAATATCTGGGTGAAAAAAAACTGTCTATAGTAATAATTACTTGGCATTTCACTCTGTTGAATTGAACCTGGGGTATACTATTATGGGATTTACAACCATTCATTATCACAATGGGCACCTGATATTTCACAGTTTGATTGACAATTCCAAGTGGTTGTAGCTCCTAGAAATGGAAGGATGAATTCCAGAACTTACTTCTATAAAGGATTAATTTAAGTTAAGTGTAGTGAATGGGTTTTTACCAATCAGAGGGGTTTTTTTTTGAAATAATGCATTTTTCAATAGGCACATAAAAACACTTTTATCTCATCTCAGCATGGGTCCTGAGGAATGCTCATGGTGGGTACTGGGTGATTTGACATTGTATACATCAGGGTAAAGGATGGGCTTTGATGGTTTATTATGAATTGGCACTAAATTGGCAGAGGCGCTATAAACGCCCAGTGGTGCGTGTGGAGATGCGTAGGTTGGCATGGAGGGTATGAGATTCGAGGGGTATGGGCACAATGACACACATTGTCATGGAGTATATGAGGGGTTGCAGGACGGGTTAAGGGAAAGAAGTGGCATAATTTCACACAGCTGGGAGTAGGGATTTTGTGGGGGAATGAAGTATGTGAGGGCTGAAGGTTGGAAGGCTGATTTTCAATGTCTTTTCTGTTAAATCTTGGAGAAAATACTGGTGCATTGGGGCAGGTCTTCTGTTCAGACTGCCACACATCTGGCAGCTTCCATCCTAGTTCTGAGATCATCTGCCATATATGTTAGAAACTCATCCTTCAACACCACCCACCATTACCAGTCCCAGTTCACCGCCCAGGATGACAATCTGAAGCTCCAAGGCCTTTTCACTTGTTTACATGAACAGGAAATGTAAAAGCAAATACGCAAAAGTCACATTCCCAGGGCAGGAATGTTTGGGACCCTGGAAAGAGGTAAAATGGCTAGTATTTCCTGCATTTGCTTCACAGCATTAAGTTTCATTTGCTAAACGTCTGCTCATTTCATCCATTTGCCTTTATGCTCCTGAAGCCTGGTCCTATCTTCCACATTGTTCACTGAATCTCTGAGTTTAGTGTCATTTACACACTTTGAAATTAGGTCCTGTGGATCTAAGTCCAAGTCATATGAAATATGAAATATGTCCTTGTGTGATTCTTCAATGACAAAACAGTGTTCAGAATTATCTCCATCAAGTTCAGAGAATCCTTATAGTGTGAGATCAGGCCGTTCAGTCCATTGAGTCCGTGCCACCTCTCCGATCAGCATTCAATCTATACCCACCAGAAATGGTCGAAAGAAGGGTCTAGACCCGAAATGTCAGCTTTCCTGTTCCTCTGATGCTGCCTGGCCTGCTCTGTTCATCCAGCTCCACACCTTGTTATCTAAGGCACAAACCCTGTTTAAGTTTGTCTCTGAAGCAGGAACTGACTTTCATGCCTGCTCAATTACGTGAATGCCACCCTAAAGTTGCACATGTTGGGGAAATAATGTATATCCATTTTCTGCCTGGAATTCTGGAGCTGAGACAGACTGATTTTACGTAGAGTACATGCACACAGATTACACGCTTTGGAACAGGAGAACTGCCGAGAGAAACCTGGCTAAACAACACACTGCTTTATGAACCACAAAGGAAAAATTGCTACCATCCCATCCATGGGAGTGTAGAGTAAACCCTGTTGCTTGCACAAAGCCTGCCAATACAGTGATTTTTTTGTGTGTTCTGTTGCTAGAATGTATATAATGGTTATGTTTTTCCCATCTCCAGTCCCGTGATAAGATTATGGCTCAATGAGCCAAGTGCAGACTGATGAAGCAGCCTGTCTGAGGTGCCACTGTAGAGTCAGAGAGCAATAATAGCCCAGAAACAAGGGCCATAGAGGTCAAGAGGGCATTGAAGGGCAGCAATGCAAATGGGTTGGGTGCTCAATTCAGCCACTTGATCTTGTCATAGTGTATGGTCGCAGAACTGAGTTGAACCTGTACCATAACGTGCGACTTGTTGATAGGAGCACAAGAGAGGAAGATGGAGAGGACCCGTGGAAAATGGCTGTTAAGCCTGATGGACATGATCTTATCGAGATTCCCTGTAGTTCTGGGCCTCTAACACTCATCTGGCTATGTCAGGCTGGGCCATGATTAGAATACATCTTTCTGCAAAAGGAGTCATGTCTGACTTGTGGGCAAGAGTAATATCCTTATGAATTGAATTACATGATCCGCAAACACTAGTAGAAAAGATAAAATCCCCTACTGCAGGTCAGAGCCATAATATATCAGACACAATGGAGGCTGGACCAACTGCAGTACCTCGATTACCTCCTGGAGCGACTCCTGATCAACACTCCACACTTTTCAATGCCAAAGACATTGATCGTTACTGTAATTCCTTCATTTAGATCTGGGAGGAGGTGCGGGTGCATGCGCACAGCATCCAGGTAAGGAGGCAATAAAGATTTTTCCATATGTTACTTCCACAGCATTGTTTCTGCAAACCAGGGATTTGTCCAGCTAAGAACTACCCAGCCAAATGGCTGAGAACCCTGAACTTCAAATGACAGACATTGACTGTTCCAGAGTTCAGACAGATACCCTCTATACCCCCATGGATGGGATGGTAGCAATTTTTCTATTGTGGTTCATAAAGCAGTGTGTTGTTTAGCCAGGCTTCTCTCAGCAGTTCTCCTGTTCCAAAGCGTGTAATCTGTGTGCATGTACTCTACGCAAAATCGGTCTGTGTCAGCTCCAGAATTCCAGGCAGAAAATGGATATACATTATTTCCCCAACATGTGCAACTTTAGGGTGGCATTCACGTAATTGAGCAGGCATGAAAGTCAGCTCCTGCTTCAGAGACAAACTTAATGTTGCTGAAGAGCCAGCCTGCGGCTCTTTGGAGCTCCCAGATTTGTTGGACTGGTCCATTCACAGAAAGCTATGAGCTTGCTTTGTCAGAATGGAAAATTGCTTCCAAGCAAATTTCTCCAGTTAAGCTGAGCGCTGTCAAAAGTGATTTGATCGCAAGTAATGATTTCTAAAGACGTACACGCTGGCCTTTTCAGCTGTAAAATCTCCACCTACCCTGTGACTTTGTCGTGCTCACAGTCACTAATTATTTCTCTCTCCCTCCTTCCTGCAGATTGCTTTACCTGTCATCTGTGTTCCTGGGGGAATGTCTGATTTGGGGGCCTGCAATGTGAAAGCCTGGATCCACAGCTGTATTTCTGAAAAAAAAAATGCACCTGAACAAACCCAGAAAAGGGAATTCAACATGAAATATATGTTTAGAGCTGGAGATTGGGACAATGGTGATAAGTGGCAGTAGCTGCTTTCCTTATTGATATCATGAGTTGTCTTTTTGAGCTATGGATTAGCAATAAAATAGTGATTCTATATAGATCTCTAGATGTGTGGCACAATTGATATTTCTAGAAACAGCCACCACTGCGCAAATCCCCACCCATATAGACTTATCTTAACCCCCGAGGAAAAACATGGAGAATCTGTAGGGCAGCAACTGCAGTGTTGCATCACAGATAAGACTTATTCCTGCAGAATCACACCAGCGATCCTCATTTCATGACCACAGTAACTGTTGCGAAGACCAGATATCGTAGTGTCAGGAACGCATTCACTGGTGTTAAGACCAAAAATCCTCATGTCAGGACCAGCGTATCACTGGTATGAAGATCAGTGTTCTTGGAGCCAGTTCCAAATGCCAGAGTACACTGGTCTTGTACTGGTCCAATGTTGCTGCTTTTTCTCTCTTGGTATACATTAAATGAGCAATAGTCCGAGTAACAATTCCTCAGGAACATCACTGTAGACATCACTCCAACTTGGACAGACTATACACTGTCTCTCCCTTCAGCCCCTAAACAGGTTTCTCTGTCTGCTGCCACTTCACTTTAATCACATGGATTTTAATCTTACCTGAGAGTCTGTGATATTGGAAATTTGTCAAACGTCATTTAAAATTCCACACAGACAATATCAACCAGATTGATATTTCTGCTATTCTCTGAAATATTCAGTTGACTAAGTCCAAGCACATTTCTCATTATAACAGTGAGATATGCTGCATAACAAGTGTAGGATTACTGAAGACTCAGAGAATTCTGCGAATAGTTCAAAAACATTGATTTTAGAAAAGGATGTGTTTATTGTGAATGCAATGATTAGATAGTCATGATGAGAAGGTGCTGGTGCTGGACTGGCGTCGCCAAGGTCTGAAATCACATGACGGCTGAGGAGTGGGGCTCTGAAAGCTTGTGCTTTCATATAAACCTGTTGGATGATAAGCTGGTGTTGTGTGATTTCTGACCAGTAGGTGGAGTAGTGAGTGCATATGTGCCAGAACACAGTGTAAGTGGCCAGGGTCATTATGGTGTCTCCAGAAGGAGGTGGAGATTGAGCGGCGTCTGAGGCATGTGTGATTTTGGTTAATTTGGCTGTAATTAGAGATTGAGTGCCAGTCAATCTATCTCTGAATCTGGGGGCAGCTGAACGGTATCAATGTGGACTTCACCTGCTTCAAAATCTCCCCTTCCCCCACCGCATCCCAAAACCAGCCCAGTTCGTCCCCTCCCCCCAGTGCACCACACAACCAGCCCAGCTCTTCCCCTTCACCCACTGCATCCCAAAACCAGTCCAACCTGTCTCTGCCTCCCTAACCTGTTCTTCCTCTCACCCATCCCTTCCTCCCACCTCAAGCCGCACCTCCATCTCCTACCTACTAACCTCATCCCACCTCCTTGACCTGTCTGTCTTCCCTGGACTGACCTATCCCCTCCCTACCTCCCCAACTAAACTCTCTCCACCTATCTTCTTTTCTCTCCATCTTTGGTCAGCCTCCCCCTCTCTCCCTATTTATTCCAGAACCCGCACCCCATCCCCCTCTCTGATGAAGGGTTTAGGCCTGAAACGTCAGCTTTTGTGCTCCTGAGATGCTGCTGGGCCTGCTGTGTTCATCCAGCCTCACATTTTATTATCGTGCATTAGAATGAGAGTTTGCTCACATTGGAATTTTTTAAGGTTTTGGTCTTTGAAATCATAGACTTTCAAAGTTCCACTTCTTCAATTTTACATAGAACATGGAACAGTACAGCACAGCACAGGCCTTTCGGCCCACAATGTTTTGCCAACATATTATCTTACTGAGATCAAACTATCCCGAATACCCTACATTATACTATCATACACGTGCTTATCCAAGAGTCGCTTAAATGTTCCTAATGAAGTGAATGTTCGATTGCTAAGTCTGTGGATGACACAAAAATAGGTGTTAAAGCAAAAAGTAAGGTTGACACAAGGTGTCTACAGAGGGATATAGACAGGTTGTGAGTGGACAAAACTTGGCAGATGCATTATACTATGGGAGAATGTGAGGTGTAAACTCTGGCAGGAAGCAGAGAGGAGCTGGTTATTATGGAAGTGGGGTGAGATGGAAGAAAGCTGCAGCAGATAGGGATTTGGGTTCCTTGTGCATGAATCACCAGAAAGCTGGCAGATATGTTCAAATGACAAATTGACTCTCAGGCTTTTTGTCAAAGGGAATGTAACATCAAAATGGGGAGGTCTTACTAAAATTACACTCAAAGAATCAAACAGTTATGGTTCCTTTAGTTAAGGAAAGACATAGCAGCATTGAAGGCAATCAAGAGTAGTTTAACTTGGTTGATTCTGGGCGTGGGAGGATTTTATTACGAGGACAGGTTGAGTAGGTTGGGCTTGTACTAACTGGAGTTTAGAAGAATGAGAGGTGCCTTATTAAAATGTATATGATTCTGAGAGACCATAACAAGGTAGATGCAGGGAGGTGGTTTTCCCTTTTGGAAGACCCTAGGATCAGAGGGCATAATCTTGGAATAATGAACAAAAACAAAGTTGCTGAAAAAGCTCAGCAGGTCTGGCAGCATCTGTGAAAGAGAAAACAGAGTTTGCCTTTTGTTTACGGTGACCCTTCCTCAGAACTGATGGTGGCTGGGAAAACATAAGTTTATATACAGAAAATAAGGAGGTGCATGGGGTAGGAGGAAAACAATAGGATAGAGCCCAAAGAGAGAGAAAGAGTTGGACAGACAAATGCATTGCTAATGATTAGGTTGGGAGGGTGAGTCGTTGTTAATCAGCACTGTTCGTGATGAAGGTGTGTAATGGCAGGCTATGTGGTAACAAGGCCTGGTGTGTGGGTTAGGGGGCTAGGACATGGGAGAGTTTAGGCTGTAAAATTATTGAACTTGACATTGAGTCTGGAGGGCTGTAGGGTGCCCAGTGGAAAATGAGGTGTTGTTTCTCCAGCTTGCATTGGGCTTCACTGGAACACTGTAGCAAGCCAGAGACAGAGATGTTGGCCAGGGAGCAGGGCGTTGCGTTAAAGTGGCAGGCAACAGGTAGTTCAGGGTCTTCCGTAGATGCTCCTAAGATGCTACTTGGCCTGCTGTGTTCATCCAGCTCCACACTTTGTTATCTCTTCTGTAGATGTACTTGAAGCAGTCACCAAATCTACGCTTTGTTTCCCCAGTGTAGAGGAGACCACATTGTGAGCAGTGAATGCAGGAGACTGGATTCTGGGAAGTGCAGGTGAAGTGTTGCTTCAGCTGGAAGGTATGTTTGGGCCCTTGGATACTGGGGAGGGAGGAGGTAAATGCGCAGATGTTGCACCTTCGCTGGTTACATGGGAAGTGCTGTAGGGCTGTGGACAGGTGTTGTGGGTGAAGGAAGTATGGATCAGGGTGTCCCAGAGGGAACGGTCCCCGCGGAAGGCGGACAAAGAAAAGGAGGGGAATAGGTGTCAGGTGGTGGCATATCGCTGGAGATGGCAGAAATGGCATCTGATGATCTTCTGGATGTGGATGCTGGTGGGATGATAGGTGAGGATAAGGGGAACCCTATCGCAGTTGTGGGAGAGAAGAGAAGGGGTGAGGGCAGAAGTACAGGAGATGGGCTACACCTGGTTGAGGGCCCTGTCGACAACGGAGGTGAGGAATCCTTGGTTGAGGAAGAATGTGGACATTTCGGAGGCTCCCTGGTCGAAGTTGGCTTCATCTGAACATATGCAGTGGAGATGGAGGAACTGAGAGAATGGGATGGAGTCTTTGCAGGAAGTCGGGTGTGAGGATGTATAGTCCAGGTAGCTGTGGGGGTCAGTGGGTTTGCAATGGATATTTGTGGCCAGTCTATCCCCAGAAATGGAAACAGAGATGCTGAGGAAGGGAAGGGAGGAGTCAGAGATAGGCTCGGTGAAAATGAGGGCAGGGTTGAAATTAGAGGCAAAATTGATGAAGTTTGCCAATTCCAGACGAAAGAGGGAAGCAGCACTCAGGATATCATCGATGTATTGGAGAAACAGTTACAGGTGGGGGCCAGAATAGGACTAGAACAAAGAATGTTCCACATACCCCATGAAGAGACAGGCATAACTAGGGCCCATGCGGGTACCCATGGTGACCCCTCTTACCTGAAGAAACTGAGAGGAGTTGAAAGAGAAGTTGTTGCGGGTGAGGACAATCTCGGCCAAGCAGATGAGGGTGGTGGTGGGTGGGGATGGCTCAGGTCTTTGCTCCAGGAAGAAGCGGAAAGCCCTAAGACCCTCCTGGTGGGGAATGGATGTGTAAAGAAATTGTATATCAATGGCAAAGAGGAGGAGGTAGGTGGAGCTGGTAAACTGGAAGTTTTAAAACTGGCATAACGCGTTAGATGAATCATGGATGTATGTGGGTAGGAATTGGACTGGGGGAAGAAAGCTGAGTCAAGGTAGGAAGAGATGAGTTCTGTGGAGCGGGGGCAGGCTGAAACAATGGGTCTGCCTGGACAGTCCTGTTTGTAGATTTTTCGGCAGGAGGTAGAAACAAGCTATGCGGGGTTGGGGTCTATTAGCTTGGAAGCAGATGGGGGGAGACCACTGGATGAAATGAGATCTGTGGCCGTAGTGGATACAATGGCCTGATGTGCTTTGGAGGGTTCATGGCCCAGGGGAAGGTCGGAGGATGTATCTGAGAGCTGGCGCTCAGCCTCTGCAAGGCAGAGGTCAGTACACCGGACTACAACAGCACCACCCTTATCGACAGGCTTAATAACAAAGTCAGGGTTAGATCTGAGTGCACGGAATGCAGTCAGTTCGCAGGAAGGTAGGTTTGTGGGAGGGTCAGCAAAATTTAGGCAACTGATATCATGTCAAAGGTTCTCAATGAACAGTCATCAGACGCCATTTCCGCCACCTCCGGCAGGATGCCACCACCAGGCACATAACCCCCTCCCCTCCCTTGTCTGCCTTCCGCAAGGACTGTTCCCTCCGGGACATCCTGGTCCACAGTCCCTTCACCCCCAACTCCCTCCACCACAGCCCTACAGCACCTTCCTCTGTAACCAGTGAAGGTGCCCACTTACTTCCTCCCTCCCCAGTGTCCAAGGGCCCAAACATACCTTCCAGGTTAAGCAACACTACAGGGCTGTGGGGAGGTGTTGGGGGGGGCGAAGGAAGAAACACTTCACCTGCACTTCCCAGATCTAGTCTACTGCATTCGCTGCTCACAATGTGGTCTCCTCTACGCTGGGGAAACAAAGCGTAGTCTTGGCGACCGCTTCACAGAACATCTACGTTCTGCTCGCAAAAAAGACACTGAACTACCCGTTGCCTGCCATTTCTATGAACCACCCTGCTCCCTGGCCAACATCTCTGTCTCCAGCTTGCTAGTGTTCCAGTGAAACCCAACATGAGCTGGAGGAACAACACCTCATTTTCCACTTGGGGACCCTACAGCCCTCCAGACTCAATATCAAGTTCAATAATTTTATGGCCTAAACTCTCCCATGTCCCAGCTCCATACCCCACACACCAGGTCTTGTTACCACATAGCCTGCCATTACACACCCCCTGTTGTTAGCCACTAACAGTTCCCATTAACAACTATTCACCCTCCCAGCCCGATCGTTAGTAACTCCTTTGTCTGTCCAACTCTTTCTCTCTCTTTGGGCTTTATCCTATCATTTACTCCCTACCCCACCCACCTCCCTATTTGCTGCATATAAACTGACGTTTTCCCAGCCACCATCAGTTCTGAGGAAAGGTCACTGGACCCAAAACATTAGCTCTGTTTTTTTCTTCACAGATACTGCCAGACCTGCTATGCTTTTCCAGCAACTTTGTTTTTGCTCCTGATTTACAGCATCTGCAGTTCTTTTGGCTTTTAATCTTAGAATAATGCCGGCCCATTTAAGAGAGAAATGAGGAGGATTTTTTTTTCTCTCAGCATGTATTAATTCTGTGCAATTCATTACCACAGAGGGGTGTCAAGGCTGGGTCATTAAGGATATTCAGGGCTAAGATAGATGAAATTTTAATCGTTAAGGGAAACAAGGGTTGTGGGGAAAAAGGCAAGAAAGTGAAGATGAGGATCAATCGTGGTCTCTTTGAATTGTGGAGTACTCTCGATGGGCAGAATGGTCCACTTCTGCTCCTGTGTCTCATGATCTTTTGATTTAATGACCTATCTAAATGAAGCATAACCTTTGTGCTCAGTTCCCCCACGCTAGATTATAGAATTCCATTAGCTTTCCAAATAACTTGACGTGGCTGAATAGTAGTATTTTGTGATTCATGCCCAAGTAAGTCCAGATCCCTCAGAGGTCGGCATCTTTTAACCAATTAGTTAATTTTCTTTTTTTATGTTCTTCCTCCCAAAATGGATAACTTCGTCTTGTCTTATCTCCATTTTCAGTATTTTGGCCTCACAACCTATCGAGACCTTTTAGTAACCTCCTCATGTCCTCTCATTAACTCAATTTTTTAACCTATTTTTGTGTTATCAAATTTCATAGCCATGCTTTCCGTGCTTGTGGAAAACCACTCAACATATCTTGTCAACCTTAAATTAAGACCCATTTATAACTCTACGCCTTCTGTTAGCCAACCGATTTCTATTCATGCCAATAAATTAATCCCTACAACCGTGAGCTTTTATCTGTCGAAGCAGGTTCACTCTTCTCTGCTTGAACTTCCAAGTGTGAGAGATGACAGGGAGGGTAGAGGTGATAGGTGCTGCCACTTCTTTGAGCCCTGAGTAGGGGCTTCTGGGGGGCTGTGTGCGGTTCCTCCTCTGGCTATGGACACCCTGGTCTCACCCTGTCTCCTTATGAGTTGCTTGCACAGCTCCAGCATCCCCTTGCTGCACCCAGATCCCCATGGTAACCACCATCCTGTCCATGGAGGCAGACAGACTGCTACAGAAATTGCTGCTTCTCTTTTGCCACTTCTGGCCAACAAGGGCCCATTGCATCCCAAATACCTACCTTCCACTGTTGCTCCTCCCTGGACATGTGGATGAGGCACCTCATTGCTAACACTGCAGGGTCCTTTCCTGCCTGTGGCTGAGCAGAGGCCTGATCTCCAACAGCTCTGCGAGTGCCAGTGGCCTGGGGGTTTTCTTCCTCAGCGAGGTCTGGAGATGTAGCAGTGGCAACTGCCTGGTTATCATTTCTTTATTATCGCTCACTTTGGCCTTGAGTCCACGCTTTGATTTACCGCATCTTCCCAAATTTAATCCCTTGCCCCTCTGTTTAAGAACTTTTTATTTTCCCAGTCTCTGAAGAAGGGCCTCGACACGAAGTGTCAGCCTTCCTGCCCCTCTGATGCTGCTTGGCCTGCTGTGTTCATCCAGCTCTACACCTTGTTATGTAATATTTCCCCAGTATTTTGTTGGCAAAAACACAGACTCCAGTGTAATCCTGGTGGAGGCCAGCCCATTGGTTCTGATCCCATTTTCCCTAGTGCCGGTGCCAGAGCTCTATAATCAGAACCCAATTCTCTGAAGCACACATTCCTCAGCCTATCATTTGCCTGATGAAAATTTGCATGTGGGTCAGGAAACAATACAGAGATTATGCTCTTCTTATTTTAGTGCCTCACTCCTCATTCTGACTATGCAGAACCATCTTCTTTGTCCTGCCTATTCGTACCTTTATAGACCACAATTACTGGAGCCACCTCCACTCTGACTTTCTCTCTGCCCTGAGCAGAGGTCCCCATCAAACAGTGACATTGGACAGACAACACAGCCAACTGGACCCATACACTTTGCTGCAGAGAATAGTGTCAATTCTCTTGTGTATTCTGAGCCTTTTCTTTTCCTTTATTCACTCACAGGACAAGGACATTGCTGGCCAGGCAGCATTTATTGCCCATCCCTAATTGTCCAAACGGCACTTAAGGATCAACCAGATAGCTGTGGGTCTGGTGCCACTTATAGGCCAGACTAGGTAAGGATGGCAGTTTCCTTCCCTAAAGGACATTAGTGAGTCAGATGTTTCGGCCCTGGCAATTGACAATGAATTCATCAGAATCTTAATTCCAGAGCTTTTCGATTGATTTTATTGAATTTAAATTCCACCATCAGCCATGGCAGGATTCAAACCTGCGTCCCCAGAACTCTCCTGGGTCTCTGGATTAACAGCCCTTTGAAAATACCACTAGACCATCTCCTGCTGACTACTACCACTAAATTCCTTCTTACTCACTGAACGTTGTGTGATTTCCTGTTCCACTTTACCCTCATTCAGACAATCTTAAATCAATTGCATGGGCTAAAGCTCCTGTGCTGCCCTCTGGTTCCCCCAACCTGCCTCGCTCTGAGCTCTGTTGCCCTCTGGGGTCGTCATCTTACATTCTGTGGAGTAATCCTTTACTGATTTTACTTGTTTATTAAACTATTAGAGTTTACAGGTATAACTTTCACATTCCTCGTGCTTTTCCCTTCTGTTTTGACTATGCTCAGCTGAAGTCAAACATCTTTGGGTCTTGCAGCCTTTGATCCCCTTCTTGATTTTCTGCACTGCTTTGTCAGTGGGCTAAAAACCAAATTAATGAGGTGATATCAGCGGTGCTTTTTCATCTTTTAACTTTGAAAGATCATCTTATCTTCTGAATTATAAATTTCAAAGCTTTCTGTCAAATAAGATTGCTGGGTTATTTTATAAACATACAAATCAATTTGGTAGAAGTTGTGGATGGTCAATTTTCAGATGAATCGATGTTTAGATTCCTACAGGCTTTGGTTGACTTCCAGCTTTATAGCACTGACATTCTCATCCAGATGCTATAAGTCAGTCCTTTTATGATCATCGAAGGTTTCTTGAGCAACCATCCAATACAAGTAACTTGTAAAAAGTAACTTGTAACTTGATAGCTCAGGAAATGGAGACCAACACAAATGATAACCAGGTCAAGAGATGTTTATTGTGCAATTGTATCATTGTGTATAATGCATATCACATCATTTTAACATAATTTTAAAATATATTTCACACTCCCCAATCTTTTGCATGTTGAGATATAACTATAGCCGAGTGGAGTTTCAATGGTAGTTGCTTAGGAGAGTAAAAGTGATCGAAGAAATTTGTGTGTTGTAAAGTTCTGAGGAGGGGGCACAGACAGAGTTGGGAATGGCACCTGGGACCCAAGAGTTGGGGGCAGCGGTTAGGACCCAGGAGATGGATGGGGAATGGAACCTAAGAGGTGGATGGGGTGAATGGAACCCAAGAAAGAGATGGAGGGAATGGAACCCAGGAAATGGGTAGCAAGAGTGTGTAGTGTGTGGAGTTGGGATTGTTGGGGTGTGGTTGGGTTTAAGGATGAGTGATGAGGAATGGGACCCAGAGGGGGATGATGGCTCAGGAGCAGTGTGAGTGCAGGAGAGAGTAGGTGGCTGATACAGAGGTATGAAGAGGGAGAAAGGATGTAGGGGTTAGATGGTAGAGAGAGGGCATGGTGGAGGGAGGGAGCCTCCAATGTCCTACTTCTTCACTCCCATGCTCTCACTGCCCACTCCTGTGTACTCAATCCCCCTACATGGTCATTCTTTTCAAAATTGCCTAGGTGTTTTCTCAGTTCATACACAGTGCATGGTTTGTATGGAACATCACATGTAACTACAATGTAATGATGTATTGGGCCTGGAGTGGGGTGCATCTGTCTAGGTTAGCACGTGGGCACAGTTACCCGTGGTGTCAGCAGGCACCACCATTTTATATTTGCATTTCAAGGTTTTTCTAACCAAAGAGCACCTCATCATACTTCTCTGCAATGAACCTCACCTGCGTGCTATGTGCCTATGCCACCAACTTGTCAAGTCCACACTGTGCTCCTCCTGGTTTACAGTTTTTTCAGGTTTTGTGTTATCTGCAAACTTTGAAATTGCCCCTGCATACCAAAATCCATTTTGTTAATATGTATCAGGAGAAGCCAGGGTCCTAATACTGAACCTTGGGGAATTCCAATACAAATTTCCCACTAGCCCAAAAAATGTCCATTACTGTCTGTTTCCTATCTCTCAGTCAATTTTATATTCCTGACCTATAATGCTACTTCTTAATCTGTTGTGGACTTTGTATCTAATGCCTTCTGAAAGTCCATGTACATTATATCAACAGCATTACCTTCTTTGAGCCTGTTACTTCTTCAAAAATGAATCTCCAGCATGTTAGTTTAACATGTTTTCCCTTTTAGCATTCCATGGTGACTCTTCCTAATCAAGCCACCTTTTCCCAAATAGCTCTTAATTCTATCCCAAATAATTGGCTTGAGAAAGATCCTCACCACTGAAGTTAAACTGACCAGTCTGTAATTGTCAGGTTTATCATCACAGCCGTTCTTAAACAAGGCCGCAATGTTGCAATTTTCCAGTCTTCTGGCACCTCCCAAGTCTGGAGATGACTGGAAAATTGTGGTCAGTGGCCTCTGCAGTTTCCACACTTGCTTGAGAAAGATCGTGACGGTCTTGCATATAAGACTTACTAGTATGTTATCTGGAATGAACGATATTCAGTTTTACCATTAGAATCCTCACTGTGCGGAAGGAGGCTATTTGGCCCATCAAGTCTGCACTGGCCCTCCAAAAAGCATCCAACTCTGGCCGATCCCCTGCCCTATTCCCATAACCCTGCAACATATCGAGAGATTGTAGAAGCTGATGTTGTTCTCCTTAGGGCTGATAAGATTAAAAGGAAATTTGAGCGAGGTCTTCAAAGTTATGATTGTTTCTTAGAGGGTAAATAAAGGGAGTGACAGTCATAGAGTTGTACAGCATGGAAACAGACCCTTCGGTCCAACTAGTCCATGGTGACCACGTTCCCAAAAAAAAATTGGTCCCACTTGCCTGTGTTTGGACTATATCCCTCCATGTATTTCCTATTCATGTACTTATCCAAATGTCTTTTAAATGTTGTAACTGTGCCTGCATCCACCACTTCCTCTGGCAGTTCATTCCACATACGAATCACTCTCTGTGTAAAATAGTTGCCTTTCATGCCCTTTCTAAATCTTTTGCCTCTCACCTTAAAAATATGCCGCTAGTTTTAAACTCCCCCATCTAAGGAAAATATCCTTCTATTCACCTTATCTAAATCCCTCTTGATTTTATAAATCTCTATAACGTAACTCCTCCACCTCCTTTGCTCCAGTGAAAAAAGTTCCAGCCTTTCCAGTCTATCTTTATAATTCAAACCCTCCAAACCCGTTAATATTTTCTGAGCCCTCTCCGATTTAATAAGCTGGGTGCCCAGAGCTGGACACAGTACTCCAGAAAGGGGCTCACCAATATCCTATACAACCTCAACATGACGTCCCAACTCCGATACTCATGGGTCTGAGCAATGGTGGTAATCATGCTAAATGCTTTCTTAACCAATCCGGCTGCTTATGATGCAAATTCCAAGGAACTATGTACCTGAACTCCTAGGCCTCCCAATCCAGAAGTAAGTAGAAGATACATAATTATCATGAGTAACAGGAGGACCAGAGATGGCAACAGGAAATTCTTTGCACTGGCAATTGCTATGCTCTGTCTGAACAGGTCAGGGGAGCAGATATAGTCCCATATTGGCTAAATATTTGAAGAGGACTGCACTATAAGGTGGGAAGGAAACAGCCAGACTGTGGCATTAATTGGATATTCCTATCAAGAAACTGGCACAGACACAATGGGCTGAGTGGCCTCTTTTAATGCTGTTTCTATTTATGATTCAATGGTTCAATCACTGTGATAGCTGAATGTTACCTGTAGGATTCCCTGCAGCAACTTGTCGAAGTTCCCAAAGCAGCATATTACAACTGAGAGATGGCCAGACGATTATTAAATTTTATACATTTGCTTAACACAAATGATTATACCATTCTAGGTGTGTCAAAGGAAGTACAGAATATAAAATTCCAGAGCCAACAATGAGCCCAAGTTAAAATGTCAGACTAGACCTCTCTGCTTCAGTAGGGTATGATTCATAGAGTCAGAGAGGTTACAAAGTAAATGCTCTCTGAAGCATTAGAACGATGCAGATGCAACAAAGAAGTGGTTAAAAGTTATTAAAAGGAAGGTCAGGTCAGATACAAGCAAACTTTATGCAATAATTGATGAGCCCCAGGTACACAATTATATGAAAAATATTTAGAACTGAGAACAAGTGAAATAGGGTTCATGTTAGGTCAGTACTTGAGACAGACAAAGTCAACATTCGGTTTGATTGGCAGACATAAATAAGGGCAATAAAAGAAAATCCTGGTAGGATCTCTTTTTTGTGGGTCAATATAAGAACGAAGGACACAGTTATAATGAGAAATGATGTTCTGCTGAAGGAGTTTAAGATGCTAGGTACAAATGAAAATACAGAACCTCAAAGTTACCAATTTCCAGATCATTAAAATGTCATAGAGGTGTAGAGACATAGATCAGAGATTTACTGAAGAAACGTCACTGGTCCCGAAATATTGACCTAGTTTTCTCTCCACAGATGTTGCCAAACCTACAATTTCTGTTTTTGTTTCAGAGATTGATATGCTTGGATGATAAAATGGTTTGGAAGGCAGGGTTTTCAATCCAGTGGCCATTCCACCTGAACTGGGAAAAGAGGGAGCTGTTCTATTAGGATACAGTGCACTTAAACCAGCCTAGAACCAATGTCCTGGTAAGCTTGGCTGATACGTGGGGCTTTAAATGATCCAGAAATGAGGAGGCTTCAGTTGAGGGTAAACCTATAAGTTGGAAGAGACAATACAAGTCTACAGAGCACAGTAGTGATTTGGCAGATGGTGTCAGCAAAGGACAGAGAGCTTAATAATAATTGGACGTTACTGACTAAGACCAGATTGGAAAAGGTTCAAGGAAAGACGCTATAAATATATTGTACATATATATGAATTCTCAAAACATCTGGAATGAGGCAGAAGGAGTAATAGCACAAATAGGGGAGGGAGCCCCAGAGGAGGTTTACAAGAATGATCCCAGGGGTGAAGGGTCTATATATGATGGAGTTTATAAGGACAAGGGAGATCTGATTGAAACTTACAGAATACTGAGAGGCCTTGATAGAGTCATTGTGGAAAAGATATTTTCAATAGTAGGAGAGACTAGGCACCAAGAGAACAGGCTCAAAGTAAAGAGATGACCCTTTCAAACTGAGATGGGCAGAAATTTCTTCAGTGGTTAATCTGTGGAACTCATTGCTGCAGAAGACTATATCATTGAGTGAATTTAAGACAGATAGATTTTTGATGAGTAAGAAGATCAAGGATTATAGGGAGAAGAAAGGAGAATGAAGTTGAGAAGTAAAATAACCATGATCGAATAGTGGAGCAAACTCATTGAGCAAATGGCCTGATTCTCTCCACATCTAATGGTTTTGATCTAACTATCATTACTGAGCCATGATTGTAGGATGATCAAAGTTGATGATGAGGTGCTTGAGACTTAAGGTTCAATTATATGTCCAAAGTTGAAGTCCAGCTGATGGACTGAAAGCATGAGGTGACCCCATTTAAGGCTGTGACCTCCAAAGATCTTCCAAACCAATCAAAGGACTGGCAGCTCAGCAGTTTCAACAGCTTTATGGGTAGTAGCAGACATGATAAGATCTTTGCCTGGACCATAAGGATACATCAATGGTCAGGCCTTTGAAGAAATCTAAGTGGGATTCAGGATAACCAGCAGGCCCCACTGGTTAGGGAAGGATCTCCTTGGATATAAGCAGACCATTGCTATCACAGGGCTCTGACTAGAGCCAAAGTTTGTCTAAAAACATTGATTTTGACTGTTGCTTTCTCCGGGGCTCATTGGGAGGCTGCCAGATTTCACGAACTAGTCTCCAACATGGCAGAAGCTGTTCTCTCCAACCCCTCTGCTGACAAAATACCTACAGAGATGGGATATGGTTTTAATTGGCCACATGAGTATCTCAATTAGGTCCGGGTGGGTGGCTTGTAATCATCTCCTCCTGTAGATGATAAATTAGAATGATGGTAGAAAGATGGGTGGTAAGATTCAGCCATGAAAGAAGATGTTCAAATTGGAAAAGAAGGTGCTGTAGCTCCAATAATAAATTATGAGATGAAGGCAATGATGATAAAGGACCTCAGCCGACAAAGTCAGGATGTAGAATTAATACGGGTGGAGGTAAAAAAACAACAAAAAGCAGAAACTGAACAAGTAATTTAAAGGTTTCTGAAATGCATTTGAGACAGTTTTCTGGAACACGTTGAAGAACCAACTATGAAATAGACTGTTTTTGGTCTAGTTTTCTGCTAAGCAGGATTATTTAGTAAACCTCTCACAGAGGATCATCTGGGGATGAGTGACCATAACATTGTGATATTATAATCTTCAGCATTTTAATAACTGTTTATAGATTGAAAGTAGCAGTAATAACTCTGTCTAGGATAAACTATTAAGGGACAAGGACAAACTTACATTGGGAATTGAAAGCAATTAACCATGCCAGGGCAAAGAAGGAATTGAAGTTATGTGAAAAAAAACTGTTTTGACACCTGCTTGATAACTGGGTGTCACATGCCACACAGACAAACAACTACCCCTAATGAAGAATTTAAGAGTTAATTGCAAGACAGGCTCAGTCTTCAGACAGACAGTTAAAGTCAAATGTAACACATAACAGAGAAGGTACTTCTGATAAGGAAGAAAGCTGAAGACTTGAGATTCTAGAAGTGTAATTCATGTTGTGGATGAAAGAGAATCTAAAAGATCATCAATCATATCATCCCATAGATCTGAAGGATGAAAAAAAAACCAGAATTAAATTCCAACACTTCTTCAGCAGAACTTTCAAGAATAACACTGCACTAGGATTAAACCCTACACGTCAGAGACAGACTCTGTTGGTTGGAATTGTAGCTAAAATCCACCATTAATCAGGTAATAGCTGAGTTGAGAGATAATGGGAACTGCAGATGCTGGAGAATCCAAGATAATGAAATGTGAGGCTGGATGAACACAGCAGGCCCAGCAGCATCTCAGGAGCACAAAAGCTGACGTTTCGGGCCTAGACCCTTCATCAGAGGAGTTGTGAGGCTTAACTTGCTTACTTGAAGGGTCTTATTTTAATTGCTACATGCAATAGAGTTTAAATAATTGTTTCACTGTTTGATTATCTGTGAGATTTCTTAACAAATAGATTAATTAAAAGTAGCTTGTTGTGATTTATTCACAACAATATGATAGAATTTCATATTAGTTTTGATAGTAATGTAGTTGAGACCAAAACTAGGTTCTTAATTTTAAGAATAGCCAATTGTGGATATATGAGATATAACTTGTTGAAAATAGGTTGGGGAGTTGGATTGAAATGTATAATAGTAGATAAGCAATGATATTTGATGAATAATTAATAATTTTTAATGAATATACATTCCCCTGGGAAAATAGAGACTTCATCGTAAAAATGGTATAACTGCATTTAACCTGAAAAGTTAAATATATTATTCGATTAAAAGTGGTTGAAAAATGTTTGAAAACTAAGGATTGAAAGGAAAGCAAAAGTCAACAAAAGGTCATTAAGAAAGTAATAAAGGGAGGAAAAATAGAATATAAGAATAATCTAGGACAAAAGAAATTTTGTGGGCTTTTACAAGTAATTAAAATGGGAGAGATCAACAGAAGCAAATGTTAGATATAAAGAGTGGAAATTGTTATAGGGAGAAAGGAAATGTTAGATATAGTAAACAAATATATTATGCATCATTATGTATCCTACGTTGTATGTAGAAAACACTAGAAACATATGAGAAAATGTAGAAAATGAGGATTTGCTGAAAGTTAAGAACTTCAAGTAATTAATATTCATCCAATGATTAATTTGGAGAATTTAAGAGTCTCAAAGGCAGCAAATTACCTAAGTATGATAACCTATGTACTCAGGTTCTGACAGAGGTAGGTGCTGGGATATTGAATGCATACGTTCTGACCTTATTTTGTTACCTGATTACAGAACTGCCCCCATCATGTGGAGGGCAGCAAACATAACTCCACATTTCAAAAAATAAACACTGAGAGTGAGCAAACTAGTCACCTAGTCACAAGCCAACTAGTATAATGCAAGTGACAGCGAAAATGCTGAGATGTATTATTAAGAACATGTTTAACAGATGCGCTTAGAAAATTGTATTATGATTAGACAGACCCAACATGTTTGCACTGAAGAGAGGCCAAGCTGTGCGTATATATTAGAATTTTTGAAGGTATAAATGCTGGGACAACCACTGAATGCATTGTGTTTGGATTTTTGTAAGGCACTTAATAGGTTGTAGCACAGAATTAGGGTAGTGGGTAACATATCATGATAAATTGAATATTAGTTACTGGGCAAAAGAGAGTAGAAATAGATATATCATTTTCAGATTGGTAGGGGATAATTAATGGAGTACCACAAAATTCAATGCTTCAGCCTTCAGCTATCTACAATCTATCGCAAGGACTGAGAAATAAGATTGAGTGTTACAGATTCAAATTTGCTACCGAAGCAAATCTGAACTCTGGTGAAAATACAAAAAGGTGACAACAGATGATAGACAGCTTAATCGATTGGGTAAAGAAGTGTCAGATGTTGAATAATGTTGTCAAGTGTGAAATATACAATTTTGATGGGAAAAACGGCAAGCGGAATAATTTTTAAAAGCTGAAATATGGGGAAACATTAACATTCAGAGAGATTTGGGAGTCCTTACACATGACTTGTAGAAAGTTAACAGGAAGACACAGCAAGCAATTAGAAAGCCTTTATTACAATTAAACCCAGTACGTCTGTGTAAAAGACAAGGCTGAAGCGAATGCTAGCATTTTCAGGCAGAAGTGACAAATGGATGATGCACTTCAGATATATCCTAAGGTCCACAGCATCATAGATCCTAACCCTTAGCCAATTCAAATCACTCAATGTGAGGTCAAGAAACAGCTGGATACTGCAAATGCCATGGGCCTTGACCACATTCCAGCAATATTACTGAAGATTGGTGCTTGATAACTTACCATACCCTAGCCAAGCTGACATAATACAGTAACAACAATGGCATTTACCTAACAACGTTGAAAATTGTGCAGGTATGTTCTATGCTTTGTGAGCTAGACAAATTGCTAACTAATTGGTCTACTGTCAATTGACAGTAAGGGCGATCAAGTGGTACTTACTCAACAATAATTTCCTCACTGATGCTCAGTTTGCGTTCTGCTGGAATAACACAGCTCCTGTCCTCATGACAGCCTTCATCCTAACATGGTCAAAAGAGGTGAACTCCAGGGGTGAGATGAGAATGACTGCTGTTGACATGAAGGCAGCATTTGATCTAGTGTGGCTTTTGGAAATTTTAAAACTGTACTTCTGATATTCCAAATTTAGTATTTCCTGCATTACCATAGTAACCAGCTTTTTACCAGTGTAAACAAAAGATTTATCAGTCTGCATCTTTTTAGGAGTGCACCATTTATGTAAATAAGAAGGCTTTGTTCTGAGTAGGAAGAAAAAATAATCTTCCACTGGAGGTGGCCAGGGGGACAATGGTCATTCTGGCATCATGAGTAGCTGCCCACAGTTATTGGCCAAGAACAACTGGAGATTTGATGGACACAGTGGCCCAAGATAAGGTATGTCAATAGAGAAAGGTTGGAGACAGACAGTTACAATGGGATCCAGGGGGATGAGCTATCATCCTTTTGAGGGAAGACCGAAGTTCCCCTGCCTCATCCCAAGGGAAGAGCAAAGACTGATGCCATCAAAGATCACCAAAAACTGGCACAACAATCAGCGAAATATCTGGATGGTGCTGCCTCTACTCCCCCATTTTACTGAATGGCTTTGGGCCAGTAGACCACTCTCTTCTATCACAGGTCATATATTTCCTTCCTTTGTTGATGTAACTAATGTTTGTCTAAACTGCTGCTTCTTAATAAGCTATTGGAAAATTGTTTCAAATTGTTGATGTCATATATTAGGCAAAAACCAATCGACATCCAGAAAACCTGGCAAAACATGACTCAATGGGAAACCAGGCGAAAGAGTTGCCATTTTGTTGGAGTCATTCCTGGTGCATAGGAAGGTGATGGTTGTTTTTGAATGTAAACCCTCTCAGCTTCAGGACATTACTACAGGAGTTCCTCTGGTTAATGTATTAGGCCCAACTATCTCCAGCTGTTTCATCAATAACATTCTCACCATTATGAGGACATGTTGAGGGTGTTCACTACTAATTACACAAAAGTCAGCACTATTTGTGACTCTTCAGATACAAAAGCAGCCCGCATCCAAGTATAGGAAAACTTGGAAAATGTTCTTGTTCTAGCTGATAAATGGCAAGTATTATTTGCATGACAGAAGTACCAGGCAATAACCATTCTCAGCAATAGAGTATCTAATCATACCCCCCTGGCTTTCAGTGGTATTACTGGTGTTGTAGCAGTGTTGTACCAGTGAAACACTACACTATCAATATCCTGGACATTACCATTGACCAGAAACTGAATGGGATCGGCCATATAAATATTATTGCTAGAAGAATGGGTCAGAAATGGGAATTCTACAGTTAAGTAACTCATCTCCTGAGCCTCAAAATATGTCCATCATCTACAGATCAAGAGTATGATATAATACTTTCTTAGAACAATACAGGTTCAACAACACCAAAGAAGCTTAACACCATCCAGAACAATGCAGTTCATTTGATTGGCAGCCCAACTTCCGATGTTCATTCGCTCCACTACTGATGCAGAGTATCAATAGTGTGTATTATCTGCAAGATGCATTGTAACAGCTCATAAAGACATTTTTGCAAGCACCTTCCAAACCTGTTATTCTTTGCCACCTGGAAGGACAATGACAGCAGGCACAGAGGAAAGGCCTCACCTGAAATTTCCCCTCCAAGCCAAGCACCATCCTGCCTTTCAATCAGATCACCATTCCTTCATTGCTTCTGTACCCTCTAACTCCATCCATAAAAGATGCAGTTATTCCTACTCCTCATGGAGATCAAGAGAAGAGCTCCCCACCAGCTTTGAGGGATGGGCAATACCAGCAATGCTCACATCCCACAAATATGAAAATGTTTGAAATTTAATTTTACTGAAAACTTGCTGCAACGTTATGGGGCTTTTTGAAAACTGAGCTGGAATACTGTGTCCAGTTTGATCTCCTTCCAGAAGGATTCATACATTGTTCTAGAGCAGGTACTACAATTTAGATTGATTTGTAGATCAAGAAGATTGATCTATATAAAATGATTAAGTAACAGGTGCCAAGAGTCTCTGGAGTTTATAAAAATGAGAGATAATCCCATTGTAAAGTCTAAGGTGCATAGAGAGTTGAGCAGGATAATTGTTGAGAAGATGTTTTCCCAAGTTAGAGAATCTTGAATTAGATTTCATTCTCAGGAAAAAGGATCAAACATTCAGAACTGAGATACAAAATAATTTCTCCACTCAGAGGATTGAGAATCATTGGAATTCTCCACCTCAGAAAGCGAGTTCAAAACTAGGATTGATGGGTTTTCAGGAAATCAATGGGTGTGGAGAAAGGAGTTAATACAAAAGTTCAACTGGCATCTTAGGGAATAGCAAAACATGCCTAAGGGGCTTTATGGTTAACTCCCACTTCCATTTTGTTTTGATTTTCACTAGTCAATGAGTACACGAAGAGTCAAGACTAACATGAGTGTTAGTTGGAAAAGTCTCTTACTTTTGTAACTTTTGTGTCCTTTTATGTATGGCTGACGATTCAGTGGTGGCATCTGTTCACAACATAAGGTGATATTCACACAGCAACTCAAATCCATTGGAATGGGATAGCCTTAAATGATGCTTCCTTTCTGTTGGCTCAAGACACCAATCGAGAGAGATGGGTTCTCTTTAAGGGCCACATATCAAGTGGCTATCAGGGTTTATAGTGTGTTGTTTTTGGTGTTGGTTCCCCTTGCCAAATTGCCATTGATCATCCTGGTGCACATGCAGCTCCGCACATGATATTGCAGGTTTTCTTTGTCATCAGTTAGCATTTCCAGGTGCGAGAATTGATTTCTAGGGCCTACATGTTATGCTTGCAGTCATCCTTGGAACATAAGTTTTGCATGTCCCATTTCGTTGGAAAGAAAACACTTAGAAATGCAACTGCTTTCCATCCTGTGCATGTGCCCAAGCCAGCAGAGGTGCAGTTGTGATTTTGTCCTTCCATAGGATTCCTGGTACGTAATACAAACAGTACGACTGAAAGTTCCTGAGTTTATATACAAACAAGTTGCAGTAGGCTATTATGATCCTCAAACTTGTTCTACCCAATCAATATAATCATGGCCGATCTGTTTATAACAATTCACATTCCTGCCAATCCCAAATAACCTTTCACACTTTTGTTTAGCAAAAATCTCCCATCTTTGCCTTTAGAATTTTCAAGCATACTGCTTCCATCTTATTTTCTTAGAGTTTCAAAGATTCCTGACCCTGTAAGACAAAAGGTTCACCTCATTTTTGTTTTTAATGAATGGTCTCTTATTTTGAAATAATAACTTGCTTCCCCCATTTCTTGATTTTCCCTTAAGGGGAAACATCCTATCTGCATCCGGCCTGTCAAGATCTTTCAGGATCTTATATGTTTCGATCAATCTTTCTTCAGAAAACACATTCCAAGTATTAGCCTAGTAAACCGTCTCTGAACTATGACCAACACTTTTACATTTTTCCTTAAATAAGGTGACCAATTTTGTCCACAATACTCCAGATGTAGTCTTACCAATGCCCTGTATAACTGAATCTTAATCTCCCCACTTTTGAATTTCCCTTGCAAAAACCAAAATATTCTATTAACTTTCCTGATTACTTGCTGTACTTGCATAATGAACTTCTTGTGATTCATGCCTTAGGATACTCTAATTCTCTGCAATCTCTCATCCTCTAGTCAATTTGCATCTGTTTCACTCTTCCTGCGGAAAAAAAAGAACAATTTCACATTTTTCCATATTATACTCAATTTTCCCAAACCCTTTCCCACTCATGTAACTTAGCTGTATCAGCTGGCAAACTCCTTATGCCCACTTCACTTTTCAACACCTTTGTGTCATCAGATAATTTGGCAACGATACCTCTTGTCCCTTTATCCAAGTCACTGAGATAACTTGTAACTGGTCGAGGTTCCAACATTGAACTGTTTGACCCCTAACTCATCTTGCCAAACTGAAAAAAGACCTATCCATGCCTACTCTCTGCTTTCTGTTAGCTAGCCAATCAGCTATGAGGTTTTATTTCCTGCAACAACCTTAGAGTTCTGAGAAAGGGTCACCGGACTCGAAATGTTAACTCTGTTTTTCCCTCCACAGATGCTGCCAGACTTGCTGAGCTTTTCCAGCAACTTTGGTTTTGTTCCTGATTAACAGCATCTGCAGTTCTTTTGGTTCTTAACCTTAGAGGTGGCTTTTTTTAATCAAATGCCTTCTGGAAATCTAAGGACAATACATTCACCAGTTCCTCTTCGGCAATAGCACATGCTGTCCCCTCAAAGGCCTTCAATAGATTGATCAAACATGATTTTTTTTACAATAAACACTGTCAACTCTGATTTTGTACCTTGTACTTAGTACCTTGCTATCAGTTCTTTAATAACAGCTCATGACAGACATTAAGCTAACTGGCCTGTAGATTTTATCTCCTCTTCTTTTTGAACGAAGTGGTTATATTTGCTATCTTCCAAACAAATAGGCCCTTCCCAGAATCAAGGGAGTTTCAGAAAATTAAATCAACGTCATTAACTATCTTAAAAGCTATTTCTTTTAAGATATTAGGATGAAGTCCATCAGCATATGAACACTTGTCAACCTGCAGCTCCAACAATTTACTCAGTACCGATTCTTCGGTAGTTGTAAATCTCCCACCCTTCCATTTCTCATTGCTTTTGGAATGTTACCTGTATTCACTATTGTGCAGATCAATGCAAAATCACTGTTTAATTCATCAACTATTTCCTTACTTTCCATTGTTAATTTTCTAGAATCACTTCTTTCATGATCAATTCTCACTTTGTGCACTCTTTTCTGTTTTCCAAATATTTACAGTAACTCTTACTATTTGTTCTTACATTTCCAGCTCGCATTCTCATGTATTTTAATTTGTCCCTTCTTATTATGACTTTTATCTTAATTCTTTACTTTTTGCATGTTCTGCCCAATCATCTGAACTGCATCTGTCCAGCAAAACTATGTGTTTTCATTGTTTGAAACTATCTTTAGACTTTCTTTTTTGATTGCTGTAAGATGCCCATGACTCGCAACCACTCAAGAAGGTTTTGAGGATAGAAACCTCATGAATTGCACCTTGGGCTGAAGAGGCAGCTTAATGTCATGCATGTCTTGTTTCTCAGCCAAAAGTGATAGCTACTTTCTGAATGGGAATATCATAGAATCCCTACAGTGTAGAAACAGGCCCTTCAGCCCAACAAGCCCATACTGACCCTTGGAGCATCCCACACAAACTCATCCCCTTAATTACACATCCCTGAACACTACAGGCAATTTAGCATGAGCATTCCACCCAGCGTGTGCATCCTTGGGCTGTGGGAAGAAGCCCATGCAGACACGGGGAGAATGTGCAAACTCCAAACAAGCAGTCGCCCAAGGGTGGAATTGAAGCCAGGTCCGAGGCGCTGTGAAGCAGCAGTGCTAACCGCTGAGCCGCCATGCTGCCTATAAATCTGTTTGTGTCAGATATGTTCTGCATCAATATCCAGACTGTTTGTCACTGTGGAAGCAGGAGAGGAGACTTTGCTAACCATGTCCTCTTGGGATGTTATTTAGTGTGATCAAGGATAGTAATGTGACGCCCTGTCTCATAATCATGTTTTCCTTTAAGCTTACAGCAGGCAGAACATATTTCAGGCATGGGCAAAACAATCACAAGCCTTTGCAGCTAAGTTCCTTTGTGAGGATCTAGCCTGGCATACTCATTGTAAAATTGACAATCATCATCATATGTTCCTCATAGAAATCCTCTATGCTGTTGATGCCGGGTTAGCCACTCACACAGAAACTAATCTAGTTTTTTATGCCACAGATTTAAAGGCTCAGCAGTTTGTATGTCTTGACAATTTTGGATTTTTTTTTTCTTTTATGCATGTCTACTTCAACACTAAGTACTGAAGTGTTAATGATCATGTGCATGGATTTGAAACCCCACTTTAAGTTGCAGGTTTTTATGAAAAACAACATCAAAAAGTGTATCAGATCACAAAGCACAACAAAAAGGTAGTGCTTGGTCCTAAATTGCCTTGTCTAACTTTGCAAAGACGCATCTTGCTGCTCTTTTCTCATACTTCAAACATTGTAGATCTCAATAATTCTTGACAGCAAAGGCTCAGTGACAGTAACTATCCACTTGCCAAAGCAAGACCATTACAGTGTAATGTTTCCATGGATATTTGTAAATGAAAAGGAAACTGGCACATTGGACTCATTAGCTACTGAAGTTAAAGAATAAACACCCCAGCAATATCTGTACAGCAACCTTTTATCAGTAGTTGGTTAGCTTGGTTGCTGTTTGTGATGCAAAGTGATTCCAAGAGCAATTCTTCTGGTTGCAGTCACCATGAAGACTCCAAATTTTTGACCTCGCACCTTCCCAGAAGCATGGTGACCCTGAGGTAAAACTCACCTTTTGTTGTTTCTCACTAATAAGAGAGGGATTTGTAGCACTCTTGGGACCATTGTGACTTTTACATTCATGGCTTCCATTAAAAATAAGGTTTGTTGCCTCAGGCTGGCGAAGCAAGTTTAGGATAAAATGTCAAGCAAGGGAGGCAAAACAGTACCAAACCCAAAGTGAAGGCAACTCTTAAAATAAAATAAGATTCCATCACTCTGTAGAACATTCATTTTAAATTCTCAATCTGTCCAAACTCATTGCCTTTGAGGGATGAATAGATAGAACATAAAAGAAAAGGGTTAATATGGCAGTTTGCTAATCTATCAGCTTCCCACAAGTGGGTCAGCACAATAAGCCTTAGACTTCAACAAATATTTTTTTTCATGTGACATCTGTAGATTTGTTCTTACTTTTCATGAATCTATGGGAAGATTTTCACTGGATACTTAGTCGTTTCAGTGTGTGATCTGATCGAGATTGGGTGTTAAATTGTTTTGCTGTTTTCATTCCCGTTTAGTGCAATTTGGCGTCTTGGCAAAGGAGTTGAATTGCAAATTAGTGACAGCTTCCTGGAGGATCATGCCAATTAAGTCGGCCTCTGTGCACAGTTTAAAAAGGTGTCACACTTTTTGAGATGGTAATACTTCATTCTGAGACAAGTTCACGCAGAGGTCAGCTGAACAGAAGTAAATAAGTGAACACTGAGGATTTTGAGTTCTAACTGTATGCTCAGCTTTCAAAGCTCACTTGCTGACTGAGATCAAATGACAATATTTCATTAAAGAGGACCTATCGTTAGAGGGCAGGAGACATTCAAGGATTGTTTGTTTAGATTTCATCAACACCATCGACATTTCTCTCAGAGATAGCCTGATTGCCAAGGGGCTACAATGAAAGGGTATTGATGTAATACCCGCATGTTGGTTATTTGAGAATTGACTGGGAGCATGTGATCGAACAAGCTGCTGGAATAAGACATCTATCTTTTACCAAAGATACTGGACAGTGTCCTGTGGTGGCCTGAATGATTTGGGCTACGGTGAAATTTGCGGCAAAATCACTTTTTGAATTGATTTAATTTATTATTGTCTAGGTACGCAGAAAAGTTTTATTTTGCATGTCATATAGGCAGAACATATCCTGCAAAGGAATGATAGAACAGAGTGACAAATACAATATCATAGCCACAGAGAAGGTGCACAAAGAACAAGATCAACACTAAATTTGAAATTTGAGAGTTCCATTCAGATGTCTAATAATAGCAGGGGAGAAGCTGTTCTTGAATTTGTTAGTGATAATGGGAACTGCAGATGCTGGAGAATCCAAGATAATAAAATGTGAGGCTGGATGAACACAGCAGGCCCAACAGCAATTTGTTAGCCTGTGTGTTTAAGCTTTTGTATCTTTTGTCTGATGGAAGAGGTTGGGAGGATTATTACCAGGGTGGGAAGGATCTATGATTGTGTTGGCTGCCTTTCTGAGGTAGCGAGAAGTATAGATGGAGTCAATGGATGGAAGGTTGGTTTGTACGATAGACTGGGCTGTGTTCACAACTCTCTGTAGTTTCTGACAATCACAGGAGAAGATTGATGACAGCAGAGTGGTAGACATTGTTTATGTGGACTTTAGAGAAATCTTTGACAAGGTTCTGTATGGCAGACTAATTAGTAAAGTTTGATCACATGGGATTCAGAGTGAGCTTGCCAATTTTTTTCCAAATTTGGCTTAACAACAAGAGATAGAGAGGGATGGCAGAGGATTATTTTTCAGGCTGGAGTCCTGTGTCCAGTGGTGTTCCACAGGAAACATTCCTGGGTCCACTTTGGTTTGTCATTTATATAAATGATTTAGATGAGAATATGGGAGGTATTTTTAGTAATTTAGCAGAAGACACCAAACTTGGTAGTATAGTGGATGGTGAAGAAGTTTTTCTGAGATTACAAAGAGATTTTGATCAATTGGGTCAATGAGCTGAGGAATGGCAGATGGCGTTTAATTTGGGTGAATGTGAGATCTTGTATTTTGGTGAAACAAAGGCAGGACTTCTACAATTAAAAGTAAGGCCTTGGGTAGTGTTGTCGAACAAAGAGACATAGGGTCTGAGACACATAATTCTTTAATATTTACATCACAGGTGGACAGGGTGGTTAAGAAGGCACTTAGCACCTTTGCCTTCATCGTTCAGATCTTTGAGTAAATGAGTTAGGATATCATGTTGAGGTTGTACATGTTGGTGAGCCATCTTCTGGAACACTGCGTCTAGTTCTGTTCTTCCTGTTGTAGGAAGGATACAATTAAGCTGGAGACGGTTCAGAAGAAATTTACCAGGATGTTGCTGGGAATGGAGCGTTTGAATTATAAGGAGTGCCTGGGCAGGCTGACATCATTTTTTTCACTGAAGCAGAGGAGGTTGAGGGGTGACCTTATAGAGGTTTATAAAATCATGGGGGCTATTGATAATGTGAATGGCAGGTGTCTTCTCCCTAGGGTGGGGGGATTTCAATACCAGGGGGCATATTTTTAAAGTGAGAAGAGAAAGATTTAAAAGAAGATATGAGGGGCAATTTTTTAACACAGAGAATTGTTTGTGTGTGGAATGAACTTCCAGAGGAAGATGCAGATGATGGATGGATACAATGTGTAAAAAAAAATTGCTTGGCTTTGCGGTGAAATCTTCCCAAACAACTTGACAATTCACATTTAGCCAAAAAGAAGTAAGATTCAGCATGGGACAAGTACCTGGGAATGGGAAAGGTTGTCAAACAGGGGCAAGAAGTGAGGAAGAAGAGTACCCTATTATCAAGAGGTACTAAAATGAAGCCGTCTCACCTCATCTGCCACTATGTCTGGTCCAGCTTGTTAGGAGTCTTATTTTGATAATATTTGCACCGTTTCTTTATGGCTTCTCAATAAACTGCTTTAAACCTCCTTCCATTTCTCGACATTTTTGGGTAAGCCAGGACTCTTGAACTAATTTTATGATTTGGAAATCACAACTTCACTTGCATTGCCTACAGCAAAAGGCAATTTTTTATGCAGTTGGAACCTTCCAGGCTGGCCCTGGTGATGTAAATCACATCACACAATTGGACCATATTCTTCTCACTGCTTGAGGGAGATCTCTGCAGTTTTGTTTCTCTGTCAAATGACCATATATCATTCCCTTTTGACAGATGAAAAGTGGCCTAGGATTCAATAGGAGGTATTAAGAACTGCCGATGCTGGATTCAGAGATAACACAGTGCGGAGCTGGGAGGAACACAGTAGGCCAGGCAGCACCCGAGGAGCAGGAAAGTTGATGTTTCGGATTGGGACCCTTCTTCAAAGGAAGTGCATGGCACACTGTTCCTTCCAGTGCAGCTGCCTAGCCGGCTGTGTTCCTCCAGCTTGACACTGTGTTATCTCTGAATTCAGCACTGGTAGTTCTTAATACCTCCTACTGAATCCTAACACACTGTTCCTTCCAGTGAAGCTGCCTGGCCTGCTGTGCTCCTCCAGTGCCACACTGTGTTATCTAGGGTTCAGTAGGCGTCCCCATGGTCTATGAAGCTGTTAAGTGCATATCTGTGGAATTGCAAACCCCTATTCAAACTCATACACATTCAGGGACAGGATTTCCTTCAAAATGTAGGCTGTCTCTGATCATTGGTAATTCATCATGGAAGTGAATGCCTCTTCTTCAAAGAGCTGCTAAGATGCATGTGTAATATGATAACTACCTGTTCTATTGATCTCCAAATCTGAAAGTAATGTGTATAACTGGTTACTGGGTACCTAGCTCAATTTAATCCCATGACTAAGAACTTCCCTAAGAAACCTGTAGAGACCAGTGGAAAAGACAGATACTGAGGGTCACAGGGAATATCACTGAACAGACCATTGGGATCCTGAACCACAGCCTTCAATGCATTCACCAATCGGGGCTGCCCTGCAGTCCTCAACCAACATGGTCACCAGATTCATGATGACTACTGCACAATCCAGAATCTGGCGATCACAGGAGACCAGCCATTACCACGTGCAATCAGTATCAGTGGGTCAAACTGAGGAGATGAAAGAAGAGGAGGAAGAAGAGGAAAGGGGCAAGGAGGAGAGGAGAAACAAAGGAACTGGGTAACACAGCTAGATGGCCCATGAGGGAAAGTGAGTCATATTCTCCATTTATTTTGACATCTCTCACTGTTTGTGGAATCAGTACGTGATACATTGTATCTTTGAGTTATGGAATTATAGGAAGGTTACAGCACAGAAGGAGGTCATTCAACCCGTCAGAATTGTGCCATCTCAGTACAAGAGTCATAGAGTCCTACAGCACAGAAACAGGCTCTTTGGCCCAATGAGTCCATGCCGACAATAATCCCAAACTAAACCAGTCCCACCGGCCTGCACAGGACCCATATCCCTCCGAATATTTCGTTTCATGTACTTATCTAAATGTCTTTTAAATGTTGTAATTGTACCCTTCCTCTGGAAGTTCATTCCACACACAAACTACTCATTTGTTTAAAAAATATTGCCCCTGTGTCTTTGTTAAATATTTCTTCTCTCACATTGAAAATATGTGTATGACTGTCTGCTGGGCATGGTAAGCCCTAAGTCCTACTTCACTGTCCTTTCTCCATAGCTCTGCAGTTTTGTGTTTAGCTCTGCTCCACCCTCTGCAAACGGATCTTCGACTTCCTGACCCACAAACTGTAATCAGTGAGAACAGGTAGCAGCACCTTCCTCATCCAGAACAAACCCCAACACTGGCACTCCACTCAGCCCCTTACTACGCCCCCGTACATTCGTGAATGCGTGGCCAAATTTTGTCCTACCTCCATCTACAAGTTCACGACGACACCACCATTGTAGGCAGGATCTCAAACAATGACAAAGCAGAGTGCAGGAAAGACATAGAGTTCTTGGTGGCAAGGTGTAGAGATAAGTCTTTCCCTCAGAGTGAGCAAAACAAAGAAGCTGGTCATTGACTACAGGAAGCAAGCTGGAGGGCAGCCCCCATCTACATCAATGGAGCTGAGGTGGAGATTGTTAAGACTGTCAACTTCCTAGTAGTGATGATCACCAACAATCTGTCCTGCTTCATACATGTTGATGAGATGGTCAAGAAGGCACAACAATGCCTCTACTTCCTCAGGAGGCTGAGGAAATTCAGCATGCCCATAAAGACTCTTATCACCTTTTGTAGATGCCCCATAGAAATCATTCTATCTGGATGCATCACAGCATGATATGGCAACTGTTCAGATTAGAACCATAAGAAACCACAGAGAGTTGTGAACACAGCCCAGTCTATCACACAAGCCAACCTTCTATCCATTGACTCCATTTATATTTCATACTGCCGTGGTAGCAAACATAATCAAAGTCCCTTCCCACCCCACTATAATCTTTTCCAACCTCTTCCGTTGGGCAGAAGGTACAAAAGCTTAAACACACATGCCAACAGATTCAAGAACAGCTTCTTCCTCACTTTTATTAGACTTCTGAATGGGCCTCTCAAATTTCAAATTTAATGTTGACCTTGTACTTTGAGCACCTCCTCTGCACCTGTAGCATTGTATTCCTCACTGTGTCCTATTATGCTTATGCGCTTTATATGGTACGATCTGCCTTTACTACACGCAAAACAAAATTTTTCACCATACCTAGGTACATGCTATAATAATAAATCAAATCAAATAAAATCAGGTTCTTCATCATTTCTCTTTTGAAGACCATGATTAAATCAGCATTAATTACACTTTCAGGCAATTCATTCCAGATGATAAGCACTCAATGCACAAAATGATTCTATCAGACAGGAAGTTTTATCAAATGTGACAGCCTTTAAAATGAGTGAAGGTTCTCCAGCCACATGAGGACTTTGGAACATTTGTTGGGCACTATATAATAATGAAGTAAAGTATATATAATAAGTGAGGGATAGAGCTATAATCATGGTAACAGTATCGTTGAGAAAGACGGGTGAGCATGAGTGCCCTCTTTATTCAATATTTACCTAAAGTCTGCAATGTGTGATTTTAATGCATTGTAAATTAGTGTTTGTCTGCATGGAATGCAGACGCTGAAAGCAGGGTTGTAGGGTACACCAAATCTTTGTTATCTGAAGGGGAAAGTGGCGCAGACTTCCAGTGGTTAACGGAAAATGTGGACTTCACTCCTACATTACACTGTTACGTTTTGCGGAGGACCGAGGATCAGACTGCACGAGTCAACCAGAGAAAGAAAGGCAGGGTGTGGGTTTGACATTGCGAGTTCAGGATCCTTAGGTAGCGAATCAGCAGCTAACAAAGACTGAGTTAGGTGTTTAGAACAAACCACCTTCTGCAGTCGTCAAGTTGGAATGATAAAGTTTGGTAGTTGAATTGTGCAGTGAATGTAAAGAATCCTAACAGTGGAATTCAGTTATATCATTTGATTGAGTTATAGGAAGGATGTTGTTAAACTAGAAAGGGTACAGAAAAATTTACAAGGATGTTGCCTGGACTACACAGATTAGGTTATAAGGAGATGCTGGGTAGCCTAAACCTCTTTTTCTTTAGCGTTGGAGGCTGAAGGTGACTTTACAGAGGCTTATAAAGCCATGAGATAAGGTGAATAGCCAATATCTTCACCCAAGGATAGTGGAATCCAAAACTAGAGGTTATAGGTTTAAGGTGAGAGGGGAAAGATTAAAAGGAACCTGAGGGGCAACTTCTTAATATAGAAGATAGTGCATGTATGGAATGAGCTGCAGAGGAAGTGGTAGAAGCGGGTACAATGCAATGTTTATAAGACATTTGGAAAGGTACATGGACAGGAAGGCTTAGAAGGAAATAGGCCAAATGCAGGAAAAGCCTAGTTTAGTTTGGGAAACCAGTCATCATAGATGAGTTGAACCAAAAGGTCTGTTCCCCTGCTGTATGACTCTATGACTCTTGTGTAGAATGAGCTCATTAAATACTGCAGTTGTAACCAATGCCTGTGTTCAAATAATGAAAGAAAATAGAACAAGAATGCAACTTCACAGTCTACACCTGCAAGGCACTATTATCCTGACTAGTTGAAGACCACGTTTGACGTCCCTACTTCTGATAAAACTTGATTTAAAACTCTTGCCATTTGATGCACCCACCGTGACCTATACCAGCCGAGCTACAGTCAATCCTTTCAATCATTTCTCAATGAAGATCACAACAAAAAAAAATCACTAAATTCCCATCACCAGCTAATGGTCATAATAGCTCACTATCTCCATCACAAAACAAATAATGAAAATATAACAGCCTTTTCAAACAGTAAATTATACGTCTTGGTACTTAACCATCAGTAGCTCACTATTGTTTTAGATGATCAAGTGCTTTTATGAAGTGTTATCAGCAGTATTACAGTTGTGATTTTGAGCAAAACAGGATAAGATGCAATGTCTTTAAGATGCTCTAGGTTTGGATGGCCCAGGTTCAAACTGCATGATCTCTACACCATGTTACCTCTTGATCTCAGAGTGATCTCGAATAACATGGACCTTCTGACTGGCAGGTTAGCTACAAGAGCAATGGTGCAGCGATAGACGAAGGGCAATGCTGGCAGAGACACATGTTTTAATTGGCATTACTTAGAGGCTCTTGGTCAGCTAGACCATCAATCATCTAGAACAGAGCTCTGACCTACAGATAACAATGTGTGGAGCTGGATGAACACAGCAGGCCAAGCAGCATCTCAGGAGCACAAAAGCTGATGTTTTGGGCCCAGACCCTTCATCAGAGAGGGGGATGGGGAGAGGGAACTGGAATAAATAGGGAGAGAGGGGGATGCGGACCGAAGATGGAGCGAAAACAAGATAGGTAGAGAGGAGAGCATAGGTGAGGAGGTAGGGAGGGGGTAGGTCAGTCCAGGGAAGATGGACAGGCCAAGGAGGCGGGATGAGGTGGTAGGGAGGAAATGGAGGTGCAGCTTGAGGTGGGAAGAAGGGATGGGTGAGAGGAAGAACAGGTTAGGGAAGCAGAGACAGGCTGGGCTGGTTTTGGGATACAGTGGAGGGAGGAGGGGAAGAACTGGGGTGGTTTTGGGATGCAGTGGGGGAAGGGGAGATTTTGAAGCTTGTGAAGTCCACATTGATGCCATTGGGCTGCAAGGTTCCCAAGCGGAATATGAGTTGCTGTTCCTGCAACCTTCGGGTGGCATCATTGTGGCACTGCAGGAGGCCCAGGATGGGCATGTCGTCTGAGGAATGGGAGGGGGAGTTGAAGTGGTTCGCCACTGGAAGGTGCAGTTGTTTATTGCGAACCGAGTGGAGGTGTTCTGCAAAGCGGTCTCCAAGACTCCGCTTGGTTTCCCCAATGTAGAGGAAGCCACACCGGGTGCAATGGATACAATATACAATATATGGTATATTGTATCCATTGTACCCAGTGTGGCTCCTCTACATTGGGGAAACCAAGCGGAGTCTTGGGGACCGCTTTGCAGAACACTTCCACTCGGTTCGCAATAAACAACTGCACCTCCCAGTGGCGAACCACTTCAACTCCCCCTCCCATTCCTCAGACGACATGCCCATCCTGGGCCTCCTGCAGTGCCACAATGATGCCACCCGAAGGTTGCAGGAACAGCAACTCATATTCCGCTTGGGAACCTTGCAGCCCAATGGCATCAATGTGGACTTCACAAGCTTCAAAATCTCCCCTTCCCCCACTGCATCCCAAAACCAGCCCAGTTCTTCCCCTCCTCCCCCCACTGCATCCCAAAACCAGCCCAGCCTGTTTCTGCTTCCCTAACCTGTTCTTCCTCTCACCCATCCCTTCCTCCCACCTCAAGCCGCACCTCCATTTCCTCCCTACGACCTCATCCCGCCTCCTTGACGTGTCCATCTTCCCTGGACTGACCTACCCCCTCCCTACCTCCTCACCTATGCTCTCCTCTCTACCTATCTTGTTTTCTCTCCATCTTCAGTCCGCCTCCCCCACTCCCCCTATTTATTCCAGTTCCCTCTCCCCATCCCCCTCTCTGATGAAGGCTCTGGGCCCGAAACGTCAGCTTTTGTGCTCCTGAGATGCTGCTGCCTGGCCTGCTGTGTTCATCCAGCTTCACACTTTGTTATCTTGGATTCTCCAGCATCTGCAGTTCCCATTATCTCTGACCTACAGAGATACTCTGTAAGCTCCATTTAACTGAAGAGTTCAGAGCCACCACAACAAGTTTCCAAACTTTGATTGCAGCACTTTCTCATTCAGAAAGCTGCAGCGATTGCAGTAAAGCTCTAAACTCTGGCATCTGTCCCTGCATGATATTAAGCTTCACAGCTCACTGTTTGTAACTGACTGTTATAAAAAGTAACGATCCTGAAGGCATTAATGTTGATATCAGAGATAATGGGAACTGCAGATGCTTGAGGATCCAAGATAACAAAGTGTGGAGCTGGATGAGCACAGAACGCCAAGCAGCATCTTAGGAGCTTTGATTTCAATATATTCCCCTGAGGTCACAGAGTGTAAGGGTGGAGAAAAGCTTTACTCTAGCTTTCAGAGGCAGCAGATTTATCTTTGCTAAATCTCTAAAATCCTAATAATTGTACCTGAACAAACTTACTTCAAATCACTGCTATCTTGCAATTAACCTTCTGTTATCTGTGAACAGTGTTAATTCTGTCAATACTCTGCTATGTGGTGATATAGCCTCTGTCATTAATCACTAAATATTACTAACACAATGTAAAGACCAAGGAAGATTAGTGATAGTGAACTCCGTTAAACAATCTTAAATTATAAGGTCATCTTGGAAAATCACCCATGGTTGTAGCACTGCAGATCTGATCACCAGCATGAGGAAAATAAACCCAGAAGACACTGAGGAAATGAAAGTATTTAAAGCAATTCACCACTTTAAGAGCATTACAAAAGCAGGTCAGAGGCTATGAATCCTGTAATGAGTAGCTCACATCCTGACTATAACAAGTTCTGTTCAGAAGTTCTATTCAATACCTACAAGGTGAAAGTCAGGAATACGATGGAATATTCCCCTCTTGCTTGGATGAGTGCAGTTCCAACAACTCTTAAGGAGCTTGACATCATCCAGGGCAAACCATCGTGTCTGATTGGCACCACATCTATTTCCTCCACCACTGATATTCAGTAGTAGCAATGTGTACTGTATTCGAGATGTACTGCAGAAATTAGCCAAGGCTCTTTAGACAGCACCTTCTAGAACCCAACCACTTCTAACCAGCAGACTGAAGGCAGCAAGTGTGTGGGAACACTATCACATGCAAGTTCTCCTCCAAGCCACTCGCATCCTGACTTAGAAATATATCACTGTTCCTTCACCATCACTGGGTCAAAATCCTGGATTTCCTTCCTTAATGGCACTGGGCGTGTACCAATACAAACTGAACTGCAGCAATTCAAGAACATAGCTCACCAGTGCCTTCTAAGGGCATTTAGGGACAGGCAATAAATGCTGACTGAACCAGCAAATTCAACATCCCTTGAATGAATGAAGAAAATGCCTGCTTTAAGAAGATACGGTTGCCAGGTGAAATGTGATTATTGATAGTGAAAGCAGCAATAGTGGGAGCAGAAAAAAGATAAGATCAGCAATCCTAAAGCAAAAGTTCATTCAGAAGCCAATAAGAATCACCGGGCAAAAGTGCAGGCCAGGTAAAGAGAAAAAAGCCACCTGGATATTCAAAGACTTTTGTGAAAGAAGCCCTGATTGAGCAACTGAAGGTTCCAGCAGGTAAATGTAGAAATCCCGAAGGACAAAGGGAATATTTTGATGAAAAATGTTGCAAAGATCAGAAAGAAAAGTGAAGCGAGTGTCAAAGACAGTCTTACATCTCACACTGAGAGCCATGAGCATTAGATTTCACGGAACATTGCTGCAAGAAATGATGAAAGGGCTAGGAAATCAAATTTGACTGGACTGCAGAATTAGCAAGGCCTCTGAAAGTAACTAAACAGGGAGCAAACAAATTTAAAGAAATCTTTGAAAGAATTCAGCAGAAGATGTAAAATCAGGACAAGATTTAAAGAAGTTACAGTTGCAGTAGAAAGATTGACAAAGTTTGCAGCCAGAGAACTTTATTTAAATGTTTGTGTCGTGGGCATTGCATGGCATTTCAAACTATGAAAGGCAAAGAAATGCGTATTTTACCCAACAAGAAGCAGAAAATCCTCATCTTGGCTGCAGGAGGGAGGAACACCCTAAAAATCTTGAGAATAAGCAATGCAGAAATACAGCGGTAAAAAGAAACAGATTTCATAACAAAAAACTTTTAGAGTGATTGAGTCATAGAGATATACTGCACAGAAACAGACCCTTCAGTCGAACTTGTACACGCTGACCAGATATTGTGTATAAATCGAATCTTATTTGCCAGCATTTGGCCCAGATTCTTCCAAACCCTTCCTATCCATATAAACATCCAGACGTCTTTTAAATGTTGTAATCGTACCTCCTTTGGCAACCCATTCCAGATATGCACCACCCTCTGCCTGAAAATGGTGCTCCTTAGATCTGTTTTATATCTTTTTCCTTTCACCTTAAACCTGTGCCCTCCAGTTTTGGACTCCCCAACCCCATGGAAAAGACCATGCCTATTTACCCAGTCCGTGCCCTTCATGATTTTATACACTTCTTTAAGGTCACCCCTCAGCCTCTGGTGTTTCAAGAAAAATAGCCCCAACGTGTTCAGTCTCTTCCTACAGCTCAAAGTCTCCAACCCTGGCAACATCTTCATAAGTCTTTTCTGAAACCTTTTAAGTTTCACAACATCCTTCAAAGGAGATAATTATAGCCAATCAGCCAGGAATCCAGTTTAAAGAATTTGTCATAGCCTTACATAACATATTTTAAAAAAAAATAATAAAGGGAATGCTGCACAGAGTCCACCAAGCTTCATTATAATTAAATTTAACACAGCATTGGAGAATGCAAGAATTAAAACATCAGTCTTAAGAAACAGCAATTCACAGGCAATATTACAAGCAATATCTTTTTAGTAATAAGAACAATCTGAACATGGAGAATGAATGGAAAATGCTTTAATATTTCTAACAAATTCAAGGTCAGAGGAGGACCATACAGAATGCAAGATTGACCTTCAGTGGTATGTTAGTAGCAAATCACAAAAATGAAGGATATCAAAATGGACTTTAATAATAAACTAAAAATAATTGGAACAACAAACTGACAGAATGACTCCATTCATCAGGATCTGGATGTTCGCATTGTGTATTTTTCATGTGGTGTTCGTGCCCCCGGAACTCCTGGCTGCAGTACGCCTGGACCTGGGACCTTGCAGAAGACCCAGGGCCGTGTTTGGGATCCTTGCCAATGAGGGTGAACTCTATTTAAGTCTTTCTCTTATTCTTTTTGTACCTCAAAATGGCGCTGGATTGTGGTAACTTAACCCTTTTCACTGCATCTCCTGAGATATATATGACAATAAATAAATTATTTGTTCATGGAGGTGGCATTTTTTAAGATCCAACATTGCCTCAAAGTTGAATATCAAGTACAAAAATAGGAGACAGTTCAAATGCTGCAGAGAGGTTACACAAAGAACTTAACATGGTATAGAAATCTCCTTTGGAGCAATAGCTAAGGCATTTTTAGAGGAATGTGTTGATTCTGGTGATCTACATTTCACAAAATATGTTCATTTCAGTGAACACCCTGTTAACTGACACACTGCCTAGGTCGCTATCCCATCAAAGCAGTTGCCATGGCAGAAGCTAGTTTACAGGCATGCGATTAGGTGGCATAAGTGGAATCGCTGCCAAGAGGATGGGAACAGCAACACAAGGAGTATAAGAGAGTTGAAAATGTTTATGTAGTTCATTGTCAATACTCCTCACCTTTGTGCCAGCGTGTATGTTTGGACCTCAACATGATGAGCTAGAAGGAATTTCATTCGTTCCAAGAAAGCAATGGATTCAGAAAGGGTCGGTTGCTGAAACTTTGGTCCAGCAACTAAACATGATTTACCAAGCAGTCAAAGGGCAGTCAATAGAAGATTTTACTGTCTTTCCTAGACTCATGGCAGGACATAAATAAAAAAGCGGAAAAACACTTGTTCAGATTAGAATTGATGACACAAAAGCTACATCTCAAAGGGCCAAGGAAAAAAAAACATTTCTAGTAATCCAGGGGGCACTCAATTAAATTAAAAAAGAACAAACTGTGCTACTGTCTACCAGTATTGTGTTGACGAATGGACAAACCAAACATCCAGGAAGTTTCCAAGATAATAAAATGTGAGGCTGGATGGACACAGCAGGCCAAGCAGCATCTCAGGAGCACAAAAGCTGACGTTTCGGGCCTAGACCCTTCATCAGAGAGGGGGATGGGGAGAGGGAACTGGAATAAATAGGGAGAGAGGGGGAGGCGGACCGAAGATGGAGAGTAAAGAAGATAGGTGGAGAGAGTGTAGGTGGGGAGGTAGGGAGGGGATAGGTCAGTCCAGGGAAGACGGACAGGTCAAGGAGGTGGGATGAGGTTAGTAGGTAGATGGGGGTGCGGCTTGGGGTGGGAGGAAGGGATGGGTGAGAGGAAGAACCGGTTAGGGAGGTTGTGAGAGGAAGAACCGGTCCAGGAAGTTTGCTGAGAGCACAAATACTGGCCATCAAAAATGTATGAAATATACTCCAGCTTTCTGAAGGAGTAGAAATATCAATACAGGCTGTCTAAGGTCGTACTTATACCATTTGTACCTGACCAAATGTAGTTGTACCTTTTGGTTGTACCAAATTTCTTGTTATCTAAGTTCAGTGTCTCTTCTTTAGAACCTGTATGGTGGTGTATTCTCTGTCACTAACTATTAGATAGGCCCAAGACAAAGCAGGATTAGTGGGATTGATCTACTTCAACCAACACAGACTGGTGGAAATGGAAGCATACTACAGTGTTTCAGTAATGGTCATCTGGGACAGCCCAGCATTGCCATTACTGGAAAGAATGGATTCCAGGCTTTGTATCAAGCCACTAAAATGCTGACAGACATCTATATTCTGCCACAGACCATCATCTTATTCACCGAACCTTGGATTGTCAGACTCACCATCCTTCTCCTGAAACATGATCTTGGAAGGCTTTCAAGTTAAACAAGGATGTCACCTTTACTTATCTGCCCCCAAAATGAGAAATTGGAGCTTGTGCTGTCCTTTCTACTTGGTGTGACTGCTGCTTACTAGTGCTGGGAGTATGAGGATCCTCCTAAACTATCATTCTGTGAGATACTGGTCACTGGACTAATGCTTGCAACAGTGTTAACAACGAATGTACTGCATGCTTCCTTGCTGTCTGCTCCTCCTCCTTCTCAAAGGGCAGAGATGGAGGTGGTGGGGAAAAAAAGAATTGGGGTGTTGAACTTAGCATTATGGTGGAGGCATTGGTGAAATGGACCTTGCTCCTGGAAGCTTTAATGTTAAAGGTGGAAGGGATAGAGTACAGCATCCATGTCGGCTGTAATTTGATAACATCACATAGATATTAGGAGTTAGGGATAGATTTGGAGGATTCAGGATAAGAATTGTTGTGCATCAGTGAGCAAGTTGGAATTTTCTGGAGGTAATTACCAAATACCTCTAGGCCATTGCTATCTGTCTTGTCTCCAGCCACAGGGTCTAGCCAGTCCTGTCTCACCATGGGTAGTAATACTTCCACAAGGGGAAGCACCTTATAAAGTTGTGGTTGCCTTCCCCTGGTCAAGTTCTACTGCCAATTGTTATATGCAAGCCATCTTGGAAGAAAAAGAGCGGTGATTGTGAACAAGTGCTTCTATGAATCATGATGGTCAAGAAAAAAAGGCCATTGGGCCCATCACATTCATTTTACTCCACTCAATGAGCAATTCATGCACTGCCACTCCCCTTCCCCACATCCCTGAACATTCCTCCTCTTCAGATATTTAGAATGTACAGAAGATGTTGAGATGCTTTTGGTACAGAAAGAAGCCACTGTGCCCGTTGCGTCTGTGCTGCTGATGAATGAGCCAGCCAACCTAACCTCATTTTCCAACCTTTGGTCTCTGTCCTTGGAGGTTACAAGACATCAGTTGCACATCCAGACACTCTTTAAATGAGGTGAGGGTTTCTACCTCTGCTCCCCATTCAGAAACTGAGCTCCAGGGCCCTACCATATAATGATCATCCTTTTTGTTTCTCGCTGCATGAACCTCTGAATCCCAAGCCCAGGGTGTTTAAAGTGGTAATTGGAAGTCAGACAGCCACCCTGTCACAAAAACACCCATCAACAATTACCCTTTATTTCCAAGCACTGACCTAATTCTCTGTCTACCTTGCCTATTGATTTTTTCAGAAGAAAAATATAGTCTGCTATGAAGACTCTTGACAAAAACTTTCATATAATTAATGTAGTCCACATCAACTGCACTACCCTCATTAATCTACCCTGGTAACTTTTCAAAAAAACGCAATCAAGTTTGTCAAACAATTTTCCCTTACCAAGACCATGCTGACTGCTCTTGTTACTCCATACTTTTGTAAGTGTCAGTTTATCTGTATTTCAGAATTGATCCTAATATTTTGCACATAACTAAGGTGACATTGACTGGGCTGTAATTATTGGAGTATCACTTTCTCTATTTTTAATTTTAACATAAGCTAAAAAGTTAACTGACATCTCATCCTAAAGTATCACATCTGCACCTAAATAAAAATTGGAAAAGAGAAGTTCTTTATTTCTCTATTTTGTATCTAATATTTGTATCTAGGTAGTTAAGATGGCACCATGAGGGGTGACATTATATGCTTTTCACTGCACTAAGCTTCTGTACTTGAATACTCCCAACAATTAATCTAATTCTAATTCTAAGTATCAAGACAACAAAGTACTCAATGAATGGCAGGACACTGGGAAGCTCAGAGGAATGGCAGGATCTTTGGCTGCTTGACCACTGAAGACAACAGGACAGTTTAATTGGGGAATTTAGAAGTTTACTTCTCGACCTTCTCCATCAGGACACCCTTTTGGGGCCAAGTTTTGACATGGTAATGCTTTAAGTTATGTCTAACTTAAAGGCCCCATAACATTGTAAACAGAAAAGAACATATGATTCTAACCATTAAAATAAAGATATTGGATGTTTATATTTGCAAATATATATAGGTGAAGGCACAGTGATAAATTAATAGCCTAAATGAAACATACATCTTTCAATAAGCCTATTTACATTGTGAAGTACATCTAAATGAAAATATTTAATGATTTGTTAATTAGCAAACATGAAAATGTGTATGCTTTTGCAATATAAGAGCAAATATATAGATCGGAGTTTATTAAGTAAAACCAACTATACAGCCTGAATAAAATTTAAAACAAATTTTCTTCTGGGGTTTTGAACAACGAGGTCATCGATGATATCATTTTATGATAAGCTGCAAAGTTTATCACTTTCTGTCCACATTACACTCGGAGCAGATATATTTCATTGGTGCATTGTTCTCTGCAGTTCAATTTTGATGTTTTCCAGCTGTGAAAGTGGCCTTTCTCCTTACCAGTTCGTTACCATTAGACTGAAAAAGAGATGCAATATTGCTTCCACTTCCAGAAAAGCCAAGCACTTGGAAAGCTAACACCCACATTGCCAAGACAATCTTGCATCAGAAATATTACACTGTACCTGTTTACCTGAGGCATTAGTGATACCTCCTCTGGAGTATTGTGTTCAGTTCTGGTTGCCCTGCTGTAGGAAGGATTTGATTAAAGTAGACAGATTCTGCAGAGATTTACCGGGATGTTGCAGGTACGGAAGTTTTAAGTTATAAAGAAAGGCTAAATAGGCTGTGACTTCTTTCACTGGAACATAGGAGCTTGAGAGGTGGTCTTACAGAGATTTATAAATCATGCAGGGTATAGATAGGGTTAATGGTAGGTGTCTTTCCCAAAGATGGGGGATTTCAAGGCAAGGGGGCATTTTTTAAGGTGAGAGGAGGGAGATTTAAAAAAGACATGAGGGCCAATTTTTTTACATAGAGGGTGGTTCACTTGTGGAATGAACTTCCTGAGGAAGTGGTGAATGTGGATACAGTTACAACATTTAAAATACATTTTGGATTAGTGCAGGAAAAGAAAAGGTTTGGAAGGATATGTGCCCAGAGCAGGCATGTGGGACGGGTTCAGTTTGGGATTATGTTTGACATGGACTGGCTAGGCTGAGGGGCCTGTTATCATGCAGTATGACTCTATGGCTCTATAACTAAAACCAGAAGAAAAGGAACACTTTTGTATGTGAGTGCATTTTTAAAAATTGTTTTTAAGAGTTCCATCATAAGAGGAAAGGATTGCATTCAAAATAGCCCTCCATTCAGTGAAAATCTTCCATCAGCGTTAGGGGCATCACCTTCATTGACCTTTCTTTTTTCTCTATTCTTTTTCTTTTATTCACAAACTTGTAGTTTATATCAGGCGGACTTTCTTTTGCTTCTAAGTTCAATTTCAACAAAACTTTCTTGAGGTTATTTCAAGGAATGAGGGATTAGTGTCTAAGACTCTGCACTTTGTACCATTTGTGCGTCCTGCAGCATTTTGTTGGTTTTCTGGAACTGACCCAACAAATAATTCCAAAGATGTAGCATGAACACAACTGTAGTTCATCCTTTTTCCTCAAATTGCTCTTTGTTTCACTTTTTCCCCCTATCATCTGCAAATTGAACCATATCTCTCAGCTACAACTGAAGTAACTTTGCACACGTCTTTGATCTCCACTAGGGAAATTACAGTGGAATCAGGGCCAAAACTGTATTTGGCCCTGTCCAACAATCTGTAGAAGCAAAGAAGGGTGTGTTTGTTGTTGCACAACAGCAAAAAAACGGCATATCAATGCAGCAATCTACTGCAGCACGGCCACAGGGATTTCGCACACAATGGAATACAGAGAGTATACTTACATTCTATAGAATAAAACAAAGAATTGCAGGTGCTGGCGAACTGAAACAACCAGACACTGAAATTGCTGGAGAAACTCAGCAGGTCAGGGAGTATCTACAAAGACAAAACAGAGTTAATGCTTAAAGCCTAGTTACCCTTCTGCAGACATTTCTGTTTTTTTTTGTTTACTTTCTATGCAAGCATTTTTTGCATGACATTATACCTTTTTGCTATTTTAGCTGCATTGCCTTTTGTCTGTTTTCTGCACTTACTGCAGTCAAGTGCCCTTGCCTCAAAAGCCCAGAATCATTATGCATTTCCAATTCGAGAGAATTTTGAAAGACCTTAATGGCTATCATCATCGAGTGGCACATATCTTACAATAACATTTAGTTGATGACCGTATGAAAGGTCTGGCGTAATATCAACAGACTGAAGTATTCTGCTTTTATTCAAGCCATCCGAAATAGATTCACTTACTTTTTCACCCATAAGTAGGATAAATTCATCGCATCTCTATAATAAAAATAAAGAACTACAGGTACTGGAAGCCTGAAACAAAATTGCAATGTGCTGGAGAAACTCAGCAGGCCTAGTAGCATCTGTGGAGAGAAAAGCAGAATTATGCTTCAAGTCCAGTAACCCTTCATCAGAACTCAATCCAGAAGGGCTACCGGATTTGAAATGTTTACTGTGGTCTCTGCCTATAGATGCTGCCAGACCTGTTGAGTTTCTCCAGCCCTTTCTGCTTTTGAGTAAGTTCATCGCAAATTGTTTTAGCCAGGCATGTAGCTTTCCGAGATTTACTGCTTCCAGAATGATTAAATGGTTGGTGAGACATGGATCCAAACTAGCAATGAGTTCTTTCAAGCCAAGAAAGTCCCTATTATGCATGAGCCAAATTGTTTATTGTCTCCCCTAAAAGCTAGCCCATATCCAGTGCTATTGATGATGTTGTGAAGAGTTCACAGACATAATCAGTAAACAACTGTTGTTGGAGCGTGCAATAACCATTTGTGTTTATATTTTTCAGCACTAACGTTTATTGAACAAACTTGACCTTTTGAAGAATCTCTAATTTGTTTTCTGAATGAATGTTTTGGTTTGTCAAATGGGCCTTCCAATGTTAGTATTCATTGAGGGCAGCACGGTGGCTCAGTGGTTAGCACTGCAGCCTGACAGTACCAGGGACCCAGGTTCGATTCCAGCCTCGGGCAACTCTCTGTGCGGAGTTTGCACATTCTCCCTGCATCTGCGTGGGTTTCCTCCGGGTGCTCTAGTTTCCTCCCACAGTCCAAAGATGTGCAGGCTAGGTGGATCGGCTGTGCTAAATTGCCCATAATGTTCAGGGGTGTGTGGGTTATAGGGGGATGGGTCTGGGTGGGATGCTTCAAGGGCGGTGTGGACTTGTTGGGCCAAAGGGCCTGTTTCCACACTGTAGGTAATCTAATCTAATTCAGAGGGATCTTTCTGTGTCTAGAATGAAGTACTTTTGTCAGGTTAATTCTTGGTTGGAAGAGTCACATTCAATTGGCAAAGTCTTTGAATCCAATGCTTTAGGTTTAAAACCAAAGCAGGGGTACAAAATGCAATCCACACATTTGAATAATCTGTATATTTACCTAAGAGAAAGGAGAGAGGAGTGATTCTTGTAGAAAATAATTTGCTTGTGGAAAATAAATTTATTTTTAAAAGTGAAAATATTTCAAAATTAATTAAATACATTTATATCAATAACTGCATTGAATAAAAAAGCAAAATAAGCATTTTATTTAGTGAGTGAAGAATCCAAAGGAATGATTTGATTGTTGCAGGTCAAGAGAAAGAAATAGAAATGTTTTTGACCACATCATTGTGCTGCAGCGCATCAGTGTGTGACACAAGAATCAGCGAGTCTGACGACTGCAATTCTAGAATGAGGCTGGGAGAAAATTGAAACTTCCTCATTGTGTTTAATATCCTAGCAGCACTGTTTATTAATAATAATTGCATAGCCATTGTTATGATCCTATCGCTGCATAAAATCTGTTGTGGATTGAAATCTGCCTTCTTAAATCATATTCTGATTTGCTTTCATTTTTCAATGTAGTAAATCATTGATACACGAGCAATGTTGCAGATTCAATCTTAGTAATGAAATGGAAGTTTACTGTGCAAAGGAAAGAGGATAAAAACAAGAATAAAGCTAACTATTTAAATATAACACAGCTTGAAGATTTTGAAATACTAAGTAGAATTACAATCCCATTTATCCCCATATCATCATGTTACAACACTCGAATACCAGAGAAAATGTGCTTACCTATTACATCCAGAGGTTTAACTTAACTGTTTCTCTACATTCCTGGTCTGAGACTTTGGTAGCCTCTTTCTTGATTAATCACATAGCTGAGCTTAGACTTTACCAGCTTTGAGTAACCTGTTTAGGGTTCTACCAAAACACTTCCAGTCTGGGATTTTCAACTAAGCTTTGTATACCTGGGTAACCTATTTCCTCATGTTTCTGATGTAAACACTTTTCATTTTTAGTTTTTTTTAGAAACTGGGGACCAAAGTGAAAAAAAAACTATTTTGGACCAGTTGATTGAAAGGGTGTCTGAATGTTTTGAGAAGAAAGAAGCGTGACACCCATGGCAAGCATCATGTAAACAACTGTTTGAACAAGCAGTGATTTGACGATGAGAGGATGCATGAATGCAAGCTTTTTCTGGCCAAAAAGATGATTGGTCTATGGACTAGTGACCAGTTATTATTTACAAAATATTTATGCCTGCCAATAACTGCGTGATTTTTTTTTCTCAGCTTGGAGCTTGGAATAAGTTCCAGACAGAGAGAGAGAGAAAGAGAGAAGTGCCCAATTCTTCCCAAGCTGGGGAGATGTCTCTCTGTTCTCGGCTGTCAAAACCTACTCTCAACCTGAAAAAAAACAATTTAGCCTTCCTAGACAGGTGTTGTTGTACACTGAGACTCTTAACAGATAACTCAGACTTTTTATAAGGGAACCAGTGATTTTGTGTCTCTTACCACCTGGTGGAAGCATCTGTAGATAGGGACTGAAGCAATGTGCAGGCCTTCAGAAGACGCACTATATCATATCAACCACAGAACCGAAGAACAAAGACTACTGAGCTGTTTCCAGTCTTCCTCTATGCCTGATAATCTATTTTTCCTGTCTCTCTCTCTGTGTGTCTGTGTGTGTGTGTGTGTGTGTGTGTGTGTGTGTGTGTGTGTGTGGAGCCATTGTAAGGGGATTAGAGCTTTAATTAGTAGAGTTATATGCTGTTAGTTTACAGTTAACCTGTAGCTAGCACAACAATTTGATAAGTCATCTTACAGCTGTGCATAACTGAAGTTAGGCCACGGTTGGAATATTGTATTTAGTCCTGGTGGCCACACTAGCAGAAGGTTACAGAGGCTATGGTAAAGGTTTACTAGGATGTTCGCTAGTTTGGAGGGTAATAGTTATGATGAGAGATGGTTTTCACTTGAATGTTGGAGGCTGACGAGCGACCTGATAGAGATTTCTAAAATTATGAGGGGCATGGATAGAATGGATATTTGAGTCTTTTCCCACACAGTAGAAATATCAATTACTAGGTTTAAGGTAAAAAGGGGAAAGTTTAAAGGAGATGCGAGAGGCAGGTGTTTTTTTATACAGTATGATAAGTACCTGGAAGACACTGCCAACTGTTCACTTTATAATCTCTCTTGTTCCCACAGCAAGGTCAGTCTTTCAGTGCACATCAAATGCCTCTCTGTTGGCCTTCCTCTTCAATGTAATTCTCTGCTGCTCAATTTCTATCTCCTCCACATCATTCTCTTTTCAACATCTTTGCACTGAATATTAAGTTCTCTTGCCTGGGAGTGAGTTGCATTGTGTTTTTCAGAACATTTCTCTCACCAAGATCACACAAGATTTCTTACCGCATCTTACCAAAAGTGTCTCCCCTACACCGGTGTGAGAAAATATAGACTAAGCGACCATTTCGCCGAGCATCTCTTCCTGGACCAAAACAGCCAACCTAGCCTTCTGGTCACCACTTATTTCAACTCACCCCCTCCTCCCCACCAATTTCCCCTCTCTCATGTCCATCCTCAGCCTCCTCCAGTGTCATAATGAATCAGAACATAAATTTGAGGAACAATGCCTTATCTTCTACCTGGTCACCCTATAGCCTGCAGGACATAACATTGAGTTCTCCAATTTCAAATAGCCTGCCCATCCATCCCATGACTCCCTTTCCAGCCCGACCTCCTCACTTCAATTCCACCTACCACCTCCTCCCTTCCATTCTAGCCACCAACTGGATTCATCCCTCCCATCGACCAACCAACTCGTACCTACTACCTGTGTCCGCCTGTCACCTCAGTCTGCCACTTGCCAGGTATCTGCTTGAAGATCAGCATCCCTGGTACCTGGGCAAAATGTAAAAGTGTGCTGTATACCCGGACAAGCACTGGCATTCTGAAGCTGCCCTGTACATTAAAGTTTAGAACATGCCAGAAGATAGTGCCACAATTCTCTGATGGGGGCCTGGATATTATGGTGGAATGGAGGATGTAAAGAAGGGATGCTCTTTTCCCAGAGGACCCCAGAGGAGGCCATTCCATTGGAATCTGGAAGACTGGTCCAGGGTCACCATCCAGGTAAGTACAGTTTCAACAGTACTGAGGAACGGCCAGCAGTGACTCTTCTCTCTGCTCTCACACACTCACACTCTGTCTGCTACTTCACTGATGACTTATCACGGTTTGTGCTCTGCCACACTCACTATTGCTTGCAACATCTTCTGTCACTCACCCTTGTTTCACCTTGACCAGCACATAATTAACCCTGCATGGACTTTGTGCAGCCTACCCTCTCCCTTTGATCACCTCACCAATTTCCCCCCAGCCACACTAGCAGTAACAACCATCCACCAGCTTTCAGCTTACTCAGTCTTTCCAATTCTCTCATTCCACACAGAGCCCACAGTAGGGCAGAAACGGTAATTGACATTAGACTCCTCATTCTCAGCAAGGAGAACATCCTGTCCCTTTTCGGAGGTGACCAGGATTGCTCCTGAGGGAATGACGAGATATCCATTCTCTGTCAACTGAGTAAGTACCACTCTTCAGTTGACTGTAAACCTCACATTCAACCCACACACCCACAATAATGTCAGTGTCATTCATTACACACCACATCTAACAACTGGCACAATGCATTCTCTCTCTCTTGTGTCATGAAGGTCCCAGTGGAATTTCCACCATCTCCACAGAGACTCTGCCAGCTCAGTCTGAAGCCAGAGATAATGGGAACTGCAGATGCTGGAGAATCAGAGCGGCTTGGGGACCGCTTTGCAGAACACCTCCGCTCAGTTCGTAACAAACTACTGCACCTCCCAGTCGCAAACCATTTCCACTCCGCCTCCCATTCTTTAGATGACATGTCCATCATGGGCCTCCTGCAGTGCCACAATGATGCCACCCGAAGGTTGCAGGAACAGCAACTCATATTCCGCTTGGGAACCCTGCAACCTAATGGTATCAATGTGGACTTCACCAGTTTCAAAATCTCCCCTTCCCCAACTGCATCCCAAAACCAGCCCAGTTCGTCCCCTCCCCCCACTGTACCACACAACCAGCCCAGCTCCTCCACTCCACCCACTGCATCCCAAATCCAGTCCAACCTGTCTCTGCCTCCCTAACCTGTTCTTCCTCTCACCCATCCCTTCCTCCCACCCCAAGCCGCACCCCCATCTACCTACTAACCTCATCCCACCTCCTTGACCTGTCCGTCTTCCCTGGACTGACCTATCCCCTCCCTACCTCCCCACCTATACTCTCTCCACCTATCTTCTTTTCTCTCCATCTTCGGTCCGCCTCCCCCTCTCTCCCTATTTATTCCAGAACCCTCACCCCATCCCCCTCTCTGATGAAGGGTCTAGGCCCGAAACGTCAGCTTTTGTGCTCCTGAGATGCTGCTTGGCCTGCTGTGTTCATCCAGCCTCACATTTTGTTGTCTCAGTCTGAAGCCACTTCCTCAACTGCTGAAACAAGAGCATGGACTCCTGGGTCCTCATGAATTTCATCCTAGGGTCTTAAAAGAAGGAACTAATGAGATTATTCATGTGTTCAATCTTCCAGAACTCATCAGGTTCAGGGAAGGTTCTTTTAGAATAGTGAATAGCTAATCTAATTCCTTTGTTCAAAAAAGGGAGGAGGCAGAAATTAAAGGCCATTTCGCTAACATCTGTAATAAGGAAAATGTTAGAAGCTATCTTTAAACTGGGCACTTGGATAAATTCAAAATGATCAAGCACAGACAATATGTCAGAGGGAATCATGTTTAACCAGTTTGTTGGAATTCTGCTGCAGATAAAGGCCAACGAGTGGATTTATTGTATTTAGATTTCCAGAAAGCATTTAGTAAGGCCCCACATCAAATATTATTGTGGAAAATAAATACTCAGGGTATTGGGAATAACATATTGGTACGGACAGAGATAGACTAGCTACAGGGAGCAGAGAATAGGAATAAATAGAACCTGGAAGTTACATTTATTTCCGAGGTAGCAAGGAGACTGCAAGAAAATGAGAAACAGAAACAGAAATTTTTGGAGAAACTTACCTGGTAGAATCTAATGTTTGATTCTAATCTAATGAGCTAATGTTTCCAGTCCAGTGACTGTTTGTCAGAACAGTTCTGTTGAAGGGTCAATGGACACAAAATAGCTACTTTTTCCCCCTTACACAGTGGTTCAGTGGTTAGCATCGCTGCCTTACAGTGCCAGGGGTCCAGGTTGATTTATTGTACTTAGATTTCCAGAAAGCATTTGGTAAGGTGCCACATCAAAGGGTATTGTGGAAAATAAAAACTCATGGGATTGGGAATAACATATTGGTACAGGCTATGTGTGTGGAGTTTGTAAATTCTGCCCACATCTGAACGGGTTTCCTCCAGGCGCTGCGGTTTCCTCCCACAGTCCAAAGATGTGCAAGTTAGATGGACAGGCCATGCTAAATTGCCCAGAGTGTCCAGGGATGCATACGTTAGCCATGGGAAATGCGGAGTAGAGGGTGAGTCTGAGTGAGATGATCTTCAGAAGGTCAGCATGGTCTTGATGGGCTAAATGGCCTGCTTCCACATTGTAGGGATTCTATCTTTCTATGAATGAATTCTGAGTTTCTCCCGCATTTTCTGTTTGTTTCAGGTTTCCAGTGTTCACAGTACTCTTATTTTTATTTATGGGTAAAAGAGAAATTTTCAGCTATGGAAGATAATTTATTAGATTCTATTCTGGTTGCAGGCCACAGATGGTTAAAACAATGCTTACCTAAAAAAAAGCACCAATATTCTTAGAACATGCCTCTCTAATATCTATGTTTGTCATATGCTTTGAACTGATTATCTGGTTCACAACATTGAGTGCAGCTCGTGATAGGTGTTAATTGGATTTTTCCAACAGCATCGAAGTGAGAAAAAACACACTTTAAAAGAAAGAGAAAGAATATATGTGTTTACACAGTCTCTTTCATTACCTCAAGGCACTTCAAAATGCTTCCTTGCCAATCAACCAATTTTGAAGCATAGTCGCTGTTATAATGAACAGAATTTGGAAGCCAATGGGCATACAGAACAATGAAGATACAATTGGAAACTTTATCCAAATGATATTCTGGCGCAAATCCATTCACGACTGATCTTACAATGAGATAAGCCAATCTAACACAGGATCTCGACAGCATCCACACTTGAGCTCATATGTGACAGGTAACATTCGTCACACAGAGCGAAGTGATCCCACAACCAGTAGATTAGATCAAAATTCTCTAATTCTGCCGTGTCCAGCCGTCAGTGGTGAGGAACAATTGGACAATTAATGGGAGGAAAAGGCTTCACAAATATTCCTAGACTCAATGATAGGGCAGGCCAACACAGACGTGCATAAAAGAAGTCTGAGGCATCAGCTCCTATCTTCAGCCAGAAGTGCTGAATGGGTGCTCATGGCTTCCTGCTAAGTTTCCCAACATCTTTGATGCCAGTTTTCACCTATTTGATTCACTCCACATTTTACCAAAAAATGGCTGAAGGCACTGGGCTCTGACAACATTCTGGTAATAGTAGCTAGGAGTAGTTCTCCTGAACTAATTGCACCCTCGGTGCAGTTGACCCAGGACTACTACAGTACCGGCATCTACATAACAACATTGAACATTGTCCAGGTATTACATGTCTAAAAAAGCAGAACAAATCTGACCTGACCAATACCATTCCCTCGATCTCTTCTTGATCTTTAGCAAAGTGATGGAAAATGTTATTGGCAGTAACATTAAATGGCATTTACACAGCAATAAACCATGTTCTGATGCTCACTTTGGGTTTGACCAAAGCCACTCAGCTCCTGATATCATCACAGCTTTGTTCCATCATGCAAAAGAGCTGAACTCAAGAGATGAGGTACTGGTCTAGACAGTGGAGGGAGCATTGGATCAATCAGCTCTGGCAAAACTGGAATCTTCGGAATTGAGGTGACACATTCTCCGTTGGTTGGAGTCATACTATCTCAAAGGAAAATGGTTGTGATTGTTGGATGTCAATCATTACAGCCATAGGGCATCATTGAAGGAGTTTTTCAGGGTGGTATCCTAAGGGCAACCATCTCTACCAACTTCACCAATGGCTTTACCCCCATCATAAGGTCAGAAGCAAGAATTTTGCTGGATGATTGCACAATGTTCAGCACCAATCCCAACAGATACTGAAGTTGAACTGTGTCCATTTGTAACGAGGTTGCGACCATATTAAGGAATGATTTAAACAGTCCTTGGATAAGCATATGGATGATGATGGGATAGTGTAGGGGGATGGGGTTAGATTAGTTCACAGGTCGGCGCAACATTGAGGGCTGAAGGGCCTGTTCTACGCTGTATTGTTCTATGTTCTATGTTCTATAAGTGGCAAACAAATATTTGCACCTCCGAAGTGATAAATAATTAGCCATTTTGAAAAAGAGAATAACTACGCATCATCCTCCGACATTTCCGTCATCTACAATCCGACCCCACCACCCAAGACATTTTTCCATCCCCACCCTTGTCTGCCTTCCGGAGAGACCACTCTTTCCATGGCTCCCTTGTCCGCTCCACACTCCCCTCCAACCCCACCACAACCGACACCTTCCCCTGCAATCACAGGAAGTGCTACACTTGCCCCCACACCACCTCCCTCACCCCCATACCAGGCCCCAAGATGACTTTCCATATTAAGCAGATGTTCACCTGCACATCTGCCAATGTAGTATACTGTATCCATTGTACCCGGTGTGGCTTCCTCTACATTGGGGAAACCAAGCGGTGGCTTGGGGACAGCTTTGCAGAACACCTCCGCTTGGTTCGCAATAAACAACTGCACCTCCCAGCCATGAACCATTTTAACAGCCCCTCCCATTCTTTATATGACATGTCCATCATGGGCCTCCTGCTGTTCCACAATGATGCCACCCGAAGGTTGCAGGAACAGCAACTCATATTCCGCTTGGGAACCCTGCAGCCCAATGGTATCAATGTGGACTTCACCAGCTTCAAAATCTCCCCTCTCCCCATTGCATCCCAAAACCCGCCCAGCTCGTCCCCGTCTCTCTAAGCTGTTCTTCCTCTCACCTATCCCCTCCTCCCACCTCAAGCCACACCTCCATTTCCCACCTACTAACCTCATCCCGCCTCCTTGACCTGTCCGTCCTTCGCGGACTGACCTATCACCTCTCCACCTATACTCTCCTCTCCACCTATCTTCTCCTCTATCCATCTTCAGTCCGCCTCCCCCTCTCTCCCTATTTATTTCAGAACCCTCTCCCCATCCCCCTTTTCTGATGAAGGGTCTAGGCCCATAACGTCAGCTTTTGTGCTCCTGAGATGCTGCTTGGCCTGCTGTATTCATTCAGCTTCACACTTTGTTATCTTGGATTCTTCAGCATCTGCGTTTCCCATTATCACTGATCACTAATTAACCAAAGCTCAATTGCATTATCATTGCAGAATCCACAGTATCATGCAAGTCACCATTGACCAGAAACTGACTATACCAGCTGTGCATTTTCTATGTGTATAACTAGCCTGTCTACTATTTACAAAACTTAAATCAGGACTGTAATAAAGTACAATCCACTGCCTGGATCCGTGCAGCTCCAATAGCACTCAAGGAAATTTTTGCCATCAGAATGTGACCACCTGTCTGACTGGTATCCCTTTTAAAGATTTAAAGATTTATTCCCTGCACCATCGAAGCACAGGGGCACCAGTGCGCACAATCTATAAGATGCATTACAGAAATTCACCAATGGTCCTTAGACAGCGCCTTCCACACCCTTGTCCTCTGCCACCTGGATAATTGCAGAAGATAAATGTGAACTGCACCATTTAGTAAGTTCCTCTCCAAGCCACATAGCTTCCTGACTTGGGACTATATCACCATTTCTTCATTGCCACTTGGTCAAAAGGCTGGAAATCTCTTCCTAACAATACTGTGTATATCTACACCACATGGATCACTGTGGTTTTTGAAGGTCACTCAACATCACCATTTTAAAGGCAGTGAGGATGGATTTTTCTGCCAATACCAACATCCTCCGAAGATCAAAATAAAGGACTCACCTTTGATTAGATTAGATTTTATTGTCGAATGTACTGGACGACAAGTGTGCAGCAGTACAGTGAGAAATGTACAGTCACCATTCTCTGGCACCATCATAGAATACTGCTGCTGCTACCATGAAGCTTGAGCTAGACCCATCTTCACTGGAGCCACTAAACACTGCAGTGCCGTCACATCTATAACAACCGCTTTGTCACCAGCAATGTCACGGTCTCGAGGCTGGATCCACCAACATTGAAGTTGCCGCATTCCGACACCATCACTCACCACTGAGGATGCTGAAATTCTGAACCTAAAACAACAAACTATGAATATGCTCAAGTTAGGCAGCACCTGATGAAGGATCATCAACAAAAATATTTCCTCTGTTTGGCTTTCCACAAATGTTGCCGCACCAGCTGAGCAGTTCCATCATTTGGTAACGATAAAGTTAATTACCTTCCTGCGGCATTAGAATTAATTTAAAACCCGGCTGGTAAAATAAATCAAGCAATCAATGTTTACATTCAGAGATAGCAGGAACTGCAGATGTTGGAGAATCTGAGATAACAAGGTGTGGAGCTGGATGAACACAGCAGGCCAAGCAGCATCAGAGAAGGAGGAAAGCTGATGTTTCGGGCCTAGACCCTTCTAAGGGTCTATCTCTAATGTTCATATTCTTCCTGGTACAGATACTACAGAACTTTACAGTCATTGCAACAACATATTAAACTGATAGTTATTGGACTGTGTAAGTGACTGAATTATTCATTGAGAGGATTTAAGTTATTTGGGAATGTGTCTGCTGTCCTTTGCTAAATAATTCTGATAGTTATATGATTTAAATGAGTTTGTCTCTTGTGGTATGTTTTGAAGAGTCAAGGAAAAATCTTTCTGTCTTTATCACAGATTCATACGACACAGAAGAAAGCTATGAGCTTGGTGAAAGAGATCTCCAAGTAATTGCACTCTCCTGCTGGTTCTCTGCACCTTTACAAGTTATATGTAAAGTAGCTCAGCAAACAAGGAGTTTGTTAAGCCCATCGGGACTTTGACACCTCATTCAAAGAGCAATACAATTAGTCACAGTTCCTTCCTCATTCCTCAAGTCCCTGGGAACTTGTCCCTTTTAAGCGTTCAGCTTTTAAAAACTACTATTGAATATGTATCCATGATCATATTAGGCACTGCAATTTGAATGTTAACAACTTGCCATATGAAGAAATCCCCTCCCTTCCTGCCTTTTCAAGACTTTTGCAGTTTTCTTTGTTATTGTTTCATCAGATGTTGTTGCCAGTGGCAACATATGTTCCGCTTGCCCTTGTGCATGGATATTTGATAGACATATGTGCAGAACAACCCTGTTAGTTAGCTATTGAAAAGTTCAGTGCACTCCACAGAGACTCAGAAACCTGTGAGAGCAGAACAAGCAACTGTATATTTCACGAACCAATTCACATTGAAGAATTGTTAATCAGCAAGGCAAAGTCTGAACTAGGAATTGTCAATAGAGTATTTAATATCAAATTAATCAAGCATGACAAACAGCAACACCTTGTGTCTAAGGAGTCATCAAAGCAATGGAAAGTCCTAAAGCACTTTGAAGACAATGAAGTTTGACACCAAGCCAAGTGTGTACTAAGCCAGGTAATCAAAAGATTAATCGAAGAGGAAGGATGTTATTAAATTGGAGAGAGATCAGAAAGGATTTACCAGGATGTTGCCAGGTCTAAAGGGTCCAAGTTATAAGGAGAGGCTGAATAGATTGGGACATTTTTCACTCGCGCATAAGAGCTTGAGGAGTGATCTTATGGAGGTTTATAAAATCAGAGCAGCATATATAAGGTGAATAACAAAGGCTTTTTTAGGATAGGGGAATTTAAAACTAGTGGCTATATTTTTAAAGCAAAAGGAGAAAGACTAAAAAGCACCTGAGGGGTGACCTTTTCCACACAGATTGTTGTTCATATATGGAATGAATTGCCACAGCAACTGGTATATGGGGGTAAAATTACAATATCTAAAAGACATTTGGACAGGTGCATGATAGGAAAGGTTGGAAGGGATATGGGCCAAATGCAGGCAAGTGGGACAAGTTTAGGCTTGGCAGGCTTGGTTGGCATCGACGAGTTGGTCAAAAAGGTCTGTTTCCGTACTGTATGACTCTTTGGTTCAATGAGTGGACTATCTTAAAGGATGAAAATGAAGTAAAATGATGGGGAGACAATGGAGGTTTGTTTCAGAGCTTGAAGCCTAGACAACCGAAGGCATGCCAGCAATGGTGGAACAATTACATTTGGAAGTGTACAAAAGTCCCGACTCTAAGGATGAAAAGTTTGGAGCACTGCATAAAGAGAAGAGATTACAAAAACAGGGGAAGGATTTGAACATGAAGGTGAGTAATTTAAAACATATGGTGTTGCATGATCGGGGGTCCAGGTATGCCAGGGAGACCTGTGAAAAACTCATCATGAGAGTTTTACAACTTAAATCATTTATTAATAATTAATATTCATTAATAAATTATTATTACTTTACCTACATTTCACCAAAATGCAAGACTGTAGAGAGGGAATTATAAAAATATCTGTGATCTTGCAACATTCTCCAGTCTCTCTCCACTTAACACTACTTCCCCTGTGGTCAATATTGGGTCTCTTGCTTTTACTGATCGCTGTTAATGATCATATCTTGGTATTCAGGGAACAATTTCAAATGTTGATGCTGATACAGAAGTTAGATGCATTGTAAACTGTGAGTCTCCATAAGAACATAGGCATGTTGGTGGAGTGGGAAGATAGGTGGAAGATGAAGTTCAATGCTGAAAAGTACACGGTGGTGCATTTTGTTAGGAGGAACATTGTCAAACAATATAAAATAATGTGTACAATTATTAAGGATGTGCAGGTTCACAGAGACCTGGGTGTGTATGTATACAGATCATTGAAGGTGGCAGGACGCAGTGAGAGAGCAATTCATAATGCATATATTGTCCTTGACTTTTTTGAAAGGGGCATAGAATACAAGAACAAGAAGGTGTTGCTGCATGTACACAAGATACTTGTTGGATCTCATCTGGTGTCTTGTAAACACTTCTTATGATCATACTACAGGAAGGTTGTGAATACTTTGGAGAGTGTGTGTCAGAGATTTGCAAAGACAAAAATCCAGGAATGACAATAGATTGGGACTGTTTATCCTTAGGCAGAAGCAGACTAAAGAGGAGAGCTGATCAAGGCTTTCAAAGTTATGAGTCTGCAGGATTGGGTAGATTGAGAGAAACTATTCCCACTTGTAAGAGGCACAGATTTAAAATGCTTGGCAAACATTGCTGAGAAACATCTTTTTGCCCAATGAATGATTTGGTTCTGGAATGCAATGTTTGGAAGAGTGGTAGAAGCACATTTAATTCAGACATTCAATGGGATAATTATTTGAATAGAAACAGTGGACAAGGATATGGGGCAAAGGCAGGAGAGTCGCCACAATCTTTGGAGAGCCAGTGTAGACATGGTCAGCGGAATGCCCCGCCTCTGTGATGTCACAATTTTGCCAGCAGATACGTAGGTTCCCACCAGAATTCTCTTCTCAGGACACTCCAGAGAAGCTTAGTCTCTCCATTTCCGTAATGCTTGCGATATCCAACCCTGTGCAATTTGCCGCTGAGAAGGTTGAGCCTGCATCTGGGCAGGACTGTCTCAGTGCATCTGGACCCTGGGGTCATCAGGTCAACAGACTCCACTGGACAGAGATAGTAGGAACTGCAGATGCTGGAGAATCTGAGATAACACGGTGTGAAGCTGGATGAACACAGCAGGCCAAGCAGCATGGTTACAGAGATAGTAGGAACTGCCGATGCTGGAGAATCTGAGATAACACGGTGTGATGCTGCTTGGTCTGCTGTGTTCATCCAGCTTGACACCGTGTTATCTCAGACTCCACTGGACAACAGGCTCCCTCCATACCAGCTGTGAACCCTGAGACACCTAGAAATAATAGAAGAGCAAGGAAAATGAAAATAGTCTGAGAGTGCATAGTTAGCACAAGTGAGACTGTATTGCAAACAGCATCACACATCTATTAATTGGTGCATTTTCAATCTTTACCACTGATCATCTGTAGTTTTTGGGCATGGTTAATTAGATGCAATGTCAGAATTAATCATCCTCCTGAGGATGCTGAGGAAGATAGAGATTCCAATGGCAGGGCAATGCTCATCTCCAAGAAGCATCATGTGTGGTTAGATTTCAGATGTCCTCCAATCATTATGATCATGACTGCAACCAAGACTTAACACTTTGGTGAGGAGATTACTATTTGGAAAGCTAATGGGAATGTTTTTTGATCGATCTGTGCCTCTACTTATGTTCCAAACATTGGACCATTTTGTGTGTTTGAGTGTGTGCTCATTCATGACTGGATGCTTCTCTGGGGGCAAAGATTCTCCCTGCCTTTGTGTCTTACGATGCATGAGTTTAGATGTTGTAGTGGCAGCAGTAAAGCATTTCATACTAATTTGACAGAGTGTATGAAGCTGCAGGCAGTAAAGTTTGAACAATATCAAGTGGGTGAGAAGGATCAGCACTGACTATGTCAGAACTCATTGTACAACTCTTGGATACATAATCATTTAGAAAGCCTCAGAAGTTAACTTTACTTAGCGCCATATAATCTTAGGAACGTGTCATAATGAGAGCTGGCCTATCCCCATTCCTATCAGAAAAGACAATGTTGCTGTTATTCAATGTAGGAGCAGGAGATACTATAACATGTTCAAACACTTGATAATAGTAACTTGTGATGAGAAAGGTGAAAAACAGAAGGAACAAAGAAACTCCATTTGTCTTTGTTTGCAAAGAAGTGCTGCCTGCCTTTATGACAAAAAAAAATCTACAGCAAATGACATGCTCACCCAACACATATCTCTGGAGTTCAGAGTCAATGCAGTACGGAGCTGGAGGAACATAGCAGGTCAGGCACCATCAGAGGAACAGGAAAGTCATTATTTCTGCCCAGCCCAGTCTGATGAAGAGTGTAAACCTGAAACACTGACTTTCCTGCTCCTCTGATGCCACCTGACCTGCTATGTTCCTCCAGCTCCGCACTGTATTGAATCTGACTCAGCATCTGCAATCCTTGCTATCTTTCTTGAATTCAGTTCTGAATTGTGTTCTGTCTGGTTTGTTACTGCTGATTCTGCATCACTTTATAATAACAAAAGTGATACTCCCCCCAATCAATGTCCTAATTTTTCTTCTCAGAAGTTTGCTGACACTGTCCTAAGTCAGCATCTGTGACATCGACTCATTCCCTGCTTCAGTTGAGCAGAGCACAGCATATCGGGATTTTTTGGCAGTGGGTTGGACTTAGCTATGCAGGGGCTGTGGGGAAGTAGGTGTCATTGATAATCAAATAAAAGGGAGGAATGGGAACCAGGGGAGACTCAAAACTCTTGAGGTTGAATGGGTCAACAGCACAAAAAGTTACACGAAGGTCAGGGAGAAATCCTGACCTTTCAGCAGAAAAAAGCTTAGTTAGATTCATTTGTCATGATAAATGACAGGGCAATGATTGCTTGTGACCAAGATTTGTACAATGCACCATTGGCCAGTGCATGGCCAAAACCGACTGTCATGAGCGGACCTGGACAGAGTTTCGTCTTCGACCAAATTTCAACTGCACAATAGGGCTGAGAAATTGCTGTCAGAGTAAGTTTGTTGTGTTTTCACTGCAAGGGATAGTTTGCAAATGTATGCAAGGTGAGGCCCCGCACTGATGGCCTTGCATTGATCAGGCATCTATACAAGCAATGATGTCAATCCCACCATGAAGTTGCTCTGCACATAAACCTCATGCACTGGCCAATGGTGCATTGTACAAATCTTGGTCACAAGCAATCATTGCCCTGTCATTTATCATGACAAATGAATCTAACTAAGCTTTTTTCTGAAGCAGAAGTGGTTGCAGGTGAACTGAAAGGAGTCACCCACAACCTTCAACTTGCAAAGACTTTCCAATGGTCCCTCAGCTACACAAGAACTGCTAGCTTCCTTCCTCTCAAAGAGAAGTAGAAGTGCATGAGAACATCTGCCCTGATATTCAACGTTGCACTTCATGGCTGATATAGTGGTGGGGGAATGTAGGACTGTTCCTACCAAATTTAAATTACACCAACATATTTGTAAGACAAGGTTTGTGATCCACTTATCTGCATAAGGTGTTGTATCTCAGGTTCATGTTGTGCTATTTCAGTGCTGTTCCGGTAGGTCTTTTTCACAGGCCTATATTAAATTCTCATTTGTGTTCGTCACAGCTGCTCAATAATCTGGAGGACCAGTGCTGATGGCATGCACAGGAGCAGTAGAAGATGAGGAGTACCCAGCTCAGGGACTGGTCACAATCACAGAGCCCCTCAGAATGTGTGGGGTCTGCAGGAGGTCTGGAGGTTCTGAGCACAGGGCTGATGCAGGCCTCTTTTCCTTCTTTTCAATTGTAGGCTATAAATTTCCCAAGTTGCCCTTGATGAGGTGGGGATGAGCTGCCTTCTTGGCCTGCTGCAGCCCATGTGTTATTTTAACTCACAATGCCCTGAAGAAGAGAATTTCATGATGTTGATTCAACAACGGTGAAGGAACAATAATATATTTCCAAAATCAGGATGGTGAGTGACTTGGAGGAGAACTTGAAGACGATAAGTGTCCCCATGTATCCATTGCCATTGTCTTTCTAGATGGAAGCACTCGTGATTTTGGAAGGTGCTATCTAAGAATTGTTGGTGAATTTCTGCAGTGCATCTTCTAGATTGTATGCATTGCTGCTACTGAGTGTCGAGGATATTTGTAGATGTTTGTAGCAGCTACTTTCTCCTGAATTGTGTCAAGCTTCTTGAGTGTTGTTGGAGCTACATTCATCCAGGCAATGAGGGAGTATTCCATCACACTCCTGATTTGTGTCTTGTAGATGGTGAACAAGTATTGGGCAGCTACTTGGTATTCCCTAGCCCCTGATCTGCTCTTGAGACTACTGTATTTATGTGGTGAGTCCAGCTGAGTTTCTGGTCCTTGGTAATCCCCAGGATGTTGATAGTAGTGGGTTCAGTGATAGTAACGCCATTGAATATCAAGGAACAGTGGTAAGATTGTCTCTTACTAGAGCTGGTAATTGCCTGGCATTAGTGCAGTACCAATTTTCCATGTCACTTTTCAGCCCAAAATCTGGGTTTTGTCCAGATCTTGTTGCATTTCTTTTCATGGACTACTTCAGTATCTGAGGGGTCATGAATGGTGGGCAATATAAGCCAGTGACACATTCACCCTGTGAATGAATAAAGGATTCCTGCAATTTTTCTTCTTCACACTCTATAAACCAAGCATTCATGCTATCATTTAACAAATATTGCCTGGCTTGTACCTGCTACTTGCTTCCAGTCCTTTTCAGCAAATTAGAATTCATAATAAATTCACACATACGTTTTAAACCATATTGGATAAATATAAATCACCAAATGTTGCTGCTTTTTACAATAATCAGCACAGCATTACAGTAATTTCAGAAACAACTTGAGCATGTCTCATTTATTACTCCTTATGGTATTCTTTCTTTATCTTTATTTGTTAGTGAGATGAGGGCATCGCTGGCTAGACAGCATTTATTACCCATCCCTAATTGTCCAGAGGGCAGCTTAAGGTCAACCACATTGCTGTGTGTCTGAAGTGACATGTAGACCTGACCAGGTAAGGATGGCAGTTTCCATCCCTAAAGGACATTAGTGAGCCAGATGGGTTTTGCCTGATAATCAACAATGGATTTGTGGTCATAGTTAGATTCTTAATTCCTGATATTTTTTATTGAATACAGCTTCCACCATCTACCATGGCGGGATTTGAGCCCGGGTCACCGGGAGCGTTATCTGGGTTGCTGAATTTAACAGTCTGGCAATAATACCACTAGGCCATTGCCTGCCCATAAGGGGTCATGGGTCATATAATTTTATTCCTGCAGCTGATGATTTGTTTATTTGGGTATTTGGATGATTTATTAAATAGCAAGTTTCTAATTATTTGGGATGCTGAAAATGGTATTTTCAGGGGCATTGCTCAAATTAATATAGAATCCTGGACTTTATTAATAGGTCATAAGAGCGAGGAAGTTATGGTAAACATACCCAAGCCACTGATTAGGTCTCAGCTGGAGCATTTTGTAATTGGACTTCCAAAAGGCATTCAACAAGGTACCTCATAAAAAAAACCAAGTCATTAGAACTCAAGGTGTTAGAGATATTATATTGGCATGGATAAAGAATGGCTGATTGACAGGAGACAGCGGGTTGTTCTTTCTCAGGCTAATAGCCTGCAATTGGTGGGGCTCCACAGGGATCAGTGCTTATAATATATAGTAGCCAAATTTGCAGACAACACAGAAATACATGGGAAGGAACGTTGTGAGAGGGATACAAACAGTTTAGAAAGAGATATTGTTCGATTAGCTGAGCTGGCAGAAAATGGACAAATGGGCTATAATGTAGGATAACGTGAAGTTGTTTCAATTTGGAAGGGAGAGCAATAGAACAGAATATTATTTAAACGGAGAGAAACCTGCAGAAAGCTGCAACACAAAGGGGCTTGGGGATATTTGCGCATGAAACACAGAAAGCTAGCATACAGGTGCAGCAGGTAATCAGGAAGGCTAATGCAATGTTTTATTTAAAGGGAGTTGGAGTATAACATTAGGGAAGTCTTACTGCAGCTGTACAAGGTGCAGGTGAGACCACAGTTGGAGTACTGTCAGCAGTTTTAGTTCACCTTGTTTAAGAAAAGGTATTATTTCATTGGATGCAAATTGGAGGAGGTCACTAGGATGATCCATGGTATGGAGGGAATGAGCAAAGGCTAAGCAGGTTGGAGCTCTACTCATTGGAGTTTAGAAGAAAGAGAGATGACCTCATTGAAACATACTTGACAGGGCAAATGCTGAGATAATGCTTCCCCCCGCCCCATGGAGGAGTGTAGGACCAGATGGCATAATGAAGATTAAGACTGAGGAGGAACATCCCCTTTTTAATCAATCAAATGTCTTCATCTGCACATCTCTAGCCATCCAGGAGCCTTTGGACACTTTCCTTCACCTCGATAAAGTTAATTGCCTGCTCAGTAACCCAACTATCCACTCTCTCAATGCCTTCTTATCAGTTTCACTTTATAGAACCAGCATAGTAATTACAGCATCGCAGGTGAGGTAGGACATGGAGTAGTGTAGCAAGTTCTGGAAGATTTTTTAACTTCCTGGTATTGCTTGAGTAATGGTGTGAAAAGTGAAAAAATACAGCAGGAATGAAAATATATATGAAAACATCCCTAATGTCAGCTAAACTTCCCAATTTTCCTTCAAGCTATAAACGACAACTTCAGGATTTCACCACTGAGAGGTATGTCCCTTATTTCCTTGCATTTGTATCTCATTATAGCCTCAAGTCACCTTATCCATATGCCATTTCCGACTCACCGCTCCTTAATGGACAAACTGGATATTACAATTTCCCGGCAGGTATATCAGAGCATGTGCCTGATGGCTGTAGCTCATTGAATACCCATCCTGGCTATCATACAACTGTTTATTCAGAATAATGTCCCCAGGTGCTCGATGGCCACCATTGCCCTCAACCCTTCATCCACACAAGTCAACATCAGCAAAAGAACAAACCTCTCATGTCCGGTCTTGGGATAACTCAGTCGCCACTATACCTACAATTTACTTTGAAGCTCTGGGACATCCACACATTTTGTGCTTCTGTAACATCTTCTTGTACGCAGGGACAGACACGTATCTCATGTATCTGCAGGTCAATGACATTGTACTTGACTTATTGTGTTCACTCTCTTTGTGCTTACTTGGAGGTTGCCAGTCTCTCTTTACTTCATATTGCTTTCTTAATGCACACTTGCTGACTTTCAATGCTGACTTATGGGTTGCCAGGTTCTGTGTGGTTCACATGGTTAGTTGAACGTATAGTGTTTACCATCATTAACCAAAGGTATTAAGGGCCAAAGTTTGGCCACAGATCAGCCCTGATCTCATTGAAGGTGGAACAGGCTCAAAGGGCTGAATGGCCTGCTCCTGTTCCTTTGTTTTAGTGCTAGCCTCGGTGGATTGCATTGCCTTTTACCGCAGAGGAAAATACAGACGGTGTGGAGCACTGACCACCTAATCTATCAGTCAGATGGTGGATTGAGGTGTCGTTGTGTGGCGCTGTGATACTCCAACATCAGGTGTACCATCTGTGTCTGTCGTTTATGCAGTGAGCATACTGCTTGTGTTTCAAGCAAATGATGATAAAAGAAGATCAAAGAAGAACAGTGTAGTGGGATAAAGTGTAATGATAGTCAGCCAATCATTCAATCAGGGGCAATGCCACACTCAGTTAGGGGGCTCATTGTATTCTAATTCAGGGCACTGACTAAAACACTTGGTGCAACAAGAGTTCAGGGCCCAGGTCCTTGCATGCAAAGTGGGTAGAGTAAAATGCTACATTTTGTCTCAGGGCAGAGTGAAACTTATGGATTTGGAGGTCCTTGTAGGTGCAAGTGCAGTAATCATGCCTCCACTAATTCAGCAATGCTATCCATCTGCCTTCAAGTGGTACTTCAGTGGCAAATCATCTACTGTTCAAGACTTCAGATTAAAAATACGGACTCCAGCAGATAATTGAGTTAGGGTTGCCCCTCAGGTCGCTTCTAAACCTTGTTTCTCTCACCTTAAAAGCGAGCCCTTTAAATTTGAACCCCTCAATCCAGGGAAAAGACCTTTTGCTATTCACCTTATCTCTGTTCCTCATGGTATTGTAAACCTCTATAAGGTGCCCCTCAGCCTCCTAGGCTCCAATGGAAATAGTCCCAACCTATCTAACCTCTCCGCATAAATCAAACCCTCCAGCAACATCTCTTCCAAACCGTCTCCAATTTAATAAGACCTGACTCCATCCTTCCATCTTGGACACCAGGCACCAATACCTCAAACATGCTCCATGGGCAGTAACTGCTTGTAACTTCCATCCATGTGCCAGACCTATCCTGTTTCTGCACCTCTCCAATCTGCGTACAGTTCATTTCTGCACATCTAAGCTGCATTTTGGAGCATATCGCCACCTTTCATTGTAAGGCTACCATCAGGATACATCACACACAGGGACAGACACCCAGCTCAAGCACTAGACCAGAGTGGGTCTCAGGCATCCTTGCTTCCTCTCTACACCTACTTCAATGCACACACCATCCATGACTCGCCTTGCTTTGCCTCATCAGCCAAAGTTTAAAGGCTCACAGTCATTCTATCTTGACTTGTCTTTCAGCCAAGACAAGAAATCAAGCAGTTTGTCACAGTTGTATCAGGGAAGGCAAATGTAATGTTGGCTCTTATTTCACAAGGGGAGAAATATAAAATGTGGGGAGGTTTTGCTAAATCTATGCGGGGAACTGGTCAGGCCACAGCTGGAATAGTATGAATAGTGTTGGACCCTTTATATGAGGAAAGATAGACTGACATTGGATACAGTCATAACAGGTTCACTAGGGTGACACAAAGTATAAGGAGACTGTTTTATTAGGAGACGTTGAGCCAATGGGATCTTTCCTTGTTGAAATATAGAAGAATGAGAGTTGACCTCATTGAACAAGATTCCTAGGGGACTGGAAAATGTTGATAGATACGGAATGGTTTTTCCTCTTGTGGGGGAATCTTGGACACAGGGAAATGGTGATGACAGTGGAGTTGAATGAAGGCTCAGAGAAGCAAGTGATGAGCTGCTGAGGTCAAAGGAACTGCATGGAATTTTATGTCAGGAATTGATGCATTTTGGGGAAGGAGGCAGGAATTGGGAGTCACATCACAAAGATATGAACTGAGCTATTAATTAGATGCAGGCACAAGGGAATAAGATAGTTGCTGCTCATTAGTGTGATTCAGAACTCACTATTTAAGACCTAAAGGGAAAATCAGAAATTCTTTTCTTGAAGTTGAGACACTGGTTATATTCTGTCTCATTATACTTTCCCAACTTTCATGCCTTTGCACACACTGTTCAAGGTAGTATAAAATTCTGCCCTGTGGTTTTAAAGCTCAAATACACCATTCCATTCAATGAAATGAATGAGTTTGAAACACCTAGTGCAACCATCAAAGTTATATGAAGGAACATATTCTGAACCAAGCTGATATCAAAAAAAATCCCATCAGAAGGAAAAACATGATATTCCGTTAGTCCCAACAATCTCTCCTCATTTACCTCCTCTTCGCATTTCTATCAGTTTAAGCTTAGAATCTCACAATAGTTCACAGGTATCCAGGCAACTGCTCACAAATATGCCTCCCTTGCAATTCATACCATCTCTGGCAAGATGCTCAAGGCTTTCAAGCATCTTTTAGCTCAAGGCTGTGCTTCTGAGAATCATTGTCCCAAATCTAACAGATTATTGTTTAAAGCTCATAAAGAGCTGATGTGTTATTACAGATTAGTTACAAGAATCATTGCGCTGGATTTTGAGAGAGCTAGGGAGACGCTGCAGAAGTTTAGAAGTAGTGGACAGCATCCATTTCTAGGCACGATTCCCAGCTCCCCTCAAATGTCACCAGCTTGGGAGAAGGGTCTGGGTAGCAAACCTGTACCAAAACTGAAAACCAAAATTGTTCCATCACAATGGGTCAGGCAGTGTTCTTGGAGAGAGAGCACGCTAATGTTTCAAGTCGAGATGACCCTACATCAGAGCTAGACCATGCATTACTTAACAGGTGATTCCTTTGCAAGGATAGGCTTCTTCCAAGTTTTGTGGAACTGGGCCAACATTGTGGGAGGGTGTGCTGCTTCTATCCATGGGGAACTGGATCTCCCGCAAGTCATCCTGGAGAAGAACCTGCAATGAAGTTCACTGAACGGTGAGATCGCAATTTGCCTTCTCTGAGGCATCTCAAATTTGCAGGTATGAGTTGGAGTTTTCTGAGAGTGGGGTGTAGTGGATGATGACAATATTTTAATACGTGATATTACTTCTGGCTTGCAAGGAGCGAGTGCTGTCTGAGTGCCCTATAGGTATGGCACTAGGGCTTTCAATGGCATTAGGAAATGATGGGGGTGATCTCCTTATCACAATCTTTGTGCGTGCATACCTAATGAGCTGAAAATTGCATAAAACAAGGCTGTATACCCTGCCTCAGAGCAGTGGGTAGCTTATTTCTAATCCCAATTTAACCCTTGTCACCAAGAGGAATATCCAATCCGGAGAAGCACCTTATTAGAAAGGGAAAACGTTTCTGCAAAGGTTGTTTGTCTTATTCAAGAAAAGATAATACATAAAGTGAATACTGACACTCCCACTCCTATCTTCAGTTAATATTTGACTGCAGGCTCTAGTTGCTGCTTTAACCTTACACATGGATTCCTTTATTACAGCCTATAAGCCACACTTTCCAAACAACATTGATATTACCTGAACATTACTTGAACATTTTCAATTTCAAAACAGTGAGATTTTGTTGGATTTTCACTGCTTATTAAAAGATTGTCAAGGTTACTGATTAATTGTCAAGCTAACATGCAGTTTGTCTGAAGACATATAATTATTCATGTAATATGTTTGCTAACCAGCTAGCAGAGAGCTGTTATTCTCCCGGAGAAGCTTGAAGATATTGGCATGGACACAAGGCACTGTACAGCTAATGGTCACTGTTTAACTTTGCACTATCTGCCCCAGTGGTGAGGCTGTATGGCTTGGGCCAAAAACTCAATACAAACAGAGAATTTTGCAATATCAGGGCAATCCCATTGACGGAGCTCATTAGGGAACTGTACTGTATGCTCATAGAACATAAAACAGCACAAGACCTTCAGCCCATGATGTTGTGCCAACCTATTATCCTACTAAGATAAATCTACCCTGCACGACCCACAATTTACTATCCTCCATGTGCCTAACCGAAAGTTGCTTAAAAGTCGCTTCAGTATCTGACTCCACTATCACTGCCGGCAGCGCATTCCACACGCCCACCACTCTCTGTGTAAAGAACCTACCTCTGACATCTTGCTTATACCTTCTTCCAATCACCTTGAAATTATAGACCTTTGTAAAAATCATTTCTGCCCTGGGAAAAAGTCTCTGACTATCCACTCTACCTATGCTCTCATCATCTTGTACAGCTCTATCAAGTTATCTCTCATCCTTTTCTCTCCAATGAAAAAAGCCCTAGCTCTCTCAATCTTTCCTCGCAAGACCTGCCCTCTAGTCCAGGCAGCATTCTGGTAAATCTCTTCTGCACCCTCTCTAAAGCTTCCACATCTTTCCTACAGTGAGGCGACAAGAACTGAAAACAATATTCCAAGTGAGCAACACAACCTCAAGGCACTTAAACTCAATTCCCCTGCCAATGAAAGCCAACACACCATGCACCTTCTTGACAACCCTATGGGTAGCAACTTTGAGAGACCTGTGGACATGTACTCCAAGATCCCTCTGTTCCTCCACACTGCCAAGAATCGTGCCATTAACCCTACATTCTGCACTCAAATTCAACCTTCCAAAATGAATTGAAATGCTCAAGAACTAGCGGCAGGGGTTGTCACCATTTCCATCCTTGTGATGTTAACAATGGCAGTTCATGTGTATCTGCCATTTACACATCTCTTTATTTTAACTAAAGTAAGCCTGATTTCTTGTGTTTCCAAAAAGCTGGCAGATAAAATGGGGCGGGAAAGGGTAAATCCATATGTAAGGCACAAACATAAGAATTGGGAGCAGGCGTAGGGATTTTCTCAGCTTGAAACCAATCGGTTATGCAGCGCACTCTGGCACTGCAAGTAGTTCCCAGAGTCTAGGTCCATTAAATCTAAGTCCAGGTAGATGTGAGCGTCTCAGAGTGGGGAGAGGAGATGAGCTATTGAGGGGAGTGTGCGATGTACCTTAATTTTAAGAGACTTCAGTTCAAGAACCCCATATGCTTTGTTTACACTATGTTGTGACTCTGTCTGGCATTCAATCTCCACAGTCCTGCAAGCTATATATGTACAGAAATTAGTTCTTTTTTCATTTGTACTCTCCTGTTAGATAAAACAACCCACAGATTCCATCAATCCCTGACAAATATTTTTCTGTTAGACCATTACCATTAACATGGTTTGGTGAACCATGGAAGTCATCTTTTGTTGAAGTTTGTCATCCTTGAATAAATTGAGAAAACTAAGCTACTGGTAAAATGCATAGTTGATTGTCTGAAATCATTCTAAATTGACGAGGCAAACTTCTTTATGCCGAAGGTTGCAGGAACAGCAACACATTTTCCGCTTGGGAACCCTGCAGCCTGATGGTATCAATGTGGACTTCACCAGTTTCAAAATCTCCCCTTCCCCTACTGCATCCCTAAACCAGCCCAGTTCGTCCCCTCCCCCCACTGCACCACACAACCAGCCCAGCTCTTCCCCCCCACCCACTGCATCCCAAAACCAGTCCAACCTGTCTCTGCCTCCCTAACCGGTCCTTCCTCTCACCCATCCCTTCTTCCCACCCCAAGCCGCACCCCCATCTCCTACCTACTAACCTCATCCCACCTCCTTGACCTGTCCGTCTTCCCTGGACTGACCTATCCCCTCCCTACCTCCCCACCTATACTCTCCTCTCCACCTATCTTCTTTACTCTCCATCTTCGGTCCGCCTCCCCCTCTCTCCCTATTTATTCCAGTTCCCTCTCCCCATCCCCCTCTCTGATGAAGGGTCTAGGCCCGAAACGTCAGCTTTTGTGCTCCTGAGATGCTGCTTGTCCTGCTGTGTTCATCCAGCCTCACATTTTATTATCTAGGCCTGAAACGTCAGCTTTCCTGCTCCTCTGATGGTGCTTGGCCTGCTGCATTCATCCAGCTCCACACATTGTTATCTCAGATTCTCCAGCATCTGCAGTTCCCACTATCTCTGAAGCAATAATGTTCATGTTCTTTCATACTGCAAATGTGGATCAATATACCTGGCTAAAATATGGGGAAGTACACTACACTGCCAGCCTAGCAATTCTAAATTAGTTGTCAGCATTATTCTTCACATATTCAGGATTATGTAACCAATGCTGACCAATTGTAGAATCACATTTAATGTTGGACACCCTCATGCCAGTTTTTCAGAATTGAGCTGATCACACCTACATGAATGCCTGGGCTAATGTCAAGTTATTGAGTTACACAGGGCAGCGTTCTTCTTGGATAGTTTCATGCTTCAAGTGATCCTGGGAAAAGACACTTTTATACCGTCTGGTCCCATGTTATGATCTGTTGATGATATCACAAAACATGCCGAATAAAATGTAGGTGACCATAAGACATAAGCCAACTCCCATCTCTAAGATAATGAACCCTTTTGGGTACATCTACTCAGCCTACAATAATGAGTGAAGTGATGAAAGAGAAGGGAAGGAAGCAGGATGATCTATGAAAAGCATCAGAAACATTGGCTTAGGCTCAGAATGTTGATGGTGAGAATGACAGACCTTCAAGATCAGGTAGATATGCACAGTGCGCATTACAAGAAGCTGCTGGAAATCCTTCCTGAGACGGTTGTTTCAGAAATCAGTGACAGCAGCAATGCTGCAGTGAAAGAGTTCAAGCAGAACGACAAGCAACCACTGATTAACAGATGGAAAAGTTCCAGCTGTCACAGAAAACTAAAATAAAAAAAGATGTTGAAGAAACTGGAGAGTTATGAGAACAGTTTATGAAAATATATTGGGCCAAGAGATATATGAAACCTTGATTGAATGAAAAGAATGTAAATGAGTTAGAAGCTTATAAGGAACAAAACAATAAGTCCATGAAGCAGGAAGAAAGGAGATCCACTGAAAACAATGTTGTTGATCCCTTTAAACAATGCCAATACACAGGAAGAGGGCACATAAATCTGCCAGATGACTACATACTACCATAAATAGGTTATAGGTCTTTGAAAATTGGTCCAGATTTTTCAGTAGATTTGGGGGAGCACCTCCAGTGTGCGCTTTGATGAGTATCCTACATCAGCTTCCATGCCAAAGCCCTCTTCTTAGCCTGACCTGCCTGATGGGCTCTGAATGTGATAAATTGGCCATTCAGATGTTTCTTGTAATCTGCCATCTCCACTATGCAGTGATGAGCCACTGGTGTTGGACCCAGAGGGAGATGCTGAGTGAGTAGAATCTTCATAGCAGGAGATGCCTTATTAGGTGCCAACTGATGGAGATGAGGCTGCGGGGTCCAGGTCACAAGTCAATACAGTGCATAGCATGAACACCCGTGGCTATCTGATGAACAGACAGTTGACAGCAGGACAAGTACAAAAGGCCATCATACCTAGAAGTTCTCCATCAAAGGCAGACCTCTTGGCTGTTCATAGAAATTTTTAACATCTCCCCCTTCCATCTATGAGACATGCCATGGAATTCTGATAAAACAACAGGCACTTCAGGAGATGCTCACCTTTTCAAGCTATCCATAGTATTGTGGCAAAGATGGAATGGAGTGAATTTAAATTATGATTTCCTTTCCCCTCTTCATTCTGTGACTGTGAGGTATTGTTTGACTTATTCCTTTCCTTTTTGACGACAGTCGCTTGCCTGCCTGAATGTGTTTTGAAAAATGGTGCCTCACCGAGCCATCAGCACAGTGTGCTCCTAATCAGTTGGTTCTTCTTTGCTTACTAGCCCCAGTTGACTCTAGCGCATTAAAATTGCCAGAGTGATCCTGCTAACCACCCTTATGGGTCACCACCCTGGCTATTTCCTCACTCCCTACCCCAGACCCCACCACCCCCAGCCCTATGACACCTTGTTACTTGTAAGTTGCTATACAATAGTTTAGACCTGTGTGATTGGAATATGCTAACTGGATCGAGATAGCCAGCCTAGCTGGAAGCATGTTTGAAGTGATGGCCATGTATCGGCATGTCACATGACATCTGGAAACAGTAGCAATTATGATTTCACGGACCTTGTAAAGGTTAGCTCCCTTCTAATCAAATGCCTTTATTCACAGTTTGTTCTCATAAATTTTTGACATGCTTCTGAAGGTAAGCTGAAGCATTATACTTCAGCTCCACATCTTTCACAAGGTTTTCATTTAATTAGTTCCTTTTTGGCTCCAAAGATGAGTCATGAAGCTGAAAACATTTTGCTATTGCGTTTGAGACTGAGATTGAAAGTAATTGATTAAAAACTTCTGATTTTTTTTCATTTCTTCTAAAATGAATTGGTTACAAAACCCATTAAAATCAATTTCAATCAGCTTGCAAATTTCACAGCACTCCATTTTATTGTTATTTGAAACCAGATGTCTCAAAATCATACCTCTTCTCAAGGTGCATCTATTTGCTTCCTCATTAACATTACTCCAACTGATTAGGGAGAGAGACATTGTGTAAAATAGTCAGAGCTCATTATCCAAAGAACTTGCCTTCTTTCCCATTCTGCAATTTAGAAAGAAGGTCTTCCACGACAAATTGCAGCATTATACGTCTAGCACTGCTTCCAACTGTCTAGTTTCTACTTTTTTTCAATGTTTCATGATAATCATTAAATGTTACAAAATGTAAATGTAACAAAGGAGAAAGGACTCCTGATTATTGTCATTGAATGTTTCCCACTTCTTCTTGCCTTTCTAAGGAAAAACAATGCCTTTAATGAGGGCCAGACTTGCAGATCTTGTCCATCACAGATGGTTTCTTCAGTAGAGAAAGAGAACTGGACATACAATTTTAGAAGTAGACGTCCATAACCAAAGCTCAAAACTTTCTGCAATTTTTAACACAGCTGTGAATTACATGACAATTGGAGCCATATCAAATCATTTTTCATATTTAGTAGTTTTGTCTTTGCATAATCTGAGTATAATATGAATCAGGAGTTTTTTTTCCCCCTCTCAGACGGTTGTTAGTCTGTGGAATCCTCATCTTCAGAAAGTAGCGGAGGCTGTGGCATTGGATTTATCCAGGGCTTTGGATAGAGCATGGGATCAAGTGGGGGCTGGGATAGGAGGGTGGGGCCTGGGGTAGAGGGTGAGGGTGGAGGTGGAAGACAGGAGGATTGAATTGACACCACAACCAGATTAGCCTTGATCTTACTGAACGACATAGGAAGTTCGAATTGCTAAATGGCATAATCATGCTCCTAAGTCTTATATTTCAATCAGAAAAATTATGTTAATTGGCAATTATTAATGCAAGGGTCCTGAAATGATACAGTTCAATTTTTATGTCTACAATTATTTTATTTTTTAACAATTTCTGAATTTGGTAAAAACTTTGCAAGTCTTGATTTAAATAAATTAGGACGGCACTATGGCTCATGGTTAGCACTACTGCATCACAGCACCAGGGACCTGGGTTCAATTCCTGCCTCGAGTGACTATCTGTGTGGAGTTTGCACAGTATCCCTGTGTCTGCGTGGGTTTCCTCCGGGTGCTTTGGTTTCCTCTCACAGTCCAAAGATGTACAGGTGAGGTGGATTGGCCATGCTAAGGGATGTTTAGGCTAGGTGGATTAGGCATGGGTTTGGGTGGAATGCTCCTCAGAAGGGTGGTGTGGGCTTGTTGGGCCACATGGCCTGTAGGGATTCTATGATAAATTATTGTCAATGTCAACATAATCTCTTCAAAAGCACAGGTAACTTGTAGGCCAAGCATAGTGAATTCATGAAGTTTTTACTGCAGAAGACTAGGGGTTGTCATATTCAAGTTAGATAGTCAGGTTTTGAATATTAAGGAAATCAAGGCTTAATGTGAAAAGACAGGAAAGTAGAATTGAGGATTCAGATTTACAATGATCACATTGATTGACAGAGCAGACTCAACAGCCTGAATGATCTTCTTCTGCCCCTATGCCTTATGGCCTAAAGTGAGTGAGGTGGCCACATTTTGAAATGTTATCAGCATACAATGCAAGGATTGGATGTATCTTAAACTTCTGCACATCTTTGTAACTCAGCCTGTAGCACCTGCTAAGTCCCTTGCACACAGTTTTAAGATACCAGTCAGTTAAGTTTACATTTAGTGAAGCAAAACTGAGGCTGACTCAAATACAAATACAGCACTTCATGATTGAAAAGGGGGGATGGCTTATATTCCAAGGAAATGTAGAGTTTGAAGGCATGACTTACAACAGATAATAAATTCATTTACAGAGAAATCACACATAATTTCCATGATTCGGAAGAATATAAGAGATTAAAACTGAGTAATAGCTAGCCAAATGTATTTTACACAGATGTATTACTTGTGTTTAGGTTCCATTTTATACTCCCTAAGTCTTAGAATTACAGACTGCAGATGTAACTCACAACCCAATATCTGCACAAAGTTCAGTTACACATATTTACATTGATGATACATACACCTCTGATGAAGGGTCTAGGCCCGAAACATCAGCTTTTGTGCTCCTGAGATGCTGCTTGGCCTGCTGTGTTCATCCAGCCTCACACTTTGTTATCTTGGATTCTCCAGCATCTGCAGTTCCCATTATCACTACTTACACTGTGATCCACTTAATCTCCAGACTGGAGACCTAATATTGTCACTTTGGTGATGCAGCTCATTTTCTAGTCTGCTGCTCTGATTCTAATAAGACCACAAGACATAGGAATGAAGATTATAAATGGGGTAAAGAGTTAGGGAATAATTGGGCCTATATGATTAGTGTAACTTACAAAATATTACCGTAGTCAAACCACAGATTGGAAGATGAAGAGACATATGGGGAGGATTGAACTCATTCAACTGTAGCATGTACACCTTCTGTGCCAAAATATCCCTTATAATCTCATTGTTCATCTTGAGTATTCATTATATTTAGCTTCAACAAACATTGAAGTACTTGACCACACGTTGAATTAAACTTTTGTGTTTAGACACAGACTTCAGCTTTTTTCAATGTGACAGAACTTACGCAGAAACAAGTGAGACTGTGACTGTGAGCGGTCGACAGCCAGCAATATTAACAAATACACTGGTGATGGTACATTTTCCAGTACTGAAATATTTATTGAACGGATGTTTCAATTGCAAGAATGGATTTTATGTCTCAATATTAATTCTCTGAAGCCTGAGTTATCAGTGTTAAACATGTATTGCTGTAAGAGGTAATATCCCTGTTAACTTGGTAATTTGATCATTAAATATCTTTCCCTAAAAGACCACATCAATCATTGAAGAATACTGGTTAGTTGGAATAAATTCAAAATCTGCTTGGTTAGATCTAACTTCTACAGAAACAAATCTAAAAAAATGGAATGAATGACTTGCTTATCCATCCTTTCCTCCAACAAATTTCATTTATTTACCTTCTGTGACATTTTCCATGACTCAAAAATTTACGCCATGTAAACTCAAGTTCATCTGAATGTCCTTTTCCATAGCAATTTCTTCCTTGCTGTCATCCAGTCATTGCCAGGCTCCTCTAGTTCTTTAGGTCTCTCTATGGTCTGTCTGTAACCATAACCCTTCCTAGTGCCCATCTGACAACTTATACCTCCCATGGCTCGATGCCCTAGCATCTACTCTACATCTCGTATCTCACTGGTCCAAAATTCTAGCACCTGTCAGATAACCAATTCCTTCCATGACCTAGTAGCTTGCATATGCATTTACCAAGGAAGTAAATTACCAATTAATAAACAAGGAGATGGGTGAAATTTTAGATGGGCTGAAAATTAATATTGAGGTTCTGTTAGAATACTGGCAGGACTTAAAGTTGATAAATCACAAGGACCAATTAAGATGCACCCATGGATATTGAAGGACACAATTGTTAAAATTGCAAAAGTACTGGTTAAAATCCCTCAATTCTCCTTAGATATGTAGATGGTGCGAGAGGACTGCAGAATTGCATTGATTAACTTTGAAGCTGGAGGCTCAGTTGATTAACTTTGGTGCTAGTAATACTTTTAGAAACAATATGTCGAAACAAAATGAATATCATCTTAGATGAAAGATAATAAAATGTGAGGCTGGTTGAACACAGCAGGCCCAGCAGCATCTCAGGAGCACAAAAGCTGACGTTTCGGGCCTAGACCCTTCATCAGAGAGCGGGATGGGGTGAGGGTTCTGGAATAAATAGGGAGAGAGGGGGAGGCGGACCGAAGATGGAGAGAAAAGAAGATAGGTGGAGAGGAGAGTATAGGTGGGGAGGTAGGGAGGGGATAGGTCAGTCCAGGGAAGACGGACAGGTCAAGGAGGTGGGATGAGGTTAGTAGGTAGGAGATGGGGGTGCGGCTAGGGGTGGGAGGAAGGGATGGGTGAGAGGAAGAACAGGTTAGGGAGGCAGAGACAGGTTGGACTGCTTTTGGGATGCAGTGGGTAGGGGGGAAGAGCTGGGCTGGTTGTGTGGTGCAGTTGGGGGAGGGGACGAACTGGGCTGGTTTAGGGATGCAGTAGGGGAAGGGGAGATTTTGAAACTGGTGAAGTCCACATTGATACCATTAGGCTACAGGGTTCCCAAGCGGAATATGAGTTGCTGTTCCTGCAACCTTCGGGTGGCATCATTGTAGCACTGCAGGAGGCCCATGATGGACATGTCATCTAAAGAATGGGAGGGGGAGTGGAAATGCTTTCCGGAGAGACCACTCTCTCCGTGACTCCCTTGTTCGCTCCACACTGCCCTCCAACCCAACCACACCCGGCACCTTCCCCTGCAACCGCAGGAAATGCTACACTTGCCCCCACACCTCCTCCCTCACCCCTATCCCAGGCCCCAAGATGACATTCCACATTAAGCAGAGGTTCACCTGCACATCTGCCAATGTGGTATACTGCATCCACTGTACCTGGTGTGGCTTCCTCTACATTGGGGATACCAAGTGGAGGCTTGGGGACCGCGTTGCAGGACACCTCCGCTCGGTTCGCAACAAACAACTGCACCTCCCAGTTGCAAACCATTTCCAAACCATCCCAAAACCAGTCCAACCTGTCTCTGCCTCCCTAACCTGTTCTTCCTCTCACCCATCCCTTCCTCCCACCCAAAGCCGCACCCCCATCTCCTACCTACTAACCTCATCCCACCTTCTTGACCTGTCCGTCTTCCCTGGACTGACGTATCCGCTTCCTACCTCCCCACCTATACTCTCTCCACCTATCTTCTTTTTCTCCATCTTCGGTCCACCTCCCCCTCTCTCCCTATTTATTCCAGAACCCTCTCCCTCTCTGATGAAGGGCCTAGGCCCGAAACGTCAGCTTTTGTGCTCCTGGGATGCTGCTTGGCCTGCTGTGTTCATCCAGCCTCACATTTTATTATCTTGGATTCTCCAGCATCTGCAGTTCCCATTATCTCATCATCTTAGATGAATGTTGATTCATTAAGGAAAGCCAAAATGGTTTTGAGGGAAAATCATGATTAATGAATTGATTATTTTGATGAGATACTGGTAATCATCACTCCTCAATCTAGATAAAGTATATTGTTGACATGATAAAGCCTGAAATGCTCAAGGGAAACACTTTTCTCAAGGAACCACAGGCCCACTGGTGCGAAAGACAGCTATGGCCAAAACTGAACAAGACTAGCCACGTAAACGTTGTGGCTATAAGAGGCTAGGAAACTTGCAGAGAGTAACTTGCTTCCTCAAAGTTTGTCCACCATCTAAAAGGTACAATTAAGAGTCCGATGGAATACTTCCTGCTTGCCTGGACAACAGCAACTTCGACAACATTCAAGAAACTCCATACCATTCAGGACAAAACATCATCCTGGGTGGTCCCTCGCAGATTATGATGACCCAGAGTGAGTCTGTAGGTCCTGAGGAAGGGTCACTCTGGGTCAAAGTATTAACTCTGATTTCTCTCCACAGATGCTGCCAGACCTGCTGAGCTTTTCCAGCAACTTCTGTTTTTGTTGGCCGTTAGGGCTGATGCAGCTACCACAGGCTCTGTTATACTTGTGGTAGGTGGTGGTCATGGGAAGGTGCGGGGCATTAGTGTGGCAGCACGCTCCTTTTCCTGTCTTCCACCTATTTCAAACGCCAAGGCGCTTGCTGCCTTCCTGGATGCTCCTCCTCCACTTTGGATGGTCTTGTGCCAGTGATTCCCAGGTGTCTATGGGAGTGCTGCACTTCACCAGTGAGGCCTTGAGGATATCACTGAAGCTCTTCCTCTGCCCACACGGGGCTCGCCTGCTGTTTCAAAGCTGGGGGTAGAGCACCTGCTCGGGGAGCCTCATGTTGGTCACGTGGTCAACATGCCCATTGCAGCCGATCAAGGGTGGTCACTGCTTCAATGCTGGTGATGTTGGCCTGCTCGAGGACATTGGTGTTGGCGCATCTTTGTTTCCTGGCAGATTTGCAGGGTCTCGCGCAGGTAGCGAAGGTGGTGCTGCTCCAATGCCCTGAGGTGTCTGCTGTAGACAGTCCATGTCTCAGAGCCATATAGGAAAGTGGGAACCACCACAGTTCTGTAAGCCATGAGATAGTAGGAACTGCCGATGCTGGAGTCAGAGATGACACAGTGTAGAGCTGGAGGAACACAGTGGACCAAGCAGCATCGGAGGAGCAGGAATGCTGACGTTTTTGGTCAGGACCAGAAATGCCTGAAGAAGGGTCCCAACCCGAAACATCAGGTTTCGTGCTCCTTTGATGCTGCCTGGCCTACTTTGTTCTTCCAGCACCACAGTGTGTGATCTCTGTATACCATAAGCGTAGTTTTGGATCCGATATTGTCATCCTTGAACATCCTTGTCCTCAGGCAGCCGAAGGCTGTGCTAGCACACTGGAGGTGGTCCTGGATCTCTTTAACAGTGGCTGCTTTGGCCAACAGGACACTCCTGAGCTATTAGAAATGGTTGCTCCACATACCATTTGATTGGCACCACATCCATAAACAAACACTCCCTCCACCACTGATAACCAGCCGCAGCAGTGAGTGCCATCTACAAGACATGCTGCAGAAATAAAAGAATTTATCGAGGCTCCACAGGCAGCAACTTACAAACTCACGGCGTTCAGCTTTTGGTTCGCAAACGTATTTACCACTTGGTGCCTGGCGTAAACACCTTTATCTTCCTTAAGTTAATTTCTGTCCCTTTTGTCATCAATAAAGCTTTAGAGGACAACAGTGATGAAGTCGCAATGAACCTTTATAAATCACTGTTTGGACCTTCGGCGGAGTATGGTGCTGGATTTTCAGGATCAGCACACGTTGGGATCTGTATGAGAGGGTGCAGAAAAATGAAATTGATTGACTTCAACAGTGAGGATACCTTGGAGAAGCTGGTATCGTCCTCCTAAGAGAAGGGAAGGTTGAAGTGATGTGGTAGACATCTTCAAAAACCTGAGGAGCCTGTAGAGGGTTGGCAGAGAGAAATGGTCCCTATTTGTGTCAGAGTTAAGGGCAAGGGGGCACTGATTTAAAGTTATTTCCAAATGACTACAGGAGACATGGCATAAGTATTTTTTAAATGGCAAGTAGTAAGGATATAGAATGCACTGTCTGTGACTGTGTAAAAGTAGATTTAATTGTGGCTTTCCAAAGGGAATAGGATAATACTGGGAAGCTAGTGACAGAGTGCTGGTAGCATTTGACCAGACTAAGTTAATTTTCTGGACCCACATTTTAAATTTCACCATGGCAATAGTGAAATTTCAATTCAATTAAGTTAATATTTAAAGATCTGGAAGTGTGAGTTGGTTTTATAGTCACAATTACTGAGACCATCATCAACTCTCCCAAAATTCATCAGGTTCATGGTATCGCTAAGGAAGGAAATCTTACCAGGCTGTCCTATATATGACACCTGACCCACAGCAACTTGGTTGAGTCTTAACTGTCCTCTGAAATGGCCTCCTGATGTACCAAGTCACGAAAGAATAGGTAGCAGTTATTCAGGAAGGTGCCTCAATACTTTCTCACCTACAATTAGGGATGGGAACTTTGCTAGCAATATCCATATCCCATGAATAGAATGGCTTAAATGACCTCCTGTGTTCTAACCATTTTATAATGGGCTCCTCAGAAACATAAAAACTGAAAGAACTGCAGATGCTGTAAATCAGAAGCAAAAACAGAAATTGCTGGAAAAGCTCAGCATGTCTGGCAGCATCTGTGAAGAGATATCAGAGTTAACGTCAGTTAACCCTTCCCCAGAACCCCTGGTGATTTACGAGCAGTGGTTAATAGATGAAAAAAATACTGCAGTGATTTGCTGATGGGGAGAAAAGATCTTCAGTTACGTGTAAGAGCACTTCTGAATATAACAAATAGGGCAAAATAGATCAGAGTTTGTTTCTACCTCTGGACAAGAAGGCCTGGGTTCAAGTCCCACTGGCCCCAGAGGTATGTAATAACACCTCTCAACAGATTGGTTGGAACAAAAAATCTAGATAAGTGTTTCTGATAGGTGTTTGTGTGCAACGGTACTGCCCCTACTTCTGCACCAGGAGGTTTGTGTTCAATTCCCACATGTTCCAGAATAGTGTGATATAGGTTGATTAGAAAATATCTCACATAGGGGTTGTGGCTCAATTATTTTGAGAAGAAAAGGCTTTACATTAATGAAGAAACAGGATATTGGACACTATAAAAGAATTGTGTTTCAATTGGAGTTCATTAGAAATAATAGAAAGTATTATGGACCATCATGAGTAGCAATGAAATTACATGTTTTGAATTAAATTACTTCGGTAGTCAATGAAAAAACCTTAAGAAAATTGAACATTTCAATTAACCACAAATAAAATGAACAAATGAAGCCGAATATGAGATAGAAAGCTCAAAAGAAACAGCATTAATTCAACTCATGATTTCTTTTGATTTCAATTCAGTTTGAGATTTAGGAGCTGTAACAATTAATTTTGGAGATAATTATGTGTTGCTGACAGAAAAGACTTGATTTTCAAAAACGAAAACGGGCACGTCGGTGGTTTAATGGGAGTGGAAATGAATGAACATGCTAAAATGCACAATTAAATGAAAAGTCATTTTTTAAAAATTCCTTTGAGGTTTTGAAGTCTCCTGTACCTTTCGAAATAAAATAAAATTTATAAGGACGTAAAGTTTCCAAGTATTTATGTGAAATTTTTTTGGTCAATCCTGCTGGAAAGTGATATTTTAAAACTCAAGAGAGCTGATTATCAGGGTGGAAAGTGGTGAAATAACAGAAGAAATTGGGGGAGACAATGGCCTAAATTTATTGTCTCTAGAGTATTAATCCAGAAATTTAACTAGTGTTCTGGGGACCCAGGATCAAATCCTGCCATGGCAGATGATGGAATTTGAATTCAGCAAAATAATTTTGAATTAAGGGTCTGATGACAATCCTGAAACCATAGCTGATTGTTGGGAAAACCTATCTGGTTCAGTGATGCCCTTTAGGCAAGGAAACTGTTTTCCTTACCTGTGAGTCTGGCCTACATGTGATTCTAGAACAACAGCAATGTTCCAGACACGTAACTGCCCTTTGGGCAATTAGGGATGGGCAATAAATGCTGGCCTAGCCAGACACACTATGACATCTCACGAGTGAATTAAAAAACAAATTGAGTGACCTAAGTATGAAAGAGTTTAGCAGCCTTAAAAATGATTAAATCTGCAAGATGGAATGTATCCCAAGCTCTTGAGGAGGGCAATTGATGAGATATCAGAGGTTCTGGCAGTAATTTTCAAATCATCTGGCCACAGCTGAGGTGCAGGAAGACTGAAAGACTGACAACATCATCACATTATTTAAAAAGGGAGGTAAGGATAAATCAGAAAATTAGAGACCGGATAAGTTTAACCTCGATGCAGATGGAATTCAACCCAAAAACATGTGAGTTAATGCACTTGGGCAAGGCAGTGAATGTCACTGTGAATGGTAGGACCTGAAAAGTACTGAGGATTAGAACAACCTTGGTAGCAGGCCAGATAGATAAGCTGGTTAAGGAAGCATGTGGGATACTTGTCATTATTGGCTGAGACACAGAATACGAGAGCAGTGAAGTTATGCCAGAAGTATATAAATAACTGATTAGGCTGCAATCAGAATGCTGCTTGCGGATCTGGTCACCCCATTATAGGAAGGATGTGATTGGGCTAGCGGGGATGTAGAGGCGATTTACAGTGATGTTGCCTGGTTTGGAGCATCTGAGCTTTGAGGAAAGCTGGGATTGTTTCCCTTGGAACAGTGAAAGTTGGGATGGGACCTGACAGAGGCATACAAAACTATGAGGGCCAAAGATGGGGTGGATAGGAAGGCAATTTCTCCATTAGTAGAAGGTTCAGTAACCACGGGACTCAAATGCAAGATAAGAGGCGGAAGTGTTAGATGAGATTTTTTTTTCACTCGGGAGGCCATAGCCTCCAGGGATACGGGCCAGAAGCTGGAAAATGGGAGGAGTATATTCCAATTTTGTTAACTGGTGTGGACATAATGGGCTGAAGGGCTTCACTCTGTCCTGTAGATGTCTGAGTCCAGTACACTGGCATTAATGATTAGACGTCCAATGGTGGGCCAAGGTATATGTTCTATCTGCTCCCCAAAACTGCAGGGAAGCCAACCCATTTTCCAAGGCCATGTCACATGAAAGATACAATGGGAGAATTCTGGTCCTGATCTTCTTTATATAAAGGAAGACTGTCACTCCTGATGCAATGTAGTGACAGTACTTAAGGCAACACTGTGCAGATGGGGCACAATTCTGGTCTGCCTGCTATAGGAAGGATGGTGCTAAACTTGAATTGGTTCAGAAAGGATTCATGAGCATATTGCTGGAGTCGGAGGGTTTGAGCTATAGGGAGAAGATGAATAGGCTGGAGCTTTTTTATCCTAGAGTGTCAGAGGCTGAGGGATAACTTCATAGAAGTTTATAAATTCTGGAGAACCAGAGAAAAAGGATGCCAGATGGGTGGATGAAGAAAAGTAGACCACAGACCTAAGACTTGGACAGCCAGTTTGAACATTAAAGATGTGAAGATTGTGGATGAAGACTTGGGGGGAATGAGCGCAACGTATTTCAGGGACATTAATTACACTAACAGCCCCAATGTCTGACCCGTGTGGCCCTTGAAACTGAAATAAAAATCTGTTGACATGCTAAAAATCCATTATCTTATTACCACCCACAACAAGGGTGAAGTTTAACATTGCTAGGGAACAGTCAGGAGCAAAGATCATTAATTATCACAAGCATGCAGAAATGAAAATCTTTTGAAAAGTAGTGTGTTAAGATTTAAGAGTTTGGAAAAAAATTTCTTTTCAATCTGCAACTGTCCTGTGGTACTCTGAAGTTATAACTGATGATTACATAAAATCCAATTGAAAGCTTTTTTTTTAGCATTCCTTTATTCTGAAAAACAAAACTGTTCAATATAACAACTTCTAAAATTATTGCAAGATATCAAAAAAGTGATTGGGCAACTGGGCAGAAATGTCATAAAATTTATAAATTTTGTGTAACACTACAAACCACTCTTTTTAGGATGGGCACAGTGTTGCATTCTCCTCAGTGCCATTAGAAATCATGGGTAAATCTGGAGTTACACTGTTAGAATCCAGGCATTTCATGTTCACCCCAGAGATGGTTTGTAAACTGGATTATAGTCATGCCACCTAGATGCAGCTTATAAACTTGAGAACTTTGAAGAAAACCATTAGGTGGAATCTGGCAGGCACCCCCCTCCCAGTGCCCCTTACCACCTAGGTTAGGAGGCAGACCAGCAGCAAAATTGAAAGTTCCTGTATTAGGATGCCCACCATAGCCTTATCCATCTTGTGTCAAAGGCAAGTTCAATAAAGCAGTAGTAAGCAGTGTATAAAATGATTACTGCTCAGACACCTCTATTCTTACAGAATAACATCAGAAGTCATGTGAAAATGACAAGCCATAGTGCACAAGGGTTTTTATCCAAACAAAACAAAAATTGCATGAATGATAATTTGCAAATTGCTCCACAATGATGTCCATGAAAAACATCAGCATGGAATGGCAACAAAAATCTGCTTGTTCTCTCTCATCCATTCCAACTTCATGTATTTAGGCCTTTTTGTCATACCCATGTGAGGTGCTAAATAAAAACAAAAACAATTGCGGATGCTGTAAATCAGAAACTTTGAGTCATATGGAGAGCTTTTTGCTTTTTTTAAGTGATAACTTCTGTTTGCTGGGCTCACATTGCTTCTCTGCAGGAATGTTGGTTTCATGGAGCGCAGGGCTACAATGGTACTTGTTGCTGGAGGATCTGTTGAACACAGAACAAACATTCGGAAAATCAGGATTTTTGAGCTGGAAACTGGAGAGCACTGATTATACTGTGTTACCTGTAAACCTATATAATATCATAGATCAATTCTAATAGTTTAGAACATGGATGGTTTATGAACATTGAAAAGACAAAGGAAAGGGCACTTAGGAGCAATATTTCAGAAGAAAGAACACTGAAGCTTGAAGTGGGTAGTAACACATTGGAATAAGTATATATTTTTGCTTGTTTAGGCAAACAGTAACAAAATGTGGTCGATGTGACGCAGAAGTTTAAAGAAGGATAGGGAAATCCATATGTAATTTTCTGAAGATGAAGATGGACAAAAGAAGGCATGTTTGTAACAAGGAATGAAAACTCACAAGATACCCTTTACTGTATGCCTCAGAAACTTCTTCCACAATAAGTAAAAATCTAAGGAAAGCAATGAAGGCATGTGAATGCTGAAATGTGTGCCAAATGATCCATATATAGTCTATTAGAAAATTAAAGAGGAAATTAAAGTTGGAAGAGCAAAAAGAACACTTAAGAAGTGACATCCAGGAAAGAAAATGCCAGTGTTTTGATCATTGGATCAATGCTGAATAACTGCAGATATTCTTCTAGCAGATAAAATGGTAGGAGGCAGAGAGAGGAATCAACTGAGGCAAAGTTGGATGATGCCTTTGCAACCATTAGTCGCAGACCAGCTAGCATGGATGTGTAAGGATGGTACAAGATACGAAGGTAGTAAGCCAAGGCAGCAGATTTCCTCAGGCAGGAGCAACAGGTCTGTTGCATCTGTTGGGGAATTGTTGACATCTGGTGCCAATGAGTCTCTGCACATTGGTAGGTTCACAACATCAAACCTGCCTCCTCAACTCCCATCTGTGAAGGAGCAACTTCTCAGGTTGTGTGTACATGTGTGTAGTTGTGACTTGTACTGTTTCAGTGCCAGCTGATGGCATCTTTATACAAGTCCCAAATTGCTCAGTGATCTAACTTGTGTTGACTGAGTTGAGTGTTAGCATTTTGACCTGGTCTCTAACTTTTAGCTCTAACACTTATTTGACAGTTTTATCAAAATGATATCTGACTTTCTGTTGTTTTACTTCGATTTTGTCACTCAATCCTGTTAATACTGGCTTTCATAGATTTTTTAGCTGTATTAAGAGCCCTCTATTTGAAGTGTAACATTAGTTGTCGGACAAAATGACATCCCATTCCTTCAGTAGGTGTGTTTCTCCATTCTAATATTGCCATATATACATCTATGCTGGAGCTAGTCAACTTTCCTAATGCTAGATTGGTTTTCTCAGTTGGTTGGTTTACAATGTACCATGACGTTTAATTCCTGCAACTTCTCTCTCTCTCTCTCTCTCTCTCTGTCCCTGTCACACTATGTGAGATGAGTTTTTGGTCCTGTAGGACTATTGTGAATTTATCTTCATTTAAACCTTGGTCCCAGGAAGGGTGAACACATTCTGGTCTAGAGTTACTGTTAGCATGCACTGTTCCTTCCAACACTGCTATTTATTTAAGATCAGCCAAACCAGCTCAAGTTAGCATGGTTTGTCAAGACTAAATTATGTCCAACGCAAATGTGATTTTCTTTTATACTGGTTGAGAAAAAAATACCACTGAAATTTGGCACAAAACTGATTGGAGACCACTTCAAATGGCTCACCATTGTAAGTTTCCTCTCATTAACCAGTTGTAGACATTTTGAAGAGAATATTAACCAGACTAGTTCCTTTTGATCAGGGGGATATTTTTCTTTTTATGCTTCAAAGGGAGAATTCAATGGAATACCTGACTGTCAGCATTTGTTGAATTCCAGCAGTAGTGGAATGAGGCTTCTTGGTCAGCGCTGAAGGATCTCAATTGGCCTCTGGCCAGATAAGCCAGACAAGACTTGCCGCGCTGGAAAACTTGAAGGAGGCGTGAGGGTAAAGGGATTTCCACCCTGTACCCTTCCGCCCGACCGCTTTGCTCTCCCACCTCCAAACCCACACCTGGTTGGGGATGGGGGCATTACACTCTACCATTGATGTTGTGCAAAGACATAGAATGCAATGCCATTGTACATTGGCTAGGTCACTTTTGGAATACTGTGTGTATTTCTGGTTTCCTTGCTACAGGAATGATGGTGTTAAACTTGAAAGGGTTCAGAAAAGATTTAGAAGGATGTTGCCAGGATTGGAGATTTTGAGCTACAGGGAGAGGCTAAATAGACTGGGGCAATATTCTCTGCAGTGTTGGAGGCTAAGGGGTGACCTTGTGGAGGTTTATAAAATCATGAGGGGCATAGATAAGGTGAATAATTAAGGTTATTTTCTCTGAGTAGGGGAGTCCAAAACCAGAGGAGCACAGGTTTGAGGTGAGAGGGGAAAATTTAAAAGGGGCCTAATGGGCAACATTTCCAGGCAGATGGTGAAGCCAGTGCTGCCAGAAGAAGTAATGGAGGCTGGGATAATTATAACATTTAAGGAGCATCTGGATGGATATACGAACAGGAAAGCTTTGTGGGGATATGGACCAAATGCTGGCAAATATGACAGATTAATTTAGGATATTTGGTTGGCACAGACAAGTTGGGCCTAATGGGTCTGTTTCCATGCTCTATGACTATCTCTTGAAGTGATTCTGTGCAAAGAATGGATGATAAAATGCAAAGCAAGGTATGATGATGACACAAAATATGCGGTTGTCAGCATATTTTTATGCTGTATTGTACAAAATGTTAAATTCAATACATGTCCATATTTCAGTTTAGACTTTTGATGAGACACTCCATATTCTTTAATCTCACTGGGGTCAGTTTCTGACCTAACTAATCGTATTGAAAGTGGAGTATTCAGCAAGAGTAATCCCTTGAAATAATTAGGGGTCATGAATACTGCACAGCTCTTGTGGAGCTGAATTTTTATCTATATGTTTGAGAACATCTCCTCCCACCCACCTTCCTGCAGAAATGCTATCCCAATTCCCAATTCCTTCGCTTCCACCGCATCTGCTCCCAGGATGAGGCATCCCACTCCCGGTGTCATCGCTTTTCAAGGACTGCAACTTCCCCTCCGCAGTGGTCGAGAATGCCCTTGAACATGTCTCACACATTTCCTGCAGCTCATCCCTTAGACCCGGTCCACACAATAACAACCAAAAGAGAATCCCCTCATCCTCACATTCCACCCCACCAACCTCTGGATTCAATGCACCATCCTTCAACACTTCTGCCATCTGCAATCCAACGCCACCACCAAAGACATTTTTCCCCCCACACCCTTGTCTGGTTTCCAGAAGGACCACTCTCTCCATGACTCCCTTATCTACTCCACCCTCCTCTCCAGCCCCACCACACCCGGCACTTTTCCCTGAAACCACATGGAGTGCTACACCTGCCCCCACACTTCCTCCCTCACCCCTATCCCAGGCCCCAAGAAGACTTTCCACAAGAAGCAGAGGTTCACTTGCACATCTGCTAATGTGGTATACTGCATCCTCTGTACCCTTTGTAGCGTCCTCTACATTGGGGAAACCAAGCGGAGACTTGGGGACCACTTTGCAAAACACCTACGCTCGGTTGGCAATAAACAGCTGCACCTCCCAGTTGCGAACCATTTCAACTTCCCTTCCCATTCCTTAGATGACATGTCCATTCCAGGCCTCCTGCAGTGCCACAACAATGCCACCCGAAGGTTGCAAGAACAGCAACTCATATTCCGCTTGAGAACCCTGCAGCCCAATGGTATCAATGTGGATTTCACAAGCTTCAAAATCTCCCCTCCACCTACCTCATCCCAAAACCAGCCCAGCTCATCCCTGCATCCCTAACCTGTTCTTCCTTTCACCTATCCCCTCCTCCCACCTCAAACTGCACCTCCATTTCCTACCGACTAACCTCATCCCACCTCCTTGACGTGTCTGTCCTCCCTGGACTGACCTAGCCCCTCCCTAACCCCCCACCTACACTAACTTTTACTGGCTCCATCCCCACCTCTTTGACCTTTCTGTCTCCTCTGCACCTATCTTCACCTCCATCCATCTTCGATCCACCTCCCCATCTCTCCCTATTTATTTCAGAACCCCCTCCCTTTCCCCCATTTCTGATGAAGGGTCTAGGGCTGAAATGTCAGCTTTCCTGCTCCTAAGATTCTGCTTGGTCTGCTGTGTTCATCCAGCTCCACACCTTGTTATCTCAGATTCTCCAGCATCTGCAGTTCCTACTAACTCTGAGAACACAAAGAGTCTTGTATTGCGTTGTAGGCACAATCACTGTGCTAAATGGGATAAAATTTGAACTGGTGTAGTAACCCAGAGCTGGGCATTCCTGAGGTGCTCAGTGCCATCAGCAGCAAGATTGAACTCCTACACAACCTGAAATCTCATGAAGCAGGATATCGTCCAATATACTGTCATCATTAAGCCTGATCAACCCTGGACTCAGGAGGACATGCCAGGAGTAGCATCAGGCATGTCTAAAAATGAATGGTAATTCTCATTTCGCGTAATTGCAACTTCAGTGAAGCAGACAGTCATTTTGAACAGAAAAAACAAAGAACTGTGGATGCTGGAAATCAGAAACACAAGCAGAATTTGCTGGAATAGCCCATCAGGTCTGGCAGCAATGTGGAGAGAACGAGTAAATGTTTCTGAAGAAGAGTCACCTGAAATACTGAGTTTTTCCAACAATTTATGTTATTTTGAAAACATTAAAGCTTGGTATCAATATTGACAAAGAGAAATGTCAGTTCAAGGCTCTAGCAAATGTAATCATTAACGATAATTTATGGTGGTCCAAGTTGTCCTTTATGCAACTGACAAAACAAGCATTAACATGATTATCAAAGATGTGCGATTTGATTTTTTAATGAATATCTATCTTGTTGAGACAAGTGTAGAATCATACTACTTTGAAAATTTCAGCTAGGGAAGTTTGTGGGCTGATTTAAGGAACAAAATATTTAATTTTGAAAATCAACGTATTAAAAATACTTCTTTAAATCACCCACAGGGCAGTTTCTGTGCTAGCATTTAGTAAGTAATCAAAAGAAAAGAAAAAGAAACATAATGCATACTAATGAATTATTATATTTGCCTTAGAAATATGTGATAAATTATATATCTGAAAGTATAACTCATTTTTTGCAGATAATTACTGGATTAATATGCTATCTCTGATTTATATTTAAAGTAACATTCAAGAATGTATAGTTCCTGAGAATGGGAGATTTAATTAGCGATGAGGAAAATCATGAATCAGTTCTGCTCCTCTAACACACTTCAGGTAGCTAATGAAAGAATTAAGCAGACGGTGTTACGGAAATTATTATCACTGAGTGCTCAATAGAAAGTTAATCTTATTTCAATGACCCACACACTGCAATTATCCCTCAACACAATCTAGAAAAAGAAACAGATTATCTGACTGCTGTTTGTGGGATATTGCTGGGTGCAACACTGTATTTTCCTACATTGCAACAATAAAAACACTTCATTAACTGGAGATAACAAAGTGTAGAGCTGGATGAACACAGCAGGCCAGGCAGCATCTTAGGAGCACAAAAACTGACATTTTGGGCCTAGACCCTTCTCCTAAGATGCTGCCTGGCCTGCTGTGTTCATCCAGCTCCACACTTTGTTATCTTGGATTCTCTAGCATCTGCAGTTCCATCAATAACTCCATCAACAAACACATTGATTTGGAGCCAATCTACCATCCCCTGAGAAAAAGAACAGGAAATGACATCACCAACACAGGAAATGACATCACCAACCCAAGGAAACCTACCCAGATAAATAGAAAGCGGGACATAACACCAGCGCTTTGTCGGAGGCTCACTGATGATGTTACCTCGAATGGTGACGAAACGTCTGAAAACTAACTTTCTAGCTCAGCGAGCAAACTCACATCCAGAACCTCAACCTGAGCTACAAATCTTCTCAAAACTCTCTATCTGCAGTTCCTATTATCTCTGATACAATTTTAACTTCATTAACTGGAGACTGTTTTATCCAAGATATGAAAAGAGCTTTGTTCGCACAAATTATTTCTCATTTCTTTTCTTTTAGAAGTGGCTTCTTCTTGGCTTTGACTGTTTCCAACACTAGTGGGACCTCTATGTTTTTCTCTCCTAGAGTTTTGCTAGTACTGGGAAGATTGGGTGGTATGAGGCTCAATGGTTAGCACTGCTGCCTCACAGTGCCAGGGACCTGGGATAAATCCCAACCTTGGGTGACTGTCTGTGTGGAGTTTGCCTGTTCTTTCTGTGTCAGTGTGGGTTTCTGCCAGGTGCTGCTGTTTCCTCCCACAATCCAAAGACGTGCAAGTTATATGAATTGGTCATGCTAAATTGCCCATAGTATGCAGGGATTTGTAGGTTAGGTGCAGGGTTACAGAGATAGGGTAGGTGAATGGGTCTGGTTGGGATGGCCTTTGAAGGTTGGTATTGACTTGTAGGGCTGAATAGCCTGCTTCCACACAGTAGAGATTCTATGACTGCCTTTATTGCCCCTCCCTATTACTATGGAACCTTAGATTGGTAGATTTATTTGGAGCACTCAATTATTGTTATGGCGCTGATGCCTTTGTAGTGTTAGGAGTTCCAGTGTATCCAATGATAAGGATGGAATGGTAAAAAAGCCCTCGTCAGGATGGTGTGCTACCGGGACATCCTCCTCTGAAGTAAAAATTGTGGCTGCTGGAAGCTGTGTCATTCAAGTTTGGTACGTTTTTGCACTGTCTTCCTGCAAATGATAATGAAGACACAAGTACAGAACACTGCTATTGGAGAATGTGAATGTATCACTGCTAATTTATAATAAGATTATTGCAATATGCCACAAACATTACAATTTTTACATTGATTGATGGGCTTTATGGCACAATTACATATAATGTGTGCTGCACAATGTAAAAGAAAGGACTGTGTAAAGGGAACAATGCCAAGTATGGAAGTTGAAAACATCTCTCTGCTGTCCATTGCAGGCAAGATCATTCCAAGATTTTTCTGAACCTACTTGTCACATTTTCTAAAGGACCATTTCCCCAAATCCCAGCATGGGTTTAGATTACTAAATGGCAAGGCCAACATGCCAACGACAAGAAAATTTCACATTCAACATTAACTTCTCTACAGAGCATCTTTTGACATACCCAAATTTCTCATTTTGGTCTTTCTAGCTGTCATGTTCCATTGTGCTGGAGAGAAATTCCTGCTCCTGTGCAGCTTATTTATTCAATGGATGGGAAACTATTTAATCTCATCACCTTTGACCACCTGAGGAAGCAAAAGTGTTGACAATTGTGACATTAAAACTGAAGCTCAGTTCATGGCCTATCGAGTGGTTATGATGCCTAACTCATAGAATAGGGCTGAAACATGAGATGCCTTAAAGCATTGGGGTCAAACCATCAACACTGCTTGGGTAAGCTCTTACCTATCAAGTGGGAAGACAAATGCTCCAATACCAACATATTCTAACAAGCAGATATCACAGCCATCAAGGCTATGACCCTTCACCAAAATCTTCTTTGTCTTGACCATTTAGGTCAAATGTTTGATGTTAGGCTACCGAAGCCAGTCCTCCTCCAGAAAGAGGAAAAGAGAGAGCAGTTGTCAGAAATTTGGACATCTTTTAAGTTTTCTTTCGAGTGTTTTCTGTGTAGCAGGAGATTTTTCAAGTAAGCGCATTTGCAAGAGTTGTCCCCTTACCCCGAACAGAAGCAAACTGTAACTCAAGGACAAAAGGCATGTTCAAGGTAAAGGTTTCTAAGATTATCATCCTTGGCTCAATTTGTTTAGGAAAAGAAAGTATCTATTCTTACATAATGCAGGCTGGCATTATTATTATTATTATTATTATCCATTACCTGTGGATTGGAGGGTTAGACAACGGGGTGATGACTGTTCTGAAATTGAGTTGTTGTCTGTGTAGATTGATTAGAGGATTCAAAAGAGGAGGAGAGTAAAATACCAATCTCTATAACTGGAGCATATCGGCAAAGTGCTCAGAGTCAGGGAAGTCCTCGTCAGGCAGCAGCGCTTGTGAGGCAACTGTCCTTTTCAGGTGGAAGATGATAAAGAGGATAAGGACCGCTCAGGGCCAAATTCCCTAATGCTGCAAGGACACTGTGCACTCAGGGGAATACACTCAGCCCATGGTATTTATCAGATGGCATTTCTGGATAGTGCTACCTTAGGTGCACAACTGCTTTATAAAGATAATACCTGTGCCAAATATCCCTGTGAATTTCAGGATATCCAATGAGTGGCACTTTATTGCAGGAGCAGTACATGGTGAGATGGGGCAAAGATTTGACATGAAACTTGGTATGGGGCAGCAATGTCAATCAATTTGGTAGGATGATGAACTTGTTAATCCTCATGGCAAGAATCACTCCAATGAAACTCGGCGCGAGTTGGAATTAGCTAAAAATATTTAGATTCAACCCTAGAGGACTAGGAGGGCTTTAAACTGATAGTGGGGGAAATTGATCAAATATGAAAAAAAGGTATATCAAAGAGCAGAGACAATGTAAAAGAGGAAGAAAGAAACCAGGGTCAGAGAATGGAAGGGAGTGAGAATGAGATTTAATAGTTGACACGTTGAAGAGGTAACTAACGAGCTAGTGGATGCATTACTGTTAATTTTCTAAAACCTTCTAGATTCAGGAAAGATTCCATCACACTGGAAAGTAGCAGGTAAAACCCCTCTATTCATGAAGGAAGAGAGGCAGAAAATGGAAAGCTATAGCTTGGTGTCCATTGTGGGAAGATGTTAAGATTCATCTTTAGAGATTATAGCTCAATACTTAGGCCGAAAGAAAATCTCAATGTAATCAGCAGAGGCAACATGGCTTCATTAAAGAGAAATCATGTTTAACCAATTTATTAGACTTAGAAGAGTTAACACATGTTATGAATAAAGAAGAGCCTGTAGACATAGATTTCCAGAAGGCATTTGAGCTGCCACATCAAAGATTTATTGCAGATAATAAAAGCTTATGGTGTAAGGAGTTACATATTATCATGGATTGAAGACTGATTGGCTGGCAGAAAACAGAGTTTATGTGTGGATGCATCTCTGACTGCGCCTGAACTTCAATTTTATAATTTATTTCAATGGCTTAGATGAGGGTGCTAAAGGCACGGTGCCTAATTCAGAAATGACACAAAGTTAGGTAGGAAAGTAACTTTTGAAGAAGATGTAAAGAGTTTACTTAAGGATATAGAAATGTTCAGTGAATGGAGAAAAGTAAGTCCACTGGAGTGTTATGCATGAAAACATGAATTGCTCACTTTGGCATAAAGAATGGAAAATTAAAGTATCACCTAAACACAAGTGACTACAGAATTCTGAGGTGCAGAGGGATCGAGGTGTTTTTGAGCATGAGTTATAAAATGTTAACTCGCAGGTACACCATGTAATCAAGGTGCCATCTTTCATTACATGAATAATTCAATATATAATCACTTATACAAGGCATTAGTGAGATCATTTCTCGAATACCCTTTTTTGTTTTAATGTCCCTTTATTTGAAGAAGGATGTAATTGTGTTGAATATGGTTCAGAGGAGGTTTATTGGACTGATACGTGTCAATGAAGCTCATAAGCAAAGTTCATAGTTTAGACAAGCTAGGCTAACTTCCACCAGAACTTATACTGATGCGGGACTTCATTGATCACTAAGATTCTGAATGCTCTTGACAGGATGGTTGTGGGTAACTCTATAACTATGGGACACTGTTTTTAAATGGCACTTTGAGAAGAAATGTATTCTGTCACATGATCGTATGGTGTTAGGAGTATTTGCCTCAGGAGCTAATGGAAATGAGACAATTGAATTAACTTTTTTAAGACAAAGGTCAATTTATTTTAGACAAGAGAATCGGGAACTATCATGGGTAGGTTGGAATATGTGGATTTGCAACTCTCACAGGTCCCCCATGATCGTAATAACTGGCAGAGCATACGCAAGGGGCCATAAGGTTTACTTTGGCTCCTATTTTGTATGTTCTAATTGCTCTCCCACGTCATGATGGTATGTTTTAGGAGTTTAATTCCTTGGTTGTTTTGCCATCTTGAATGCTCCTCCCTTTCACTTAAATATCAGTATCAAATATTTTAGCTCCATCCTTTTTGGATTTTCTCTGTCATTATAACGCAGTGAGCATTTTGTTCAGGACCTAAGCTCAATATTCAGCTGGGCGATTCCATAATTTTGTGGTCTCTTTTTGTTCTTACTGCTTTGCAATTTTTTTTCATTTCCATAAGACCATAAGACATAGGAGCAGAAATTAGGCCATTCAGCCCTTCAAGTCTTCTCTGCTATTCAATCATGGCTGTTAAGTTCTCCAAACCAATTCTCCTGCTTTCTCCCTGTAACTCTTGATCACATTGATAATCAAGAACCTATCTATCTCAGTCTTAAATGTACTCAATGACCTGGCCCCCACAGCCTTCTGTGGCAGTGAACTCCATAGATTCACCACTCTCTGGCTGAGAGGTTTCTCCTAATCTCTGTTCTAAAAGATCTTCCCTTTACTCTAAGGCTGTGCCCTCGTGTCCTAGTCTTTCCTATCAATGGAAACATCTTCCCAACATCCACTCTGTCCAGGCCCTTCAGTATTCTATAAGCTTCAATTAGATCCCCCCTTATCCTTCTAAACTCCAATGAGTATAGTCCCAGAATCCTCAAACATTCCTCACATGTTAAGCTTTCCATTTCTGGGACCATCCTCGTGAACCTCCTCTGAACCCACTCCAGTGCCAATGCATCCTTCCTGAGAAATGGACCCATCCATATTTCATCCAGTGCTGTTGGAGATTGTTTCTTCCAGACTTATATACTTCCAGACTGTCATTTGCCTAACTTGCTGCTACCTCTTGTCCTTATTTTGAGTTTCCTTCATTTGCAAGTTTGTTAAAATATTGCTCCCCCACTTTATTTTTGAATTAATTCTCTTTTGCTAAGCCTTACATGACTGTCCTGCACCTTTGATTATCCATATATCGGCCACTTGTTTTTCTTCAATCAAACCACCTCTAGATGCTAAGATAATAAAATGTGAGGCTGGATGAACACAGCAGGCCAAGCAGCATCTCAGGAGCACAAAAGCTGACGTTTCGGGCCTAGACCCTTCATCAGAGAGGGGGATGGGGGGAGGGAACTGGAATAAATAGGGAGAGAGGGGGAGGCGGACCGAAGATGGAGAGTAAAGAAGATAGGTGGAGAGGGTGTAGGTGGGGAGGTAGGGAGGGGATAGGTCAGTCCAGGGAAGACGGACAGGTCAAGGAGGTGGGATGAGGTTAGTAGGTAGCTGGGGGTGCGGCTTGGGGTGGGAGGAAGGGATGGGTGAGAGGAAGAACCGGTTAGGGAGGCAGAGACAGGTTGGACTGGTTTTGGGATGCAGTGGGTCGGGGGGAAGAGCTGGGCTGGTTGTGTGGTGCAGTGGGGGGAGGGGATGCACTGGGCTGGTTTAGGGATGCAGTAGGGGAAGGGGAGATTTTGAAACACCTCTAGATGCTGCTATCCACAACAACTCCAAATGTTGCTTCAAATAACATCTCCAATGCATGTCAAATCAATTACAAAGCATGGATTTGTCCCTATGCTTGCATAATTCTCAGAGATGAGTATTTCTCACTGATTTAGCACTGCCAAACTTTGAAAATTTCAGAGAAAATTGGAAGAGTACCTCGTGAGGAATCCAACATATCAGAGACATTATCTTTCATCTCCGCAGAAGCATGTTGAGTCTCTTCTTGCATATTGGCAGAATTTAAGGTATGGATGGGACAGGAGTTTTTTTATTCACATCAAGGTCTTAGATTTTTCTGACATTTATTGTCCACCTCTAATTTCCTTGCTTGTGGGATCTCTTCTTTTTGAACTACTGCTGGCTTGATATGGTTTACTACACCACTTCAGAAGCCAGTTAAATCGAGAGGGACAGAGATCACATTTATTTTACATCAGTTAAAAATGGCAGGTTTCATCTGATAAAGGTCAGAGTGAACCAATTGTTTTTTTTAATTTGAAAATCTAACAGTTTCACTGGCACTTTTAATAATAAATGCAAATTGAAATGCACAAAGTGCCTTGGCTGGGATTTGAGTCTGGATCATTAACACAGTAACATAACAATAGGTCTGACCTTTCTCTTGTTCTCATTTCCAAGGGTTGGGCGATAGACTTCCATTTGATTTGTTCTTGCCTTTGGGGAAAGTATGCTAACAGTTTGCTATTGCCTTCTGTAAAATGGTACACGAGGAATTTCTACCATTTGCATGGGCTGCCACCATCTCTTTTCCCCAGCGCCCTGCAAGCTGAATTGAATTGAATTAGGCCTATGATCGCATTGGGTCCCATGAGTACAGTAAAATGTTTACAAATCACCACTTACTGCACCATCTTAGGTACAAAGGTGCCCAGGTACAGAACTGTAATTATGAAGCCAAAAAATAAAGTTAAAAAGTTAAACATTAGGTGTTATTGTGTACAGTTCTGGTCACCACAGTATCAGAAAGATGTGGATGCTTTGGAGAGAGTACAGTAAAGGTCTACCAGGCTGTTACCTAGTCTGGGGCATTTTAGCCATGAAGAAAGGTTGGATAGACTGGGTTTGTTTTCACTGGAAAGTAGACTCAGGTTCAAGGTGCGGGGGTTGGGGGGAAGTTTAAAAGAGATGTGCAAAAAGAGACGTGCAAGGTGTGTGTGTGTGTGTGTGTCTGTGTGTGTGCGCGCGTGCGTGTGTGTGTGTGTCTGTGTGTGTGCGTGTGTGTGTGCGTGTGCGTGCGTGTGTGTGTCTGTGTGTGTGCATGTGTGTGCGTGTGCGCGCGCGTGTGCGCGCGCGCGCATGTGTGCATGTGTGTGTGTGTGTGTCTGTGTGTGTGTGTATGTTTGTGTGTGTGTGTGTGTGTGTGTGTCTGTGTGTGTGTGTGTGTGTGTGTGTCTGTGTGTGTGTGTGCGTGTGCGCGCGTGTGTGTGTCTGTGTGTGTGTGTGTGTGTGTGTGAGTGAGAGAGAGCTAGGTTTTGCACACTAATGGTGGTGAGTGCCTGGAATGCACTGCCAGAGATAGTGGTGGAAGCAGACACAACTGCAGCTTCAAAAAGCACCTGGACAGATAGATGAATAGGAAGGGAGTAGAGGGATATGGATCCTCTAAGTGAAGACAGTTTTAGTATGGAAGGGGAAAATGTGTCGGTGCAGGCTTGGAGGGCCAAAGGGCCTGCTCCTGTGCTGTATCATTCTGTGTTCCTTGTTTGTTCTGTTACAGTCCTTCTGACTAAAAACACAGTAAAACAAAACATCGCAGTTAAAAGTTCAACACCACAGACCATAAGCCCCTCGTCTTGTTGGGCTGGGCCTACTTACATCAGCTCAACTTCCCCCACTTCGAGCTCGACCTTTGGCAGCCTGATCCCAAACTCATTGCTTGATCCAGCTCTCTCTGCCTGATCCCAAACTTGTCACCTGATCCCTCTCTCACTGCCAGATCCTGCCCTCACTACTTGATCCCACTCTCACCACCTAATCCCCCTCTCACCGCCTGATCCCCTTCTCACCGCCTGATTCCACTCTCACTACCTGATCCCACTCTCACCACCTGATCCCCTTCTCACCGCCTGATTCCACTCTCACTACCTGATCCCACTCTCACCACCTGATCCCCCTCTCACTGCCTGATTCCACTCCCACTACTTGATCCCACTCTCACCACCTGATCCCCCCTTACCGCCTGATTCCACTCTCACTACCTGATCCCACTCTCACCACCTGATCCCCCTCTCACGACCTGATCCCACTCTCACTGCTTGATCCCTCTCTCACCACCTGATTCCACTCTCACTGCCCGATCCCTCTCTCACCGCCTGATCCCACTCTCACCGCCTGATCCTGCTCTCACTGCCCGATCCCTCTCTCACCGTCTGATCCCGCTCTCACTGTCTGATCCCGCTCTCACCGCCTGATCCCTCTCTCACCGTCTGATCCCTCTCTCACCGCCTGATCCCGCTCTCACCGCCTGATCCTGCTCTCACTGTCTGACCCCTCTCTCACCGTTTGATCCCGCTCTCACCGCCTGATCCGTCTCTCACTGCCTGATCCTGCTCTCACTGCCTGATTCTGCTCTCACCACCTGATCCCTCTCTCACCGCCTGATCCCGCTCTCACCACCTGATCCCACCAATACTGCCCTCTTTGGCCAGCATTGCTGAAAAGAAGAAAAAGATGAAAATGAAGATGAGAAAGAAATGGAGAAAGGAGGGAGCAGCTGGCCTCACGCTGGGGAGGGAACGGGCTCCGGAGCCAGAACGCTGCCTACCCTGACATGGCTGCCATCTTGATAAAAACCTTTTCCTTTTTTGAAACAGAGTAGATCATAAAACAACTAACTGGACTGTAATAATCATGGTTAGGTTTGATAAAAGAATTGTGATTGATTCTTCATGAGAATGCACTGTATTCTGGTTACATTCTCCTCACTGTGTTAAGACAACTCCTTTTGAATATTTTCTAAGGCTTTTCTTGATACATGTGATACATGAAACTGTGTACTTTTCTTGATGCACTTCATTGACAGAAGCTGACTGTACTAAAACCCTTTTGGGACTGAATCATCAGCCTAACACTCTGCTTTTCAATATGAGTGAAATGATCGTGACATGAAAAATAACATCGTCAGAGGCATCTCTGCACTGATTTCTTTGGATAGGCCTTAAAGGCAATGCATTGTACATAATTAATTTTTATTCTGCAAGCTCTCCACACCCTCAACCATTTGCGTTGGTCTCATCTACATTTTGTCAGTAACTCCAAAGTTATTTCTGCACTGTTGTACCTCGAACTGTACACAGCATTCTCAGTGCTGATGAACCAATAACTTATATTACCTCAACAATTTTAATCATTTTATCACATCTTAACACTTGCTTTGCTCAATACAATGCTGTGAGAGTTTCAAGTTGGTGTCAATGGAGGCCCACAAATCTTTTTCATTTTCTGTGCCAATATGAGTTTATTTCTTGACAGTCCATCTGTAACTTTTAGTTCTATGTGAAGCACTTCGCATTTCTCCATTAAATTTTATCTGTCATTTATTGCCAAATTCTTAAAGTTGTGCAAATATATTGTAGCCTTTGGAATCTCCCACTTTCATTTAGCTTTGGCTCTTGGGTGGATTGGCCATGGAAAATCACCCCGTAGTGTGCAGGCTTGATAGGTTTACTGTAGTAAATGTGGGGTTACAGGGGTAGGGTGGGATGCTCATCAGTGGGTCAGCGTAAACGTGATGAGCAGAATGGCCTCTATCTGCCCTAGAGGGCTTTTATGACTCTGCAATTCTGTGAAATTAATCGTGGTATTTATGTTTCCTGTTTCCAGGTTGGCAAAAGAATCATGATGACAGAGGAACGCCGGTGAATTTATGAAAACACTAACTTTTAATTACAACGTGTTTTGTTTTATAAAAGAAGGACATTTTGGCCATAAGGTGATTGCATATGTAAATATAGTAGCTGTCTGGAGAGAAAGACCCTGGAATTTCACAACTGATGAGGTGTCAAGGAAGATTGAAAGTGATAGAGTGTGACCATGGACAACTCCCTGCACTGTAGAGGCAAGGTCCCCTGGCTGGAAAATACCCCACTGAAAGCCTGACTGTGACCAATTCCATTGATAGATACAGGAGCTCACCTGTGATTTACTTATCCCCCATGGACTTTGGCTAGGACTACTCCCCTAGGGTATCAGGACATGTCAGCCTGCCTTCAGTGCAAGCAACGTTTTTGGTGCATGAGCAGGTGTGAGATTGATGTAGCACATTACTGTACAGCACTGACTGGGCTGAGGACTGCAGACCAGCAGGGCAAGCTGCCTGTTTTCGTGACTATGCTGATTGGCATGAGCCAGCTGGTAAGGGCTAACTGAGCAGGCACTAAAACAGTAAGCCATCATTCCCAAGAAGCCGTCTGGTTCAATTTGAGCTGGATGCCTGTCCCTGTGTACAATGAGTCCCCACAGCGGTATTTCAGAGGAAGCTGCGGTTGCACTCTGCAACACAATTTAGTGCACACATTGCACTGCCAGTACATTGTAGAATTGTTGTGATGGGCTGACAGATGCTTGTTAGCCAGTGTCCATGGAGGAGAAGTGAGTGTGATTGGGGCCTGTATACTAAGCCCTGGCCTTTGGTTTGGTCACAACATGGATGTGTTTCAGAGCAAGGCGAGCTGAATTTGTCAGGAACACATTCTGGTCTCCTTGTCAAACTTTCCTGCCGTTTCTCTTGTGTTTGACTTAGGTAAGATGGAAGGCTAAATATTCATGAAGGAGGTTGTAGTGTTAACAGGTTTAACAATCAAGATTGACTAGCAGTGCAACTTATGAAAACTATAAAAGGCAGAGCAAGATAATCTTGATATCTTGACATCTCATATCTACAATATCGAAAGCATCCTCTGGTTGGGGGTTATTTGAAGGATCCAGACGCAAAACGTCAGCTTTCATGCTCCTCTGACACTACCTGGCCTTCTGTGCCCATCCAACTCTACACCTTGTTATCTCAGACTCCAGCGTCGGCAGTTCCTACTATCTCTGGGTTTAACTTATGTCTGTCTTTCTGTGAACTTCATACATCAGCTTGTGTTAACACGGAGAGACTTGTAACCTGGTAAACTCATGTACATGTACTGCACAGAAGGAGACCATTTGGCCCATCATGACCATGCCGACCCGACAATATTAATCCTATTTCATAAATTTTGGCTCATAGTCCTGAAAGTTATGGCAATGCAAATGAATATCTAAATGCTGCTTAAATATTATAACAGTTTCTGACTCAAACATGCTTTCAGGTAATAAATGCTAGCGATCCACTACCTTCTGAGTGAAAAAAAACCTTGTCCTCAAAGCTCCTTTTCGCCTTTGATTTAATTTAAATCTTTTCCCCCAGTTATTGATGCCTCTACTAATGGAAAACAGGCATCTCTATCCGCCCCACCTATGCCCCGTCAAAATCTTATATACCCTTAGCAATCTCCCTCTCAAACTGTGCTGCTCCTTGAAAGAAAACTGCAGCCTATCCAATCCTCCCTGATAGTTTAAATTCTCCAGTCTAGGTGACATCCTGGTAAATGTCCTGTGCGCTCACTCTAGTGTAATCACCCTGTAACGTGGTGACCAGATCCACACATGGTATTCAATTTGTCGCCTAACTAATGTGTTATACAGTTCCAGCGCAACCTCCCTGCACTTCTACATTTTGGCTGATAAGAGCCAAGTATCTTATGTTCCTTCTAGATGACCTGTATCAACCTGCCCTGAAACCTTCAAGCATCTGTGGATACGCAGATCAAGTCTGATCTTCAGTACTTTGCAGGGTTCCATTTTTTGTGTTCATTCACAGGATATGAACATCATGAGCCAAGCCAGCATTTATTGCCCATCCCTAATTGCCCAGATGGCAATTAAGAGTCAACCACATTGCTGTAGGTCTAGAGTCACATGTAGGCCAGACTAGGTACGGATATCAGATTTCCTTCCTGAAGGACATTAGTGAACCTGATGGATTTTTCGTGGTCATCAGATTTTGTTTTTAAAATTGAGCCCAAATTCCACCATCTGTCGCGGCAGGATTCAAACCTGGGACACCAGATCATTAGTGGCGTCTCTGGATTAATAGCCCAGTGATACTGCCATATTGTTGATCATGCATATTATAATCGTCTGCTTTGTTAGCCCTCCCAAATGTATCAGCTCACAATTTTCCATGCTGTGTTTTGCTCTGCCCACCAGCCTAAACTATTAACAGAGTTAACAGTTAACTGAACTGACAGAACGCTGTGAAGAAGAGTCACTGGGCTTGAAGCATTAACTGTTTCCTTTCCACAGATGCTGCCAGACCTGCTGAGTTTCTCCATCAATTTCTATAAAACTGCAAGTAGCTGCGCTCAGCCCACTTGGGCCAAATTGTTTCTCAGTAAAACTAACCATTTTCTAATTAAGATCTTTTATTCCTGGTCCTTCCTCTACCTTTTCCATAACTATCTTAAATCCGACTGAGTTACAGTCACTATCTCCAAAATGCGCCCCTATTGACATGTCTTTCACCTGGCCAGGCTCATTTCCATATATCAGGTCTAGAACTGTCCCGTCCCTTGTTTCCTCCTTACCTTGCTCACTAAAACTATCCCATTTAATAGTTAAGGTTAAGATGGCCTCATGGTGCTATCATGGGTCTGTTAATCCAGCGTCCCTTGTAATATCCTGGGGACCTGGATTTGAATCCTGCCACAGCAGATGGTGGAATTTGAATTCAATAAATATCTGGAATTATGAATCTAATGATGGCCATGAATCCATTGTTGATTGTTGGGAAAAACCCATCTGGTTCACTAATGTCCTTTAGGGAAGGAAGCTGCCATCCTTACCTGCTCTGGTCTACATGTGACTCCAGACCCACTGCAATGCAGTTGCCTCTTAACTGCCCTCCGGGCAATTGGGGATGGGCATTAAATCCTGCCTAGCCAGTGACGCTTTTATCCTGTCAATGAATAAAGGAAAAAAAAGTTAAAATCGCCTGACTAAAAATACCATTATTATTCTTATATTTCTCTGAAATTTGATCTTCTGTCTCTCCTTGACTGGTTTTAGGAGCACTCCTTTGTGCTTTTGTCGTACTGCTGTTTTCGGCATCTGTTTTAGCTTCTTGTTGAATCGTTTAAGCCAGATTTCTTGCATGGGCAGCTCCCATGTTCTTTTCTATTGCATGCTTTGCACTAATCTCAGAAGGCATGGCAGCTTCATGGCAGGAGATGCACTATACTTGCTTCATGACCTCATCACCTCAGGGGACCTCCCACCCACAGCCTCCAACCTCATTGTTCCCCAACCCCGCACGGCCCGTTTCTATCTCCTTCCCAAAATCCACAAACCCACCTGCCCTGGTCGACCCATCGTCTCAGCCTGCTCCTGCCCCACCGAACTCATCTCCACCTCTCTGGACTCCAAATTCTCCCCTTTGGTCCAGGAACTCCCTACTTACGTCCGTGACACCACCCACGCCCTCCACCTCCTCCAGGACTTCCAATTCCCTGGCCCCCAACACCTCATTTTCACCATGGACGTCCAGTCCCTATACACCTGCATTCCGCATGCAGATGGCCTCAAGGCCCTCCGCTTCTTCCTGTCCCGCAGGCCCGAACAGTCCCCCTCCACCGACACCCTCATCCGCCTAGCCGAACTCGTCCTCACCCTCAACAACTTCTCTTTCGATTCCTCCCACTTCCTACAGACTAAGGGGGTGGCCATGGGCACCCGCATGGGCCCCAGCTATGCCTGCCTCTTTGTAGGTTACGTGGAATAGTCCCTCTTCCGCACCTACACAGGCCCCAAACCCCACCTCTTCCTCTGTTACATTGATGACTGTATCGGCGCCACCTCTTGCTCCCCAGAGGAGCTCGAACAGCTCATCCACTTCACCAACACCTTCCACCCCAACCTTCAGTTCACCTGGGCCATCTCCAGCACATCTCTCATCTTCCTGGACTTCTCAGTCTCCATCTCAGGCAACCAGCTTGTAACTGATGTCCATTTTAAGCCCACCGACTCCCACAGCTACCTAGAATACACCTCCTCCCACCCACCCTCCTGCAAAAATTCCATCCCCTATTCCCAATTCCTCCGCCTCCGCCGCATCTGCTCCCACGATGAGGCATTCCTCTCCCGCACATCCCAGATGTCCAAGTTCTTCAAGGACCGCAACTTTCCCCCCTCAGTGGTCGAGAACGCCCTTGACCGCGTCTCCCGCATTTCCCGCAACACATCCCTCACACCCCACCCCCGCCACAACCGCCCAAAGAGGATCCCCCTCGTTCTCACACACCACCCCACCAACCTCCGGATATAACGCATCATCCTCCGACACTTCCGCCATCTACAATCCGACCCCACCACCCAAGATATTTTTCCATCCCCACCCCTGTCTGCTTTCCGGAGTGACCACTCTCTCTGTGACTCCCTTGTTCGCTCCATCCTGCCCTCCAACCCCACCACACCCGGCACCTTCCCCTGCAACCGCAGGAAATGCTACACTTGCCCCCACACCTCCTCCCTCACCCATATCCTAGGCCCCAAGATGACTTTCTACATTAAGCAGAGGTTCACCTGCACATCTGCCAATGTGGTATACTGCATCCACTGTACCCGGTGTGGCTTCATCTACATTGGGGAAACCAAGCGGAGGCTTGGGGACTGCTTTGCAGAACACCTCCGCTTGGTTCGCAATAAACAACTGCACCTCCCAGTCGCAAACCATTTCCACTCCCCCTCCCATTCTTTAGATGACATGTCCATCATGGGCCTCCTGTAGTGCCACAATGATGCCACCCGAAGGTTGCAGGAACAGCAACTCATATTCCGCTTGGGAACCCTGCAGCCTAATGGTATCAATGTGGACTTCACCAGCTTCAAAATCTCCCCTTCCCCCACCGCATCCCAAAACCAGCCCAGTTCGTCCCCTCCCCCAACTGCACCACACAACCAGCCCAGCTCTTCCCCTCCACCCACTGCATCCCAAAACCAGTCCAACCTGTCTCTGCCTCCCTAACCTGTCCTTCCTCTCACCCATCCCTTCCTCCCACACCAAGCTGCACCTCCATCTCCTACCTACTAACCTCATCCCACCTCCTTGACCTGTCCGTCTTCCCTGGACTGACCTATCCCCCCCCTACCTCCCCACCTATACTCTCCTCTCCAGCTATCTTCTTTTCTCTCCATCTTCGGTCCGCCTCCCCCTCTCTCCCTATTTATTCCAGAACCCTCACCCCATCCCCCTCTCTGATGAAGGGTCTAGGCCCGAAACATCAGCTTTTGTGCTCCTGAGATGCTGCTGGGCCTGCTGTGTTCATCCAGCCTCACATTTCGTTATCCTGGATTCTCCAGCATCAGCAGTTCCCATTATCACTTGCTTCACAGTTTGTTTGCTTTTTGCCTTGTGACTACAGCATATATACAATTTGCTGCACCAAATGTTTTCAGGTGTGACATGCACAATAGCTTCACATTTTTTGCCATTTGCCAGCAGTGAGGTGAAACAGTGTTCTTTTATTCCCCAAGAGAGGTCTTTATGGAATGCTCAGCTAGGTGTTCAGGAAATACCAGCTCCATCACCCACTCCAATTGTTCAACCTTTGATAAGAAAGTCAGTCTTTTTGCCCTGGCTACAGCAAATTAATTTGTTTATAACTGTGGCTTTGACCTGGAGGACATGAAATCAAAGCCAAGAATTCTAGAGTCAACTCTCATTTGTAACACATATTCTAGATCTTTTCATATCTCTTTCTTTCCCTCCTTCAAACAAGCCTGAGATGTTGAATCTATGTATGTTGACTCATTACCAACTGTTAATAATATCTTCACAGCTTATTCATAAGGTCCAACACAACTCGGTCTATGAAGTTTTGCTTCATCCCTTGTTCAAAATGTTTAAAGTTGGACAGGCAATCAGAAAATATCTTATTACCACTGAGGGAATGCAATGGAGGTTCATCAGACTTGTTCCTGGGATATTGGGATTACTTATGACGGCACGGTGGCACAGTGGTTAGTACTGCTCCCTCACAGCGCCAGGGACCCAGGTTTGATTCCACCCTTGGGTGACTGACTCTCTGTGTGGAGTTTGCACATTCTCCCCATGTCTGCAGGGGTTTCCTCCGGGTGCTCCAGTTTCCTCCCACAGTCCAAAGGTGTGCAGGCCAGGTGGATTGGCCATGCTAAATTGCCTGTAGTGGTCAGGGAGGTAGAGGGTGTACGTTAGGTATGTTGTAGGGGGATGAGTCTGGGTGGGATGCTCCGATGTTTGATGTGGACTTGTTGGGCTGAAGGGCCTGTTTCCACACTGCAGGGATTCTGTGATCCTGTGAAGGGAGATTGAGCAACTGAGTCTGTATTCTCCACAGTTTTCTGTAGTAGTCTCATTGACACAGACACAGCACTTAAAGGTATAGCCAAGGTAAATGTAAATAACATGCTTCCCCTGGTTGGGGAGTCTAGAACCAGGATGCTCAATTTAAAAATAACAGGAATGTCACTTAGTCCAAGTTAAAGGTTCTTTTTCACAAGGTTGTAAACTTTTGGAGTTGTCTGCACAGAGAGCTGTGGAGTCTCAGTTTTTGAATATGTTTAACCTCTATACTGAGAGATTTCTGATTCCCTGTGGCATCCAACCTTACATGGAGGAGGCATATAAAATGAATTGAAGTATTCAAACAGCCGTGATTATACTGGATGGAAGGACTGAATTGCCTACCCCAAATTCTATGTTCCTGTCTGTGGTTTTCCAGCTTTTGGTGAAGGGTTTGGCATCAGTTCTTTTGTGTTTTTACTTTATTTTTAACATTGCAAATTCCTTCTAAATGTTTCAGCGCAATGCTGAATGTTCCTTTCTATTTCCTGGCTTGAAACTTATTTGTGGTCTTGTTTTGTTCACCCTGCACTGTTTTTGAATGCAGCCTGATTTGGTTACCGTGACTTGTATTTCAGCACAGTTTTGTTTAGTTCAGTGTGGCCATACAAAATTTGAAGTAGCCTCTCGATGGAATAAAGTTGAGTTACTGGCTGCCTGTACAAACCTGGCTAACTTGGTGATACTCACAGGTTGTGAAAATATTTTCTTCTGCATTCCTTACTGCGAAACTTCTGGATTTCCCTCACAATTCGTTTAATGTTGTCCCATTCCAGCTCATATGGTTTGTTTCACTGATTTTATTCTTTGACTCTCCTTAGGTTCTGCTTTGAATTGTTTCACCTTTTGTGAAGTAAAAGAATCCCTGCGCTGCGTCATGAAATAATACTGTGGTGTTGTCTAAATGAGGTTATGGATTCTATTCATGTGACGAGACTATAGAATTGCTGCAATGTGGGAACAGGCCATTCGGCCCAACAAGTCCACACCACCCCTCTGAAGGGTGTCCCACGCAGACACATTCCACTGCATTTTCTCCATGCCTAACCCACCAAAACTAAGCATCCCTGAACACCATGGGCAATTTAGCATGGCCAATCCACCTACCCTGCACATTTTTGGACTGTTGGGGGGGAAAAATCAGAACACCCAGAGGAAACCCACACAGACTTGGGGAGAATATGCAAACGCCAGCCAGGCAGTCACCCAGGCCTGGAACTGAGCCCAGGTCCTTGACGCTGTGAAGCAGCTATGCTAACCAGCGAGCCACTGAGCCACCATCCTAGCTCTTTCACAGACAAAGTGGTGTGTTTGTTGACCACTAAACAAGTATACATGGTAAAGAGTAATCACAAGGCACAACCTGTGTCTTGAGCATGACAGAGCCAAGAGCCTGTGGCCTATGGCCATGTGACAACATCTGGGTATTTGGCTCATTTGCATGTTGGGCCTCTTAAGGGGACATCATTCCAAATCACTGGCATTTTACAGCACATTAAGAGGCTGTTTCATCCACTGTGTCTCCACAAGATCTTCAAATGTGACGAAGCAATAAAAGTCACTCTCTGCCCTTGTCTCCAAACACGTTCCAGACTGAAATGCATCTCCCCATGACCTCCACTTAGCGACAAGAACACATCCAACATAGTAAGCAGCTATAACAAAGTGTGGAGCTAGATCTTGTGTTTGCATATTCTCCCCGTGTCTGCACTGGGTTTCCTCCCACAGTCCAAAGGTGTTTACATTAGACGGATTGGCCATGGCTAAATTTCCCCATAGTGTCCAGGTATGTGCAGGTTAGTCAGATTATCCAAGGGATATGCAGTGTTACAGGGATGAGGTGGGGAAACTGGTGGCTTGATTCTAGGAGGGATGCTCTTTGGAGGGTTGGTGTGGATTCAATGGACCAAATGGCCTACTTCCACACTGTTGGAATTCTATGTTAATCACTTGCTTCCTTGCTATTGGAATCCCAGAGGAGTAGACCTTGCTGGCAGACATTAGGATCCAGAAACTGATGGTGTGAGAAACTACTGACAATCTCTGGTGACCCATATAGCTAGTGTCAAAGCTTGTGATAGGTTGATATACTCGGTCTCACTTGCCTCTCAGCTCTCAACAAGTTGATTCTGGTGGATGAACTGGTGACTTACCTCATTAATGGGGGCAAGGGCTTTAATTCCCAGTTAATACCCCAGGAATAGAGAGGGAAAATCATGCTCTGAGTATTTTACACTCAGTTAGTATGATATTGAGGTAGAACCTGGCGAAGCAGGATATTTTCATACAGACAGCCATTCATTTGATATTTTCCTGCACCTTTCACCTCAAAGAACTCTTGTTACAACTTGGTTGAAGTGCAAACTGGCAATGATACACATATCCTGTCATATCGCCTTAACTGCTGAGATTTATGAGTTGATAAACAAAAAGAGGAAAAACTGAGACAGAGAAAGAATTAGTCTGGATAACTTTAGAAACTCTAGTACAGATAGGGAAGCGTAGAGAGCTAAAGAAAGTTTGGATAAAGGCCAGAGGAGAAAGGATGATAATATGCCATATGTAAACATATCCATGCTCATGCTTTAATGAGAAAAACACATTATCCTGGCTGATTTATGGAATATTTTATGATTGTGACTATGCAAGTTATTTCTAGCATAATTAATTCTAGCATAATTTTTAAATTAACGCTAGCCGCTAAAATTTGCATCCAAATTGACAACAGCACAGTAACAGACAGAGGAAAGAGTCAAAGTGTGCACTCCCAATTTATCTTCCTTTTTTGTCATGTGTAATCAAGGCAGTTTAATTGTGAGAGACAGCAGGAACTGCAGGTGCTGGAGAATCTGAGATAACAAGGTGTAGAGCTGGATGAACACAGCAGGCCAAGCAGCATCAGAGGAGCAGGAAGGCTGACGTTTTGGGCCTAGATCCTTTCTGAAGCTGGGTCTAGGCCCGAAACGTCAGCCTTCCTGCTCCTCTCATGCTGCTTGGCCTGCTGTGTTCATCCAGCTCTACACCATGTTACCTCAGTTTAATTTTGATATGGCTGAAATATTTTCCAAACCCCTGCTAGTTTGTAGGCTGTCTTTACCAGCAAAGATGTGGAATTAGAAGAGTTGTGAATGATATAGAACATTGCACTTCAAGCACTTTTAAGTTTTATGTTGGAAGGAAGATCATTGATGATGCAGCTCTTTGGCTCTTTTTTGTTTCTCTGTTTGTTTCAAGCTTCACTACTCATAAGTCTACATCAAACTTCTGCTTGACCAATCTGTGTGCTGTCATCAAGCCATTTTTCCTTAACTCAAAGACTCCTGGTGCTGCTGTGTCTCAATATCGTAACAACATCACCACTCCAGAAGCAACAATAGCCTTCAATAAGTAAAGATATTCATCACATGATTTTCAAGTTGCAAACTTTTGCTGGTATTTTAGCTACATATCAATGTCCAACTTCTATTTCAGTTCATAGTCCAACAAAGAAAAATATGTGGCTCCTTACATCATTAACAATATTCATTACACGATACAAGTGAACGCTAATATATGGGACTTATGATTTGATGGTAGTTAAATGTTGGTGTTAGATTGCCTCGTGTTGGTACAAATGAAAGAAGTGTTTGTGAGTCGTCATTCCTTTGTAATGAAAAGCCAAATTTATTCGGATAGCCACATCTGTATCAAATCCTGGAGAAAGCTCAGTAAGCTCCTTTAATTCCCAACATTTACCTGTTCTAATTAGTCATCCCGCGCAAATTCTGAATTCATTTTATATCACATCCAAGACCTTACTGTTACCCATGAGAGAAATAAAAAATCAGTCTGAAAATCACTGTGCCAGAAGGCAAATCTCAACAAATGCATCAAAAATTGTTCAACACATGAATAAATCCACAGAGTTGTTTTCCCACCATACTTCCAACAGAATTCCTGTGCTTTTAGTTGACATTTTCATACCCAACTTTTAGGACAAGCTGCTTTTTTATATGTAGTGCAGCGTGTAAGAAAATACAATTTAATGGGAACTAGATTATAGGCCGAATACACAAAGGAATAGCAATGTATTTCAAGCAATTAATAAAAGAGCTCAGCAGAATGAGAATCTCCTGACCTCTGAAAATATTAAAGAGGCAAACAGTACACTTGAAGATGGCAATTTTATTGTTTGAAAACAATATCATATGAGAAAGGAAGAAAGTGGATTGTGTTTTATTGTGTTTTTTTCGCTATTCTAAAATTTGTTCAGCAGTTTTTGTATGTTCTTGTTAAAGGCTAATCATAAGGATCAGCAGTTGAATTTCGCTTAGGGCTGGAGTTAAATATCAACGCACAAGTTGCTGGAGAAATTCATTAGGTCTGGCAGCATCTGTAGAGAAAGAAACACATTTATAAAACATTTGGATAGGTACATGAATAGGAAAGATTTAGAGGGATATGGGCCAAACACAGGTAAGTGGGATCAGTTTAGTTTGGGAAACTTGGTTGACATAGACCGAAGGGCCTGTTTCTGTGCTGTATGACTCTATAGCTGTCTATAGCTCTATAGGTAATATTTGCAGCCTGTTATGACTTATTTGGAATCCTGAAGAGATGTTGCTAGAACTGCTGAGTTTCTCTAGAACTTTCTATTTTTAGTTCCTATTTTCAGCATCCCCATTAATTTACTTTTGGTAAATATCAATTTTCTGGATGGTAATGTTACTGAAGGAGTTAATGTTCCTGAAGGAGTTAATGTTTACGTTTCATCAACCTCAAGTTCCACTCAATCTGACGTTACACAGTCTTTGTGTAGAGGCAGTTGAGATCTGCACGAGTACCTGAAGGTAACTTTGTAAAGGGTCTGAAAGTGTCATGTAATTAATTAATTAATGTAAACTATACATACTGCTGTCATGCAATTTGTCAAGAATGAGAAGCGCCACATCATTTTCTGTTCAATTCGCCAATTCGTCCATTCACTATCACTGGTAGAGCAGAGAAAAAGGAAGATTGGTGGCGGTAATCAAGCCACATCAGAATACCACAATCAATGCTACACCAATAGAAGTCATCACTGTGTATTGTCACCAATGATGATATTGACCCACGATCTGAGCAGCTGACAAAGGCTCTCGTTGGGGAAGACAACACGGATGTGTATTTCCATATGTGGAAGCATCCACCAAAGTCTGTAATCAAATACATAATCTGGAATCGAAGGAAGATAGGGCTCAGGACGATCACAAAACGTTGTAAAGACCAGTATGTTAAAATAGATGTAATTATTTGAACTTTGCAAAATTCTGCCTAATCAGTCTCCATGTCAATGTGATGCCCCTTGGGAACAGCAAACCATCCGTACTGCAGCTGTGATACATTCAGTAAAACAGCATAGGAAATAGGTGTCTTAACAAATAAGTACAATAATGCATTGTTTAAAGTAAGCCCTCAGTAATGTCTGGGCTACAGTAGAATTTAAAAACACCTGCTTGACAACTTGAGCCTCTGTAATGTTTAGGAATCTCATTTGTCTGCAAATCCTTTGTTGAGGGCATCTCTTCTCTGAACTGGAGCTCTGTGTTCATTTTCTCTGACCTGTGCAGTGCCATTTGGTACAGAGAGAAGAGTTGGTGTTATTGTTGGAGTTATTTCTGTTACTGTTGGTGTGGCTCCTGGTTGTTAAAGTTAGAATTCAGAACTAAAGATGCAATTGATTGTTCCTTAAATATTAATACTACTCACTCCATACTTCCACGTGTGCTTTCTGCTTGCCTACAAAATTTCCCGATTAAACCCTGAAGTGAATAATGTCATTTCAGGTTTCTAAAACCAATCTATCTTTTGGGATTTTAGTCCAGTGTGGGGTGGGGCAGGGGAGGATTCAGTCTCAAAAATCCAAAAAAAGGCTACAAAAATTCAATCATGGGGTCATTCTGGGGATAGGTTGTCACAATACATCTTTGGTTCAAACATGGCAAAAGAGCTGAAAGCCAGAGGTAAGGTGAGAGTGACAGCCCTTGACATCAAAGTTGCACTGAACCAAGTGTGGCATCGAGGATCCCTAGAAAAACTGGAATCAATGGGTATCACAGGGAAAACTCTCCACTGGTTGCAGTCATACTGGACACATTGGAAGATGGCCTTGGTTATTGGAAGTCAATCATCTCAGCTCCAAGACATCTCCTGGTGTTCCTCAAGGTGGTGTCCATGGCCCAACCATCTTCAGCTGCATCATCAAGGACCCTCCCTCCATCACACGTTCAGAAGTGAGGATGTTCACTGATGATTACACAATGTTCAGCATCATTCGTGACTCCTCAGATACTGAAGTAGTCCATGTCTAAATGCAACAAGATCTGGACATCATCCAGGCTTGGGCTGACAAATGGCAAGTATCATTCATGCCACACAAATGCCAGGCTATGACCATCACCAACAAGAGACAATCTAATCACTGCCCTTGATGTTCAACGGTGTTACCACCGCTGAACCCCAACCCCCTCCACTATCAACATCCTTGGGGTTGTTGACCAGAAACTCAGTTGGTCTCATTTAATAAACATAATGAGGACGAGAGCAGGCCAGGGGCTAGGACTACAACAGTAAGTAACTCGCCTCCTGATGCCTCCTCCTCCCTCAAATACTGTCCATCATTGACAAGTTACAAGTCGGGACTAGAACATAGAACATAGAACATAGAACAGTACAGCACAGAACAGGCCCTTCAGCCCACAATGTTGTGCCGACCATTGATCCTCATGTATGCACCCTCAAATTTCTGTAACCATATGCATGTCCAGCAGTCTCTTAAATGTCCCCAATGACCTTGCTTCCACAACTGCTGCTGGCAACGCATTCCATGCTCTCACAACTCTCTGTGTAAAGAACCCGCCTCTGACATCCCCTCTATACTTTCCTCCAACCAGCTTAAAACTATGACCCCTTGTGCTAGCCATTTCTGCCCTGGGAAATAGTCTCTGGCTATCAACTCTATCTATGCCTCTCATTATCTTGTATACCTCAATTAGGTCCCCTCTCCTCCTCCTTTTCTCCAATGAAAAGAGACCGAGCTCAGTCAACCTCTCTTCATAAGATAAGCCCTCCAGTCCAGGCAGCATCCTGGTAAACCTCCTCTGAACCCTCTCCAAAGCATCCACATCTTTCCTATAATAGGGCGCCCAGAACTGGACGCAGTATTCCAAGTGCGGTCTAACCAAAGTTTTATAGAGCTGCAACAAGATCTCACGACTCTTAAACTCAATCCCCCTGTTAATGAAAGCCAAAACACCATATGCTTTCTCAACAACCCTGTCCACTTGGGTGGCCATTTTAAGGGATCTATGTATCTGCACACCAAGATCCCTCTGTTCCTCCACACTGCCAAGAATCCTATCCTTAATCCTGTACTCAGCTTTCAAATTCAACCTTCCAAAATGCATCACCTTGCATTTATCCAGGTTGAACTCCATCTGCCACCTCTCAGCCCATCTCTGCATCCTGTCAATGTCCCGCTGCAGCCTACAACAGCCCTCTATACTGTCAACAACACCTCCAACCTTTGTGTCGTCTGCAAACTTGCTGACCCATCCTTCAATCCCCTCATCCAAGTCATTAATAAAAATTACAAACAGTAGAGGCCCAAGGACAGAGCCCTGTGGAACACCACTCATCACAGACTTCCAGGCAGAATATTTTCCTTCTACTACCACTCGCTGTCTTCTGTTGGCCAGCCAATTCTGTATCCAAGCAGCTAAGTTCCCATGTATCCCATTCCTCCTGACCTTCTGAATGAGCCTACCATGGGGAACCTTATCAAATGCCTTACTGAAGTCCATATACATCACATCCACAGCTCGACCCTCATCCACTTTTCTAGTCACATCCTCAAAAAACTCGATAAGGTTTGTGAGGCATGACCTACCCCTCTCAAAGTCGTGTTGACTGTATTTGATCAAGCCATGCTCTTCCAGATGGTCATAAATCCTATCCCTCAGAATCCTTTCTAACACCTTGCAGACGACAGACGTGAGACTTACTGGTCTGTAATTGCCAGGGATTTCCCTATTTCCTTTCTTGAAGAGAGGAATTACATTTGCCTCTCTCCAGTCCTCAGGTACGACTCCAGTGGAGAGCGAGGATGCAAAGATCTTCGCAAGTGGTGAAGCAATTGTATTTCTCGCTTCCCAAAGGGGCCGAGGACAAACCTGGTTGGGGCCTGGCGACTTGTCAATCTTAATGCTTGACAAAATTTTCAGCACATCAGCTTCCTCTATCTCTATCCATTCCAGCATGCACATCTGCTCTTCAAAGGTTTCATTCACTACAAAGTTCATTTCTTTCGTAAAGACAGAAGCAAAAAACTCATTTAGGGCTTCCCCTACCTCCTCAGACTGCACACACAAGTTCCCTATGCTATCCCTGATCGGCCCTACTCTTTCTTTGACCATTCTCTTATTCCTCACATAAGTGTAAAATGCCTTTGTGTTTTCCCTAATTCGTTCTGCCAAGCCTTTCTCGTGCCCCCTCCTGGCTCTCCTCAGACCATTTTTGAGCTCCTTCCTTGCCTGCGTGTAATCCTCTCTAGCTGAACTTGACCCTAGTTTCCTCCACCTTATGTAAGCTACCTTCTTCCTTTTCACAAGAAGCTCCACCACTCTCGTCATCCAAGGTTCCTTTATCTTACCCCTTCTTGCCTGTCTCAGAGGGACATATTTACTCATCACTCGCAACAACTGTTCCTTAAACAGTCTCCACATGTCTATAGTTCCCTTACCATGGAACAATTGCTCCCAGTCCATGCTTCCTAACTCATGTCTAATCGCGTCATAGTTTCCTCTTCCCCAATTAAATATCCTCCCATTTTGCCTAATCCTCTCCTTCTCCATAGCTATGTAGAAAGTGAGGCAGTTATGGTCACTATCACCAAAATGCTCTCCCGCCACAAGATCTGATACCTGCCCCGGCTCGTTTCCGAGCACTAAGTCTAGAATGGCCTCTCCCCTCGTCGGCCTGTCAACGTACTGCGTTAGGAAACCCTCCTGAACACACCTTACAAAAACAGCTCCATTCAAATCTTCTGCTCGAAGGAGGTTCCAATCAATATTAGAAAAGTTAAAGTCACCCTGGAATAGAATACTCCCCACTTGCCTGGACGAGTGCAGTCCCAACTACAGTCAAGAAGCTTGATATCATCCAGGACAAAGCAGACCATTTGTTTGGGATTACAATAATAAGCATCCACTCCCTCTGATAGCAATGCTCAGTAGCAGCAGTGTGTACTATCTACAAGATGCACTGCAGAAATTCGCCAAAGACCCTTATTCAGTGCCTTCCAAACCTATAGTCACTTCCACATTCAATAACAAGGACCGCAGATACATGGGAACACCACCACCTGCAAACTCTCCAGGCTACTTGTGATCCTGACTGAGAAATATATCATCATTCCTTCACTGTCACTGGGTCAAATTCTGGGAATTGCCTCCCTAAGAGCATAGTGGGTCTAGCTACAGCTCACGGTCTGCAGTTGTTCAAAAAGCTAAGTTGTTCACCATCACTTTCTGAAAAGTGCATTAATAGGGGATTTACTAAGAAGCAGCGCAGATAAGTAAAAGTCAGAATAATAGAACGAGACTAAAATTAAAGGGAATACAAAGTCATAGAGTCATCAAGACATAGAGTCATACAGCACAGAAACAAACCCTTTGGTCCAATTCATCCATGCCAACCAAGTTTCCCAAACTAAACTAGACTTATTTACCTGTGTTTCATCCATATGCCTCTAAACCTTTCCTATTCATGTACCTGTCCAAATGTCTTTTTAATGTTGCAACTGTATTTGCATCTACCGCTTCCACTAGCAGCTCATTCCATATATGAACCACCCTCTGTGTGAAAATATTGCGCCTCAAGTCCCCTTTGAATTTGTCGCCTCTCACCTTAATAATATGATGTGCAGGTGCCAGTGTAGGACTGGGGTGGACAAGGTCAGAAGTCACACGTCACCAGGTTATAGTCCTACAGGTTTATTTGAAATCACAAGCTTCGGAGCGCAGTCTGTTTGCCAGGTGAAGTGAGTGAGTGAGAAACACACAGAACACAAAGTTTACAGGCAGTGAGAGCAGAAGAAAAGAGATCAAATGATCATACAACTGGTGTGAGTGGAGTGTTGAATAATAAGTCTCTGCAGGTGACCAAGCAAATAGCTGACTAACAAGTGAAGGGATGAACTATAATCCGATTAAATGAGGCAGAGAGACAATTACAACAAAATTAAAAATAAGGTGGCGCTGGAGACAAACCCAATGATTGGAATAACTTGATAGGTATAAGAGTTGCATGCCAAGAGTATAACTAAAGTCATAAGTAATCCAAAACTGTACAAATTAATTAAGGTAGACAGATCACAATTTATTCAGGTGACGGTGACAAAACAGGACAATAAGGAAGATTTTACGGGTACAGAACAGTGTGGTGGGTTCGACAGTGGTGCAACTTGAACCCAAGGCCATCTTCATGGGTATGGAACTTGGCTATCAGTTTCTGTTCAGCGATTACACACTGTTGTGTATCTCAAAGGCTATCTTCGAGGTCTCTTACCCAAAGATTGGAGGCTGAATGTCCTTGATCACTGAAGTGTTGCCCATTCCTCAATTCACACCATTTGTATGGTCTTTTGACTTCTCTGCCCTTGGTCTCTCTGCCTATAAATTATTTATTCTGGTTGTTTTTCTCTCACTTCACCTGATGAAGGGGCTATGCTCTGAAAGCTTATGATTTCAAATAAGCCAATTGGTAACCTAATGTGCGATTTCTGACTTAACAATATGCCCCCTAGATCTGAGTTTTTCCACTCGAGGGAAAAGACATTTGCTATTCACCTTATTTATGCCACTCATTATTTTATAAACCTATATGAGGTGACCACCCCTGAACCCCCAGTGATACAAGTCCCAGCCTTTCCAACCTCTCCTTATAACTCAAAACCTCCAGTCCCAAAAACATCCTGGTAACTCTTTTCTGAACCCTCTCCAATTTAATAATATCCTTCCTATAGCAGGGCAACCTGAACAACATACATTGCTCCAAAAGTGGCCTGACCAACGTCCTGTACAACTTCAACATGATATTAAAGATATCCAGGGATATGAGGTTTGGACTGGCAAATTAGATTGAAGTAGTTAATTGGCACAGGAGACTTGAGTGACCATTTAGCATTGATCTGCTCCTAAGTCCTTATTTTTGGGTGAAAAAATTCAGATGAAACATGTAGGATTAATTTCTTTTTAAAGCGAGTTCAGACGCCTGGAATGGGATTGCAGTTGGGCTGTTGGGCCTATAATGTCAGCCTATTTGAAGAAATGATTCAATGTTGGTGTTCTGAATTCTGAGCAAATATGTTTTCGTACCTAGAATCAAATGGACATTGGACCTTCTGGTTGGAATCTCTGTTCCCTTGTGAAAATTTGCAGTAATGAAAATGACAGGATCACCCAAGTCAAATTGTTCAATTTTGACATAGGAAAATGTGAAGAAAAAGAAGCAATTCATTCAAAGCTACACCCTCATAAACTGAAAAAGAAGTTTAATGAGACCCTTTGGGAAACCAGATGCCAAAGACTTACAATATTTAAACTCCAACATGTTAAGAGCTGTGATTTCCAAATCCTAAATATTTTAATAGAACATTTTAATCCAGAACTTCAAACTGAGGCTGCGTGCAAGACTTTTAGTAACTTCCTACACAATTCTTTCTGTAAAACACTATGAGTGTATTCTGATCAGGCTATGGTGTTAGGATTGGGCAAGGTCTTTGGCAATACCTAACTTGATGCAAAGGTCAGTGATAATGGGAACTGCAGGTGCTGGAGAATCCAAGATAATAAAATGTGAGGCTGGATGAACACAGCAGGCCCAGCAGCATCTGAGGAGCACAAAAGCTGACGTTTCGGGCCTAGACCCTTCATCAGAGAGGGGGATGGGGTGAGGGTTCTGGAGTAAATAGGGAGAGAGGGGGAGGCGGACCGAAGATGGAGAGAAAAGAAGATAGGTGGAGAGGAGAATATAGGTGGGGAGGTAGGGAGGGGATAGGTCAGTCCAGGGAAGACGGACAGGTCAAGGAGGTGGGATGAGGACATTTTTCCATCCCACCCCTGTCTGCTTTCCGGAGAGACCACTCTCTCCGTGACTCCCTTGATCGCTCCACACTGCCCTCCAACCCCACCACACCTGGCACCTTCCCCTGCAACCGCAGGAAATGCTACACTTGCCCCCACACCTCCTCCCTCACCCCTATCCTAGGCCCCAAGATGACTTTCTACATTAAGCAGAGGTTCACCTGCACATCTGCCAATGTGGTATACTGCATCCACTGTACCCGGTGTGGCTTCCTCTACATATGGGGAAACCAAGCGGAGGCTTGGGGACCACTTTGCAGAGCACCTCCGCTCGGTTCACAATAAACAACTGCACCTCCCAGTCGCAAACCATTTCCACTCCCCCTCCCATTCTTTAGACGACATGTCCATCATGGGCCTCCTGCAGTGCCACAATGATGCCACCCGAAGGTTGCAGGAACAGCAACTCATATTCCGCTTGGGAGCCCTGCAGCCCAATGGTATCAATGTGGACTTCACCAGCTTCAAAATCTCCCCTTCTCCCACCGCATCCTTAAACCAGCCCAGTTCGTCCCCTCCCCCACTGCACCACACTACCAGCCCAGCTCTTCCCCTCCACCCACTGCATCCCAAAACCAGTCCAACCTGTCTCTGCCTCCCTAACCTGTTCTTCCTCTCACCCATCCCTTCCTCCCACCCCAAGCTGCACCTCCATCTCCTACCTACTAACCTCATCCCACCTCCTTGACCTGTCCGTCTTCCCTGGACTGACCTATCCCCTCCCTACCTCCCCACCTATACTCTCCGCTCCACCTATCTTCTTTTCTCTCCATCTTCGGTCCGCCTCCCCCTCTCTCCCTATTTATTCCAGAACCCTCACCCCATCCCCCTCTCTGATGAAGGGTCTAGGCCCGAAACGTCAGCTTTTGTGCTCCTGAGATGCTGCTGGGCCTGATGTGTTCATCCAGCCTCACATTTTATTATCTTGATACAAAGGTCGTCTCACCACATCTTGGACAATTTCACCAAGTGGCATTGCGCGATTGTGACTCGGCAATGGTAAGTTCCCAACTGATAATTACTTTACTTGTTAAACAGTCTTGAAATTTGATCACCTTGGCGTGATTTGTAACCTTACCAAACTTGCCATTGAAACTAGCCATTGGGAAAACTCAACATGGGAGCCAGTGCAGTTTCAACTTGCAGCTGGACCCCAAAGACCTCTCTATGAATCCTTGTATCACATTCCCAAGCCACTTACAGGACAGTTCTGCATTTCAATGTTGCATCTTGGGCTGCATTGGCAATTATCATTGTAATGCTGTTACAAGGACTCTGAATGGTCAGGGACATGTACCCAGCTAATGCCTTGGATTAGGCTGCATCTTACTTTTGTATCTACCTGAATGCTTGAAGCATCCCTACCTTGCCTTGCCTTTTCACACATTGGCTTTTCAGTCAGAAATACCTCAGTATTTCATATTGCTACTGTCTTACTATATCATTTAGCACAAACACAAAGGCAGGTAACTTGCTACACTTGTCAGCAGACTTCAGTCCAACAAAGGAGCATGTCCTTCACTAAGGTGGCCTGAGCACAGAAAGTCAAGGGCAGCCTCTGATACCAATCTGGATCCTGTTTAGCATGGCCATAGTCAGGATCTCCGCTCATAAGTGGTGAGGGGCTAAATGAAGGACATACAACATCTGTCTTGGCTCTTTCTGCCTATTGCTGTTCTCCTGGAATAATAAAGAGGCAATTATTGCAGAAAATGAAAGTGGGTGATGCAGCTATTACTTTTGGTACAGGTGGAGAGGTTTCCCAAGTGACTGAGAAGACAGTGCAGAGGGCATGCAGGGTTAATCATGCCGCAGCTTGGTTGGGTAAGGATGAGTGAGGAAGATGTTATAGGCATTAGTGAGAGCGGTAGAGCATGAACCTTGGTGGGAGTGGGGTACAATATGAGAGAGAGTATGAATGTGAGGTATTAAAGAGAAACTGCGGTAAATGCACTGGCAGAGTAGAGGAGAACAATGACTGCCTTCCCACTGAGCTGGGCATTCTTCAGACAGCCGAGGTTCTTCTCAGCCTCTTAGTCAACAACAAGTCGCCCTGACAAGTGTGGGAAGATGGGTCAGAAATTGATGCTTATCATAAGAGCTTGCTATGACATGGAGACAGGGAGCTGAATCAAATCAAATCAGCCTTCCTACCTTTGTAATCACAACACTGTAAAATGTTGTGGAGCCAATGGCTCCAAGCCACATGTTTTGAATAACCAATCCCAACCTCTGTGTACAATCAGTTCTAGATACCAGGTTTGTAGCTCAAGAAAAACACCTATTACTTTATTCACAATATAGTAACTTCAGCAAAGCAAAATTAAAGAACAAAGTAATCGAACTGTTTATGATTTAAACCAAATAATCTTAGTTTTCAGCTCCATTCACAAAAGACAGACAGACAGACACAGTTAAGGGATAGATAAAAGAAAATAATAAAACGGGCCAGTTTACTTGAATGGTTTTCATGTTGTGTTGATCTACAGGCAAATGTGATTGTTTTTTGATTGAGTTTTCCGAAGGTATTGATCTTGGCCATCTTTTTCAGTTCATTGTGAGGAAGTCAGCGTTGTTTATAAGTTCATTTCTTTTCTCTGAACTTCCAACTGCTTTAAAATCTTCATGCTGTAGTAACAATAGCCAAGCTCCTTCACCCAGAAATACAATTCCAAAAACCAGTTCAAACACTGACCCCCTCTCTTGGTCTAACCTGTTCCCAGGTACTGACCTCATTTCATGGTCAAAGATGTGCCATCTAGTTAAATGTATATCTCCCACTGACTCTCGCATCCCAGTTTTCTGAATAGTCTTTAGAATCCTTTTGATCAAGAGCCATTAGTTTCCAGCGCTGGCCTCACAAACAAACTGTTGTTTTTTTTTGGTTTCATTCCCATTTACCCTTACTGTTTGGAGTGCAAGATATTTACATCTCCTAGCAGAATGTACAAGTGCAGTAACTAGATAAGTATTAGTAATAAGGGCCCTAATTCAGCAGGCTTAAGAGATGAGTAATGTATTGATCTGAAGCTAATTGCACTTTAATTGCATGGCTTTTCATCACAACCCATCTCCAGCTGAGAAGACGCCCATTATTTTAGATGTCAGAATGCATTGTTGGGAAAACTGGGAGATTTAATAACCTAGCTTGCTCAGATTAACAGAAGTCAGGAGAGTTGGTCCATTATGATTCATCCTTTCTAATGCTTTCATAAGGTGCATTATAAGTGCCCTGTCTGGGGGAGGCTACTTACAAACCAGATGTCTGACATTCTTACTTTCTGACAGGAACTTGTGATTTCAAAGCCAATACCAGACATTTTAACAACAAGATGTAAACTGGGGCAACAATACACACTGCTGAATGCTGCATGATTGGGGTACTATATTTCAGATGTATCCAAGGTTCCACCTCCTCAGGGGATGAAGAAGTGTTAGTGGGTTCTTCCTAACATTGTTATCCATCAACCAGCAACATCTGAGAAAATTACTCAGTCATTGTGGTTGTAAACTTGCTCGCCGAGTTGGTGTGTTCGATCACAGACGTTTCATTACCCTGCTGGTTAGTTTGGGGAGCAAGTCTGCAGCCTCATCCACAACCCAAGCTAAAAGTCTTCTCAAAAACTTGTTCAGTCATTATACAAGATAACAAAGTGTGGAGCTGGATGAACACAGCAGGCCAAGCAGCACCAGAGGAGCAGGAAGGCTGCCATTTCAGATCTAGAGGCTTCTAGGCCTGAAATGTCAGCCTTCCTACTCCTCTGATGCTGCTTGGCCTGCTGTGTTCATCCAGCTCTACACCTTGTTATCTCAGATTCTCCAAAATCTGCAGTTCCTGCTATCTCAGTCCTTATGCAGTTGTTATTCATGAGAACTTGCTATTTGTAAACTGGTTGCACAGGACCTACATAATATCAATGACTACACTTCAAAAAATATTTCATTGGTTATAAAGTGCCTTTGGATGTCCTGAGGTTAGGCAAAGTATGATAAAAATGCATGTTTTTTAACCTGAAAAATTTAGTTTTTTAGTTCTAATGAATTCACCTGTTGATTTAATGTTTTTCACTGAACAACCTAAATAATAAGCATAGAAATAAAGGTATCCAACATCGTGTCCAATGAGTGCTTTATGTAAAAAAAAACCTTTAAAAGTATTCAGAATCCTGACCTGAATGTGGTTAGGTCTTATGCCAAGGGCTGGAAACTGTTTCCTTTTACACCCTGGGGAAGCAGCGCTTGTTGTGGAATCAGTTTGCATGAATTGATTAACAACAAGCTTCGAGAAATTATGAAGAGTATTTGCATGAGAATGGTTGTTACCTTTTATCTGTGCAATCAGATCGGAAGTTAAACACTATTAATTTTCATGATGTTGAGGTGCAGGTTTTGGACTGGGGTGGACAAGGTCAGAAATCATACGACACCAGGTTATAGTCCAACAGGTTTATTTAAAATCACAAGCTTTTGGAGCACATTTCTGTGCATGTGCGCCTCCCTTCACTTTACCTAACAAAGGAGCAACACTCAAATAAACCTCTGGGACTATGACCTGGGGTCAAGTGACTTCTGACTTTAAGAATTTTCAGGAATGTGCTATGAACATTTAAAAGCACTTGTGCATTAATATCACCAGCAGTAATTATTAGATTTGCAGGGTCAACTAGGTGGAAATTCAACACAGCGGCAGTGTGCTTTCATCAGCAGTTTTTACAGTGTCACCAATGAAAGGTTCAGCAACTGTAGCATAAAGGACTCAGCACCTTAAGATGAAAGCTTGTTACTGGATTGCTTTAATAAGGAAGTTTTGATGTTCTGACCTCCTGATTGACCCCAATGCCAGGGGCAAAAGTAAGTTGTGGTGTCAAGAGTTTCAGTTTTGAGACAGCTCAGTGTTGCCCATGCTTTTTGTTACTTATAAAACTGACTTAGATGTAAAAATAGAAGGAATAGTTCGTAAGTTTGCAGATGATACCAAAATTGGTGGTGTATTAGACAGTGAAGAACGTTATCTAAAAGTACAACGGGGCCTTGATTAGATGGGCTGATGGACTGACGAGTGGTAAATGGAGTTTAATTTAGATGAATATGGGGTATAGCATTTTGGTAAGGTAAATCAGGACAGGACTTGTACAGTTAATGGCAGAATCCTGGGGAGGGTGCTGAACAAAGAGATCTTGGAGGACAGGTTCATACTTTCTCGAAAATGGAGTCTCAGGTCGATGGAATAATGAAGAAGGTATTTGGTATGTTTGCCTTTATTGGTGGATACATTGAGTAAAGGAGTTAGGAGTCATATTGTGACTGTACAAGACATTGGTTAGGCCACTTATGGAATACTGTATTCTCCCTGCTATAGGAAGGGTGTTTTGAAACTTGAAAGGATGCAGAAAAGATTTACAATGATATTGCCAGGGTTGGAGGGTTTGATGTACATGGAGAGGCTGAGTAGGCTGGGGCTATTTTCCCTAGAGCATTGGAGGTTGAGAGGTGATCTCATAGAGGTTATGAACTCAAGAGGAGCATAGATAAGTTGAATAGCCAGGGTCTTTTTCTCACGGTCAGGAAATCCAAAACTAGAGGGCATAAGTTTAAAGATAAGTGGGGCAAGATATAAAAGGGTCCTGAGGGGCAACATTTTCATGCAAAGGCTAGTGTGTGTATGGAATAAACCATCGGAGTAAGGATTGGAGGCTGGAATAGTTACAACATTTCAAAGGTATCTGGATGGGTATAGAATAGGAAGGGTTTTGTGTGATATGGGCTAAATGCTGGAAAATGGGATTGAATTAATTTAGGATATCAAGTCGGCATGGACGAGTTACACCAAAGGGTCTGTTTCCATGCTGTACATCCTTCTGATTCTACAGATCTACCTATCAGAGCCTGGAGTACTTGTCAGCTTCAGTTTCTTTTGCTGTCAGCAGGAAAGCTCTTGGGTAGGTTAGTTACCAACAGGATGATACAGCATTGCAACACAGTCCTCTTTCAATGTTCTTACAGTGATCAGGAATGAGAAGTGTGCTTAAAATTAATGCTCTCTAGTTCAGCGATTCAAATGTTAATTATAGCATCTTCAATTTTCTCTTAGCTGACTCAATATAAGTGAATGGTTTTAGGTCTGAGCAAATTGTGAGATTTGTGGTTCAGTACTGCAAGGGAATTATATTACATAAAATAGGAGGGGCAATTGTGGAAATCTTCCAGTATTAATTTTCTTAAAGTTTGGACTTAAGCTGGAAAAGGTATTTCAGAATACTGTAGCTATCCTGACTTTCTTGAATAGCGATATTAAGGTTTAGAACTGGATGAAGGCAAGTTTAAACTTCTATCAGAGATAGTGGGAACTGCAGATGCTGGAGAATCCGAGATAGCAAAGTGAGAAGCTGGATGAACACAGCAGGCCAAGCAGCATCTTAGGGGCACAAAAGCTGACCTTTTGGACCTAGGCCCTTCATCAGAAAAGCCGTGGATCTGTGTTCATCCAGCTCCACACTTTGTTATCTAAGTTAAAACTTCTGTTGGGATGAATTCTGCTGTGAAAATTTCTGACACTAAGCTCAGTGTCAGAGACTTGGGATTCACCTGAATACTTATCCTGGAAGTATTACACTGGTTAATAACAAGATTAGCTCAATAATTAGTCAACGTAACTGTCCTGCAGACTACAACAGAAATGCCCTCAGTCACTGTCCTAAGTTTACCATAGGCCCTGAGCTAATATGACTACATAATGTAAAGCCACACCAGACAGGTGCACTGCTGCTTCACAGTGCCAGGGACCTAGGTTCGATCCAGCCTTGGGTGACTGTCAGTGTGGAGTTTGCACGTTCTTCCCGGGTCTGTATGGGTTCCCTTCGGGTGCTCTGGTTTCCTCCCATGGTACAAAGATGTGCAGGCTCGGTGGATTGGCCATGCTAAGTGCCCAGGGATGTTTAGGTTAGGTGGGTCAGATGTGGTAAAACATAGAGGAATGGACGTGAGTGGGATGCTGCTGGGAGAGGTGGTGTGGAAATGTTGGGCTGTATGGCCTGTTTCCACACTGCAGAGATTCCGTGACCTACCAGACCTCTGGGGGTGGTCTAACCTGAGGATCACTATGCCTCAGGCATAGGGTAAGGGTGAGAAGGTGGAATCTTCATGGCGACTTCAGCTAGTACAGAAATTATTGCCATCACAAACCAGCCAATGGAGCTAACTTCCTGCCAAGCACTCACTCAGTCATGACCTTTAGCTGCTGTGATGAGTATAAGATTTTACTGGGGCATGTCTTTACTGTGCCTCTCTTCTCCAATGCTTGCTGATACTCCATAGGAATGACAGAACTGAATCATTGCTTTGGCTGGGATTGGGACCTCAGCTTGAAAGTTTAGAAAAAACATCACATCTCAAAAATCTCCATAGGCAGTGGCAACGCGCATTCGTAACTGGTTTGAAATGAGTTGCTGTCAACTATAATAGCAGTCATAAAACCAGGCTGACAGTATATGCTAGGAAAAACTGTATAATTTGATATGATCATTAAACAAAATGCCTTGTTCCTTGTGATCGACCCTAGGTACAAAAATTGGCTACAAAATGTAATAGCTCCAGAGGAAAGATCACAGGCAGTGTGATTAAACAGTTCCTGTTGCTTTCAGTGCACACGGTTCATGCTATTTGCAATTTAAGAGCTTGCAGTGTGCAGGGAAGTATAATGCTGGGTGGATGCTTAGCTGAACATAGGGGCAAAATTGTGAGAAAGAGAAAAAATTACTTCTTTATCGTACATGCTGGAAACACTTGTGAACCGAAATGTGAACCTAAAATTGGAAAGAGTTAAGAATGGCACAACTTGCCACTCTGGGTGTCCATGAGATGTTGTGCGCCATAATTAGCAGCAGAATTGTATTCAACAATACACTGTAACCTCATGACCTGGCTATGCTTAACTCCCCCAAAAATATTACTTCAAGCCAGGAGTTCAACTCAGAATTAACAACTGATGTCGGGGAGCATATCAGGAGACCAACAGGTAAAGCTCAGAGTGCGGTGACTTCATGATGATGGTATGCCTGTTGAATGGGAGAAGCAGTATGCAATACACAGGGGCAAACAATCCTATAACCAAAGGTCAGATCAAAGGCTGAAGTTTTTGCAAATGTTTTCGGTTGGAATTGTCCAATTTCATGCTGTCTGTTTTCAGGAATATGACTCTTAAATATATCACTTCATTGCTGATTGTAAGATAAACTAGAAAAAAAACATGAGTTTGAGACTTTGGTGAACAAAGTTAGTCACCCAATCAGAGGATGGACCATGCATACTTCCAAGGTCAGAGTTAGAAGTATAACAGTAGTGGGGATGTTAGGTTGGCC